>NC_043974.1:28055127-28655127 GCF_902148855.1 Sphaeramia orbicularis
AATAGTAACAGTATATTAGGTAACTACGTGATAATATAACTGTTTCAGTTTCAGTACTTTCCTTCAGTATACTTACAGTTACAATTCCCACATTTTTGCAACAAGGAGGCCATTCTGGAGACAGAAGTTAGATGGTCACCATCTTGGTTATGTAGAGGCAGAGAGGTTCTGTGTATTATTGATATTCCAAAATGTCGAGAGCAGGTAGAAGTCACAAACGAGAGCACACCTACCAAAACCACCAATGAATCAACATGTATCCACAGACTGTATCACTCACATCATCAAAACTTGTTGTTTGCACACATCTGTTTTATGGTATCATAAAGTTTTCTTCTTCAAATCCTCCAAATAAGGTCAGAACTGTCACAGTTTTGTTCAGTGTTTTTCAACCCTGGGTCTCAGGACCCCACGTGGGGTCACCTGGAATTCAAATGGTGTCACCTGAAATTTCTAGTAACTGATGAAATTTTTTTAAAAATCACAAATACAAAAATATGGTGAGTTGAGAGAGACAATCCCAATACTGACTCACTACTCCCTCTAGTGGTCAAATAAATTCAACTATCTTTCCAATCCAATGCACTGGCATCTTTGCTTGAACTTCAGAGCTCTTTATTCTCAATGCTCTAATGGTAAATGTAGGATAATTTTAAATTATATTTTAAAGTGGAAATATTACACATAAGTGTTAAGTGTTCTATATTCCACAGTCAACTCTTTGACTCTTACAAGTAAAATATGAGGGCATTTATTTTGCACTGTATTTGATGATAATTGGACACACTTATGCACTCAATAGCAAGTGTGAGTACAGAAGGACACAAACTGAGACACAGGCAGATAATCAGAGGTTGTATTTATTTAACTGGCCCATAAGAGGCCTCAAGTGAGCGGTTGTATTATTTACGACATTATCATTGTTTGGTAACTGTCCTATATTCAGTAGAGACTTGTCAAAGTGCCCTTGGCATGTCCGTACTGTATTAATGCTTTAAATGTCTATAAGGTTGTGTCTGGAAGGGAGAGCAGAACATTGCCAAGTGGCTCCCATCCAGCATGTTAGAGAGCTTGAAGACATTTGGCGTTATAAAGTGTTCTATAGTTTCAGTCGAAGTACCTTAAAACAGGCCGTTTAACTGTTGCAATTAACATTAAAATGATCTTGTCCCACTTGGACTTCATGCACAAAAATGAGTTAGAATCTAGTTGACATCCTTTTTATAGGTTAAAAGGGATAATCTACCTGATGCAGACATCAGAGGGCTCTATTAGGCTACTTTTGAGTCATTCATCTGTTTGGGGATGACTCATTTCCCTTCCTGAGAAACCATAACTCTCCCGTCTTGCCAATCAAGCATATGTTCCACTTTAGCAGACGTGTGGCATCGTCTGACCATATATTTCCGTCTAGTTTAAACCAAAGCTGTTTGATTCTTTTAATCAGGTTTGTCAAATTGCTTTTTAGTGTCAGGGAGTGATTACAGCAAAATCTGTGAAACAAGGTAAAATCTGCGCTTAGGAAAAAAAAAACACACGCACAGGATGTTTTCTTCCACTTAGCTCATTTGTCATGCACAGAACAAAAGCAGAGAGGGGTTTCAAGGACGAGGCTTTAGACACGTCTGCTCTATTGATTGGTTAACGAGCCTGCATTCAGACCACTTCCACATCGAGGGGTGAGCGCCGCACCGACACAATGGAGCACATTTCCCCTGCTCACAATGCGGGCTTGCAGCGGTCGGCTGCCTGCTGAGGAAACAGGCTCACGCTCAGGCCTTCTGCCAGGGGGGCACTGCCAGGGGGTGGGGGAGGGAGGGGGATGTCAATGGGAACACCGACAGACACCGAGATGCGGAGGAAGGTCTGATGTGTAGGGACAGAAGAGAAGAGGAAAAGTTGGTGTATGAAGGGATGAGTGAAAGGAGCGGATTTTATGTGGATTCAGTGGTTGTAGATTATTCAAAAGTGGATGACAAGAAAGGATTGATGAGAATGTATTTACACAAAACCAAGGAGCTAAAGTAGGACTCGTTTGAAGGAAATGGCTGCTGATTTGCTTGCAAACAGAACGCTAATGGCACAATAAAAGTATCAATACCTACGTTTTAAAGATGGAATGTGCGCTTACAGGAAAAAAGAGACAGAGATGCCAATTTGTTGTCATCTGTTCTGTTGCCAAAATAATTTAATACAACTGAGATTGCTTTCCTTATTTCAAACAAATCTTACTTTTCAGTGTTATTTCTCCTTTACTTCAGTCATTTTTCAGGTTGTGGTTGATGATCAGTGAATGCAGAAGCCACTTTGGAAGCTGGGATTTGATCAAAAATGCTGTTTTTGGTTTTCTTGAGTGAGAATTTTCATTGAATTTTTTTTTTGTATTTTGAATATAAAAAAACTAAAACAAGGGGGGAGTAAAAAAAAAAGTAAATAAATTGAAAAAAATACAACTCCTGCCCCCTTACCCCATCTTTTGATCTTACTGATCACAAAGTCCCTTGTCACTTCCTCAAAGGACCTTAACAAATCTTACACATGTCAAAATAAACTCCAAACAATCCTGCACAAAATGCAAAAAAGACTATACATATTAAAAATAAACTCTGTCCATTTCACCGCCGTATTATGCATATAGATGGACTTCACTTCAAACATAAGTAGGCAAAAGAAATTCCAGATCCAAAAGGACACTCCAATATGTACATCAACCACAAAAGAAAACAAATATCACACAAATGTACAACAATTTCACTGCGACTTTTCCACAACACTCAGTGTCCGAAAAGGAATAGGAATAAGTCAAGCCCACATTGTCCCACCCCAGTTCCACATGACCTGACCAGTCAGCCAATGGATACAGTCCACAACAAAAAACAGGTCAGTCACTAAATTACAAAAAAGAACAAATGATTACGTACCATCAGCATCCATCACAGTTGTATTCACGTTCACTGCCACGATATTTCTGAGAAATAAAATTTTTATACATCTTTTTAAATTTCGTGAGGTTTTCACACTGTTTGATATTTAGTTCCATTCTATTTCACAAAACCACTCCACAACATGAAATGCACATCTTTTTAAAATGTGTTCACTTATGTCACTAAAGCACATTGAAACGATGATGCAACAACATGTTATCCAGTTCAACCTCTAATGGTATAAAATCTTGAGTATTTTACACTTACGTCAGTGTTACGATAATTTTATCAAGTGCTTTTTATAACTTATTTTTTTACTGATGTTACTCCTCTGATGGTATCAAACGCACCTCTGTTGCATTTTTCACTGAATTTCTTTTGTACTTGGCATTTAGAATAAAAATCAAGTGGACTGAAAGTCAGCAGTGATAAAACTTTAATACAAAGATTTTGTACATTGCACAACCTCTCCACTCTCTCCAGCTTTCTGCTTCCCTTGCCCTGAACCCATCCTGCTCTTCACTACCTACTGTCCTTAAAAGTCTTTAAAAATACAGTCCATCTTGCGCACTTGCCTTCATTTCATGTGACACACTGCTGTTCCGAGCTCCGGCTGGTTAGCTGTGTTGGGTCATCCTGTTGTCTCCCTCCCTGCCTGTCTCTCTGTCGGTCTTAGTCTCAGCTTACCTGTCTTTTTCTGTATGTATCATTGTCTCTTTCACTCAGTTTGCCTTTATCAGCCTGTCTCTGTGAATTTTATCCTTAACTGAATCTCAATTTTTTTGTTTGTTGCTGGCTGTCTCATCTCATCCCCTTGATTTTTTTTTTCTGAATTTACCTAGATTTATTTTGTTGTTTCATCTTTTCTTGTTGTGAAAATGTGAATAATTTGCATCAGTAACTGTGATGACACAGTTGGGTATCAGACAATGATTACATGTTCTGTATCTTCATTAAAGTAGAAGATACAGAGACTGGTGAAGTAATGGTTTTAAGGAGTGATATTTTGTTGTTTTTTAATAGAATTATTCATTTTAAAACATTTCCCTGTGATCTACATAAACTGTAAATACTATGCTTGGGTCTGAATTCTTCACTAATTCAACTCCACAGGTCCATCGTAGTAATGACAACAGAAGAATAATTCTGAGCGCTGGCCCTTTAAATGTACATGAGCCACTTCACACCCCACCCCCTCCAGGTTGTTGACCGTGCTGCTCTGTCCTGTTCAACCAACAACTGAACATTTTAAGATTCAAGGATTTTTATTGTCATTCCACCACACATTTACACGAGATGGCACGAAACTTGGTACTCAAGGTCCCAGATTTTAGCCCAATAAGATCTATAAATAAACAATATGTACATAAAAAGACTTTTGTGTAATAATAAAAATAAGAAAAAGAAAAAGAAAAGACCTATGTGTAAAACACTTGTGGTAATCGGCTCAAAGTTTGGACATATTTTCAGTTGTTACTGCAACTGCTGCTGCTGACCAACAATTATTTTGTACTCAGAGAAATGTTCGTCAGAAGTCTTGACCTTATATGTGCAAATGTCGTGACGTAACTAGTTATAGATGTAACAAATTAAGCAGGAATTAAAACAGGTTGTAGAAATCCACTTGATTTTTGTTGAAATGAATATAAAGATAGCTTTGCAGCACCAGGAGGGTTCAAATTCAAATTTTTTGAACTCTTATTGTCCCCAAATACACAAATAGGTTGAGCAAAATATGACCCCTTTAAGTTATTTATTGCTGTAAAAGACAATAGTCTCTGAAATGTGCTCGGAGCATGAAAGTGCATACTGTATCATCAAGTTGTTTATGTGTAAAATTGTCTGATCATTAACTTCACATCATAGTCTAAGTTTAACCAGGTGATATCCTCATTTTGACATATTGTGAGGACTATGAAACCATTGTAACAATATACTGAGAAGTTTATGATATGCTTTTTGGATGTACCATTCAACAGGGATTATCTGTTCTATGTGTTGATGTGCATGTGAAATGATGCAGAAAAGTAGATATTTTCCCTTGAGGCACTAAATCTATATATATATGTACTTGTACTACTACTGCTATTACTACTACTACTACTACTACTACTACTACTGCGGTACTTCATATTGTTTTGTGATCATTGACATATTGTGATGACTAAACTATTGTGGCAGTATTCTGAAAACTATATATTGTTACGCTTGTTGGATGTGACACGTACTGATGGATGCACCCGTCTGTTCTATGTGTTGTTTTGCCATCCATTTAGACTGAAATTTTAAGGTTGAGAATGTGTGCAATGATGCAAATAATGGATAATTTACCTTGGAGGCATTAAGGCAAAACTAAAGAGCCGGTGTAGAAATTACACATATTCATGTTAAAATGTAGGGAATAAAGGAAAAAGTTAACAGGAAAGTAAATAGTAAAGTGAGTACTTGTACTTGAGTTAAGTACAGATAGCGGATGATTCTACTTGAGTGACAGAGTAGTTGTACTTCCATCTCTGCACTTTAAACATTTTTGGTAACCTTTATACAAACTTTCTATGAAACTGGTCCCTAAAAACAAGACATGGGGGCTAAACATTCAAACCAGTTGTAGACTAATGTTGTGAAACAAGTTTGGAAGCACTTTGGGTCTATTTTAAACATAAATATTTACTGAGATAAAAGAGAAACTATTTTTCAGATAAAACACATTTTTATGTTATTGTTATATTATTTTTATACAAAACCCTGTGTGCAACGTGGTAAAAAGGACACGAAAATTACAAGCTGCTATTTTTTTTAACATCTTTTTATTCTCTCACAGGTACATTTTGGGAGTTGAAGTAATAATGCAAGGCAGAGTGTTTTACAAAATGACCGCTGTTGCAAAATCACTTGCGATTTATTTGTGTTTAACTGGGCAGGTTCTGCATGTAACAGGAGTGGACGCGATGGGTTACACACAAAACCTGGAATGAGACTGCCGATTCATGAAAAACCTGCATGTCCGGATTTGAAAAATCACTAGGATCATCAAATTTATTGCAGTGTCTTTATTTATAGAGGTATATGAGACCATTTACAGCCATTTTTTTCTAGATCAAATGCACTGACACCTGGGTAGCTTTTCATGTCCCAATTTTGATCCTATTTTTGGCCCCAATATTTTATTAAAAATTTATTAATTTTGGGATGGCTGAGAGCAAGAGTATAATTTTTTTTGCATTTATCTGAGGTCATCATTAAATACATCCTGGGGAGAAATATGTCTAAATTTCTCTTTTATTATTGGGTCTAAAAAGCTGGGACAATGCCAGGTACCAAAATGAACCCAGTTTCACAGAAGCACCCACATACGACGTGTTCATCAAATATGCTGGAAGTTTTATGTTCATGTGAAAAGTAAAGTCATCTGTATTACCTACATTTGCAATCTGAAATTAAATGTTTGTGGTTGACCCCTACGCAGAGGAAGATAGAACATGAATCAAACAGACTAAGAGGTGCAGGAAACCCCAGCAGACTTGATTTGTTGTCCCCACTCTCCCTCCTGTGCTGCCTGAGGTACTTGAGTCTCAGGGAAAGGGTCATGAGCTAAACTCGACACTCAGCGGCTGACCTCTTTTTTTTTTTTTTCTTTTTTCTGTCTGGCAGTGTTTTCCATGAGTGTACAGATCACACAGCGAGCTCTCACCGTCACCCCCCTTTCTTGCCCTCCTTCCGCCCCACCTCGTCTGTACTCAGATCTCATTTTCGTGGGCCGTAAAACATTGAGTTGTTAAATTTCTTTATGCGTCCTGCTCCCCTTGCGCCCCAAAGGCTCCTAGTGCGTTTTAAATTGAATGATTGCCTGCAGCTCTTGGATTGTTTAACCTCTGCAGTGGCACACGCTCCTCCACAGGACTGTATTTTTAGAAGTTGTACTCACGTTTCCTCTTTCTACACCTGAGGTAACACCGTGGAAGACGAAGAAGAAGGAGGGGGAAAAAAATGAACGACGGCCATTGTTGGGGAGGCCCTCGGTTGTCGTCATGCTTGTGTCTGCAAAAAAAAAAGCAGTTCAGAGCAGTGCGTGCGTGTGCAGCCATGTGCATGTGACAATTACTATCGTTTTCCTTATTTATAACCCTCACCTCCATGCAGGCTGCCAATTTGTTGAAGGAGCAGAGGGAGGGGAGGCAGGAGCGCAAAAGGAGTAAAAAAAAAAAAAAAAAAAGTAATCGGGCGATTCCGAGGTGAGCGCTGTTCCAGGCCCGTTAGCTTTTATGGCCCACTAAAGAAGAAGAAGAGAGAGAATGAATATCCTTTCTGTCTTGATTGACTTCTCCTCCTCCGCTTCCCCAGCTCTGTCACAAGCTCCTTTCCTTCACTCTCTTAAGTAGCAATAATGGACATTCTCATATCTACGCTGGAAGCATTTCTCGCGGCTATAGGAAACCGGCAAAAAAATAAGAACGACAAATTACCTCCCATAATCATACCTGCTCTGTGAGGTTATTATTGTTGATTTAAACAGCTACTCTTTGATGTCACACATGGGGAGTCAGCCTCTCGGGCCTTATCGGGTTAGCCAGATATGTAATAAAGCAGAAAGTAAGTGGTAATTATGCACTGATAACTTTGGCAAGGACACAGAGTGGTTTTGATGTGAAGTTATAAATGTGACACGGCGGTCATGTCCTGCAGCTCCTTCCCAGACTCATGGCTTGTAAATCGCCCGCAACCCCTGCTTTGTTTGGTCACACTTTTATTTCCCTCCTCATTAAGTCTTATTAGTCTTATAATAGTTTCCCGTGATGTGATAAAGATAGTTGTTGTGGAAAAAAATGTCACTTTGTCACACAGAGAGGAAAAGGTTTGAGGGGGAGATCCGGCTGTTTTTCAGAGTGGGGCTTTGCCACATATGTGTTGATAATGTCTAGTTTGGGTATGGATATATGAATATATTATTACTATAATACTACAATAGAGATTATTATATGTATTTATATATGTATATGTGTTTTTGTTTGTTTTTTAGTTTTTATTAATATCTGAGAGTGCTGATACTGGTATGATAATTTGTAAATAGTTATTATTATATTAGTGTATATGGGAAAAAGGATGTGCGATATTGTTATATTCTTCTTCCTCTTCCTCCTCTTCTTCTTCTTCTTCTTCCTCTTCCTCTTCTTCTTCCTCCTCTTATTCTTCATCTTATTCTTCTTATTATTACATTGATATTTATGTAAAATAATAATTGCTATATAGAGATCATAAGGAATAGAGATTGGGGGTAGGAGTATATAAGTTTTTACTTCTTCCTACTCCTTTTCGAGCATGTATAATTTCATTTCATCTATTTTATTTATTTATTTTTCTTTTGTTTTTTACTAATATTTTGTTGGTTGATTTTTGTTTTGATTTCATTGTCTACATGTTTGAAATAAGCATTTCAATGAAAAAAACATATACAACTTTCTGTGCTGGTGTATGTGCATATCCCAGTATCACACGGTACTTGCTATTGTGTGTATTTTGTGCCATGTATGCACATTTCTCGGCCAATGTTTGTATTTTTGACAGCATCTTGTGGGTTCGCGGCTTATATGAGTTTACCATGCCCCCCACTCCTACAGTATGCAATATATGAGAGAGCAGGGGAAAGAGCCCAGGCCACGCTTGTGATTCAATACGCACACCCCCATGGACCAAGGCTTAGGGGAGTGCATGT
Source organism: Sphaeramia orbicularis (assembly GCF_902148855.1). Classification (NCBI taxonomy): domain Eukaryota; kingdom Metazoa; phylum Chordata; class Actinopteri; order Kurtiformes; family Apogonidae; genus Sphaeramia; species Sphaeramia orbicularis. Next base: position 28,063,762 of record NC_043974.1, read on the forward strand.
GCTGATGAAAAAGTAATGTACTGTGTCTGCAAGGTACTGCTTGCTTTTCCCTCTCGCTTCTTCGACTCCAAAACCTCGTCTTCCATACTAACCTGGGACCTCTTTAGCTAAAAACAGCTCCCCAAAATGCTTTCCTGTCGGTTTGTCTTTGTCTCTCTGTCTTTCTTTCCATATTTCAAGGGAAAAGCCTGCTTAGGATATGATGATGAATACAATATTATTGCTATAAATACTCACAGCCAAATAAATAAAAACTGTATATCTCCAAAATTGTCACATAAGTCACAAATGTGTTATGTGGTTTAGAAATTTTAGTGAGCCTTTTTTTCCTCTTTACTTTTATTTTTTAAGATATTTACTAGTTTTAGATTAGTGCTAATTTACTTATTTGTGTTCTTGGTATTTTGATGCATATTTTGATGATTTGAGTTACAGTCTGCATTAACATTGAGAGTTTGTGTAATATGTTGTTTTGTGTGTTTGAAGTGATCATGACAAAATATGGTAAATCTGTCAGCTGTAGGTCTGAGTTGTATTTAGAGTTATTGACAAACAAACAGACAAAAGTCTGATGGGCCAAAATGGGCTGACACAATCTAGGTATTTAATGGAAACACTGCAGCTGGATGTAAAAGAAACTGTGGATGTGTTAATTTAATTTAATTCATCACAAAAAATGTTGTCTGTTCTTTCCAAAATGATGCAAAAATACAAGTTTCAGGTCAGACACATCAACAAAAAGTAACCATGCACAGACTAAACCTCCAGAAACCACAGAAAACAAGAGGAAAACTTGTTTGGGAGGAAAGTGAGGAAACTGTGAATCAGTTTGTGGATCATAAGTTAACTTCAAATGGTCTTATGATCTTTAGGTCTAATCACTCACCCCCACCTGATGATCTATTTCATTAGTTTTCACATTTTTGATTTAATCCTCTTTTTTTAACTACTTTTTTAACAACTTTTTTTCCAGTTAGTTATCATGTTAGAGCAGCTAATCTAATCCAGTCTGGTCATATGTAATCTAACATAATCACAATTATAATGTCAGTTTCAAATGTCCATTGTAAGTTTTTATTGTAATTTGGAATTAATGACTGACCACAGAAAGTGTTCAATATGAATGACAGCTCTTAGATACTTTATTCCATTTTGTATAAAAGATAATCTTACAACATGATGAGCAATCTGTGCCTTTCTTGTTAGACAGATGTAATCTTAATGCTGTCCTCAGTAATCCCATGACTCTTTTACAACCTATTCTTAGTTTCATCATAGATTTCAAAATTTTTAATTATTTGTGGCTGATCTGTATATCTACTAAATTATAAGTAACTATTCTGAACTCTTGATTGTAATTACACAAATTTTCATTGATTCTATTTTCTCAAATTCTGTGGTGCTTTACTAAATAGCTGTGTTATAAGCATGATAAATGATGGTGTAGGATGTTGAAGAGTCTTGATCAGCCCAAAACCCATCTTACATGAAGTTTTTCTAAACTTTTTTTTTTTTCTTTTTTTTAATCAGCAAGTGGTAAGTTCCATAAAATGCTTACTGCAGTCTTTCTGTTTCCATTACTTCATATTTGGACTGAGGTAGCAGAATAATTGACAGATCTAATTTATGTACATTGAGGGACCAGTTTGTAAAAAAAAAAAAAAAAAAAAATTCAGGCTAAATTGAAAAAAGTGGAATGAATGATGACAACCTAATCAGTACTGTTTGTCTTGAAAATGCACCTGTGCACCTCCACTTCCTGTAATATCGAGCCCCAGTGAAGAGAAACAGCAGCCACATCTAAGTGTCACAAGTGAGGCACTTAAAGTAACAGCGTCCGTGTGATTGATGTCCGCTGTGTGTTTATTGTACGGTGGAGGTGCAGAGGTGGGTGTGAAAGCAGGGAAGGCAGTGGGCAGACAAGGGATGGATATTGCACAACAGAGTGGTGGGCCAGGTGAAAAAGGAGAGGAGGAGTGGGTGGTGGCAAGGGACTTGTCCCACAGTAAGTTAAATCTATCTTCCTCAGTTCTTCTTTAACCACAACCCCTCTGTCCTTGGGCTTTGAGTGCTGACTCGGCAGGGTTTCTCTTTGTCCCCCTCCAAAAAGTACCAAGACTGCAACCTTATTACAAAAGTTTATCCAAGGACTTGATGTTCACAAGAAAGTGTTTTTTTTTTCCTACTTCTACACTTAGTTTGGGGGGAAAAAAAAGGGGCAAATCAAAATGCAGATTAAACAACTGAGTCTGTCAAAACAGAACTTGTCGAACTAGTTTTGATGGAAAATTTGATACTGAAAAAGGCAATGAAGTGGAGGTGCCTCCTAATACGACACTGGGCTTGACCTGAATACGAATTACGCTAACGCTGCTGCATCATTTATTTATGTTTTCTCCTTTTAATATCACAATCAGTTAATCTGCATTATTCTGTAAACATGATCATCTCCCAGCGTTCATCCAACAACCCATTTCAGTTCACTTCTCTGAGTCGCTTGCCAATTTCCTTAAGCATACAACGGTGCTGAGCTGTCTTGAATTCATATGCTGTGCTATGTATATTCAGCATAGCGCTTTTCTCTGCGGGGAGCCAAAGCCCATTTGCTGGCCGTGCTTGTTTGGCAGTCATGGCTCCAACACATACAGAACAGCACATTAGCATAAAATCAGGCACATGCGTGTGGCAAAGCCAGCCAAAAGAGACATAATTGCTATTGACAGAATTAACAAACACATTAAATCTCTGCATTAATTAGAAAGTCAAATGTAAAAACTGTCAGGAGTGGCAGACAGCTGTCATCCATCATCCCTCTCATTGGGGTTTCATGGTAATTCATTTTCCAATGGTTAATTTGCTTCATTTTGCTGTGGACTTAAAGCACAGCATGTTTTAATTATGGCTGCCCTGTACAAAGTGGTCATTCTCATAATTAAAGTAACTATAGAGAAAATATGTTGGTGTGGTCCAGTCCTGTGATGACCAACCAAATTAGCTTGTCAAGTCAGTTCAGCTTGCAGATGGCAGATTGATAGATAATTTCATCTTTTAATTGAACTGTAGCTTGAATAATTGAGTATAAAATGGACATTATTACCAGAACAAATAAACGTCGATTAAAATCACTGTTGATAATCACAAAGAATTGATAAAAGACCAAGTCATTTGTCACCGATTGCTCTGTTTCGTCTATTGAATGAAATTGTCATATATTTCTGTCACATTTTCTTGTTAAAATATGCCTTCTCACTGTCATTTATTGATGATTTTTCTCGTTCTTTCTTTTCCATGTCACTGGCGTTGACGGAATTGGACATCCAAACACATTCCCATGTCAGGTAAAAATGTTCCTAATGTCTTCTTTCATGCATTGTTGCACTGTTTGTATAAAAAAAATGCATTTAAAATGGTACTGAAATCAAAAGTACAATATATCCTGAAACACAACATATAGTTGAGATGGGACATTTGCATTCATCTGTTTCACAAATAACTGACGACTTTAGATTTTCTGAAGGACACCAAATAATATCTTGATGTATTTTGGGGGAATGAAAATATATGACATGCAATAATTTTCTGATCCAGGTAAAAAAAAAAAAAAAATTAATAGGAAGCAAAGGAATACAAGGTGTCACCAAACAATTTTTTTGTTTATTAAAATAAAGATGTTTTAATATAAAAGCCTTACACCTTAAGTAGTTTAAATGATGTACTTTTAATGTTGTAACAATTAAAAAGTTAACTTCATAATGCAAGAGTATAACGCAAATTACATTTTACAGTTTAAACATAAAAGTAAAATGGTAAAATGGTTATAACAATCCGATATTTCCTCATATAAAAACTGGGAGTCTCTAACAATAGCCAGTTTTGAAGTCAACACACACAAATAAAAGCTGGTTCCCAAATACAGAACCAGTGGGAAAAAAAAGGGATAAACTTCTGATGGATGCTGCATAATGTTAACAATGTTCCCTTCTACAAGTTTAATTTGATACACCCATTATAATTTGGCTGTTGTCAACACTTCTAGATGACTCACATGAAGTGTTATTGCCAGACCTCACTGGATGTATGCATTTTTACTTTTTCAAACTCATTTGTAGGAACTGAGACACATGATAGGAAGACAATTGTTAGATGATTAAAGCTCTCTTAAACAGTCAACATTTCTTTTCATTTGAAATGTTAAGGAGGTGCTGTGTTTGTGGAAGCATATTGCGATACTTATAAGTACAAAAAGGAGAGGATCATAACAAGGTTTTATACAAGGGGTCGGCAAGCTTTACAATCCAAAGTCTGTCAGGAGCCATGAAAAAAATATCTAAACCCATTTTACCATGAGGGGGGTGTTCTGCAGTAGCCTATTTGTGATTAGTTTGTTATTAAACTTCACATTTCCATTAAAATAATAGAAAGTTCGGTGCATTTGTGAGATGATTCAACTATAATAAAGAAAATATTCAAGATTTTTACTCTTTTTTTTTTATTTTTTTTTTTTTTATGCAACATTGCATAATGTATGTTAATCGACTAGTGTTTCTCAACCTTGGGGTCAGGACCCCATGTGGGGTCACCTGGAATTCAAATGGGGTCACCTGAAATGTCTAGTAATTGATAAAATAATTTTAAAAAATTAATAAAAATAAATGGTGAGTTGAGAGGGACAATCCCAATCCATAAAAGACATGACAAACTTTGAAGCTGAAACTGAAGTGCTGTGGTACTGTTTATCTTTCAAATGTTCATTGTGGTTGGTTTTTGATGCTGCAGCTCTTTCATAATTCATAGTTTGAGTTATTGTTTTTTCAGTATTAATTGTCAGCCTTGTAAATCCAAGCTGGACTGACTGTACATATCCTGACCAAGGAAAATAAAATTCTCACTTTGTGCAGTAATCTACACCTGGCTTTTCTGCCTCCATCCATAACAATATACATTATAAAGACTAAATGTCATCTTTATTTGCAGCATAGTGTAACAAACTATTCCATGATCAAAAACAAATAATTTTACCAAAAAAAACCAAAACAAAACAAAGTGTCCGTTTTGAATGTCTGGGGTCACCAGAAATTTGTGATGTTAAAATGGGGTCATGAGCTAAAAAAGGTTGGGAACCACTGTAATACACTTTGAAACAAACTATAAACAAATTAAAAACAAGTAGGCCTGTGTCTTGTTGAATTTGGCAAAAAGAAAGAAAGAAAGAAAGAAAGAAAGAAAGAAAGAAAGAAAGAAAGAAAGAAAGAAAGAAAGAAAGAAAGAAAAAGAAATATAGCACTTACATGGTTGATATAATACAAAACATGATTTTGTCATTATGTTAACCAAAGTGTTAGCACATTTTTGCAGATAGACAATGTTAGAATAGATTTAGGGTTATGACAATGCTAAAAAAAAAAAATGATTCATTCAGTTATTCTTTTGACAAACCCACAGGGAGCCATAGAAAGAGGCTAAAGGGCCACATTTGGCCCAGGAGCCATGGGTTGCACACCCCTGTTTTAAACAATATGAGAATTTCTGCTTTAACAAAGGAACTCAGTATTAAAGGCCTGCCTCTACCACAAGCCTCCCTCAAATTAAGGCCTGGTACCTTCTGCAGCTGAGGTAAATACAGGCATGGGCCACTGTTTGAGAAAACACAGAATGTATATGAAACTTAATTGCATAACTGACAATACAATCAAATGGCAACAGAAAAGAAAATAAGAAAACCTGCTACTGACAGGCTTGGCACTGTTTGACTGAACAAGTTACGAACAAGCGAACCAGATTGAGTCTATTTGTGTTGAACCATATGATGGAAAAAGGCAAAGTAGTGAACTATAAAACAAAATAAGCCTTATCACAAACATATATAGGCTTTCTTCGACCAAATCATGCACACAGCTGTGCAAACTCACCGTGTTCTTCTTTTCACTCTGATTTTTTCACTCTGTCTGTCAGAATCCCATCATCTGTATTGTTATTTCTGCAGTAAAGAGAATGGGAGATTTTCTGAACTCCTTCTCAAATGTGTTGACTTCTAAGAAAATACTCGCAGGTTAAAACAGAATGGTCAAGTGCTATATTAAGGGATATAAATACATTCACAAGCCTAGCAACATTAATACTGTAAAACCCTTGATATAATGCTCTCTGTACAACATACTAGTCCCCAGCCCATTATGAATGAAGGTGAGAGAGAAAAAACTAACAGCAAACAACAACAAAAAAACAACAAAAATAGTTCATAAGAGGTGAATTTCAGAGCTGATATCTATCCATTTTCCATGGTTTTCTTGATAATAACCAAAATCACTTCAGTTCTTACATCAATATCTATGGCATTGTACTGACAAAAACAGTGCTTTTAAGGCATTCCATGTTTTCTTTTCTGTCTGTTTTAGTCATATGATACACACAGGAGTTAGTACTTGACTTCATAACCATTGTTTTTGATGACTTTTGATGGTCTACTAATTTTTTCTGTGACTGTATATGTTTCCAGCAGAAGAAAAAACAAAACCTTTTGTGTGTACAAGGAACTAATAGCAGAGCAAATACATTATTAAATAGAGGTGATCAAGACAATATAGGAATTGCCGCGCACACTAGACATAACAAGAGTAAAAGACACTGGATTTAAAAAATATAACTAAAAAGCAAAGTTCTTGCCAAAATTCATGCCACAAGATGTAAGACTGTCAAAATGATCACCGAATTTAAAAAAAAGTGGATAAAAACAGTCTAATAATTTTTTTTCCACGATTATAGATAGATAGATAGATGGAAAAGTCATGCAATAAATACTATTTAAAAAAAAAAAAAAAAAAAAAAAGTACAAGATTTAAAGTCCAGGATTAACCAAGTCCAGTGCAAAGAACAAAGTATTGCTGAGGTGTATAGCGCAGTTAACATATACTGTAGCATCAAAATAAAGTAGCTGCACCATCAAGCATTGACGTGACGCATTTATGGGCAGTGGCGGCACCATGGGGGGGCAAATGCCCCCCTAGTCACAACCTTTGCCCCCCCAGTTGCCCCCCCACCCAGATTTGGGCAAATCTTTGGGAACATTCGGGCAACAAAGAAATATGAAAAATCTGTCAATGAAAGCATATATACCACATTTTGATACACTTAGAATACAACCAGGCAGACACCCCCCCCCCCCCCCCCCCCGCCCATGCACATATCTATAGAGGGTTCTCTCAAAGGCCAGCTGGTCACTGTCCAAAGCCCCACTGCATGTAGTAGAAGCCATTGTATACATACGTTTTGTTGGATTAGTTGGTTAGGCTATTAGTTTTATTTTGTTTTCAGCATTTATTGTCTTGCATACATTGGCATTGCTGTTTGTTTGCTGCATGTTTTTCCAATGTGTTTAGAGAAATATGTGAAAGTAGATTGTACCCATTAAATAATCATAACAGAAAGTCTGAGTTGTTCATGCTGTAGTTTTTTACAAATTCCTTGAATACATTAAGTATTACCTGATTTTACCTAAAATTGCCCTCTATATAAAGTGTAACGGATAGGCTATATATATATATATATATATATATATATATATCAGCCGCTAAAGCGCAAAGTGTTAATTTCGCGCTATGCATGAAATTTTTTTGTCCCCCCCCAACATTTTCTTTGCCCTCCAGTTGCCCCCCCCACTTTTAAAATCCTGGTGCTGCCACTGTTTATGGGTGTTGACTGTAAACTGGCGGTGTATGTTAAGTCAAAAGGTTGTTTGAAGTTGATTTGGTTTTCCTGTCCTGGAACAGTAGCTTCTCCAGACAACAAATGTCCTCCTTGGTTGACAGCCTCCCTTTCTACTGGACACAAATGGTGCAGGACACCTGATTACCCACAACACACTGGCTCTCTTCTTAAACGTGACTCTCTGCTCTCCCTTTCACTCTTGCTCCCACAGTCTCCTGGTTCTTCCCCTCCTCTACCTTTCACAGTGTTTCTCCGTCGCTGTGTGCAGTCCCAAGAAATGGCAGTCTGCACATTGATCCCTCTGTACACAGAGTGTTGTGTCGGGCATGCAAGCACACTCCTCCTGTCAAAGAGGTTAAGATCACATGTTTGTTGGGTCTGAACCCCAGTGTAAACCTCCATAGAGGAACATGTGCATGGCGACAGGGCTGACCTCAGCTGTGCAGACAACATTCCTGTTAGACCTGCTGAAAACAGAGCTGTCAATCTTCTGACTGTGCATAAGGCATTCACTTTGATGATAAAAATGCACGCGGCATTACTTAGTGGTGTGTGCAGAATACAAAACAGCGAAACAAATGTTGCTTAGTGACGTCTCTTAAGATTTACAGGAATAGAGAAATTTAATATGCTCTTAATATCTTTGATCTGACTTGGCTTTCATAGCTTTTCAGCATTTACACTTCCTGCTGGTCTTTGGAAAGTCTTCAACATAATATTAAATGTCATATATTTACTTTTTTATGGTTTTATGGAAATAAATTGTATTTCTATATTTCTAATTCTAACTCAATTGAAAAAAGAAAAGAAAACAAACATGGTGCCGATAATAACTACTCCAAACAGTGCTGTGAAGTCAGAACTAGCGTGTTGTGATGAAGAGGAAAGTATCTGGTTCTAAAGATGAACAAGTGGTGCCAGGCACAACAAACCCCGCCCCTTGTATGTATTGTTGCTTATTTTGGCATTGATCCAGCTGATGTCATCATGTCTGTGCATGTGCTGATGTCAGCATATCAATTGCCTCTTTATACTGTATGTGGTGAGTTTCAAGTAAATTGAAGCCAAATTGCTGTTTTTATAGACATTTGAAGTTTCGCCCATTATAAGTAAATGGGAGAAAAAATAAATAAATTCATAAAAAAAACAAAAAAACTTTGACTTAGTTTTCCCAAAATGTAACCACATCTATTCTTGGTCACTGGTAATCTATAAACCCAATTTGGTATGAATTCAACCAATAGTTTTGCTGCTACAGGCATTTGAAATTTAGCCCCTTATAAGTAAATGGGGTGGGGGTGGGGGGGATTTTAAAAAAATCATAAAAAATGTGAACTTTGACCCACTTTTTCCAAAATGTAATCAGATCTATTCTAGGTCACTGGCAATCGATAAACCCAATTTGGTATGAATTCCACCAATACTTTTGCTGTTAGAGTGTTAACAAACAAAGAAACAAACTGTAACAAATGCAGAATTAGTGTTAAATTCTAATAACACTGGGTTTGGCTCCAAAAAACCCTGGCTCCAATAGACTAACACTTTTCAAGAGTTATTGTTGTCTCATTTGTTTTATTAAAGCCTCTAATATGCAACATGGTGGTCCATCTTTAAGTAGTTGCTTCATTAACAGGATTTCTGGACAAATAGAAGACTTCAGTGTCTGCCATGTTGGGTATTGATTGACAGGTCTGTGTGACAGCTCACTTGCAGACATCTCGACTGTAGTTGTGGTGAATGTGTTCTACTATCAGGACTGTCACATTAGTCAGTTACCTATTGGACAGACTTAGTGCACCCATTACTGCTTGCCCCACAGATCTGCCCCTTTTTGTCCAAATATGGTCACTTCGAGCTCTATAATGCTGACACTGGCAACACTGGCTTCAAAACAGCAGTACTGAAACCACTGGGTATTGTTCTAGTTCTTCATTCTATTAATTATAAACATCTATGGTTGTGATACCAGTTTGAAACCCACTGTAGTTTGTAAAATGAAACGTACAATCCGAACATTGGAAGGAAGTCGAAAAAACGCGTAACACTCCAGCATATTTTTCAAAATTCCCATTAGGAGCCTCACCAAACTGATACACAGTGCACTAATGTTATCCCTCCAAGTCACAGCGTTTGGATGTATGCAAACTAAGTAGCGATTGTAGCTTTAAATGTAAATAAATTGATTTACATTGCAAGTTCCTTTGGTACTCCTCATATTTCCCTCATTTTTTACCAGTACTATTGAAAGAATACATCTTCAATTGCTTTCGTAATGGTCTTAAAAACTCTTAAATTGAACTTGTTAGAACATGCACTTATCCTGTACAGAGTTAAATTGAACATTATTGACAAGATAGTGGCTGAAATGGTCAAACAGACACAAGGGCATGCAGTATAGTGGTGTAGCTGTGATGAGTATTTGAGGTAATAATCGAACTCAAGTGACCAAATGGACAGGATGTAGAAACGGTGTTATTACATTGTGCAAATATTCCTCTGTTCATCCTTTTCCATATTAAACCCCAGCGTGATTGATTCAGCCCTGTGTAAAATTCCTATTGGTCCCTGCCAATGATAAAGTGACCGTATTTCTCATTTGAAGACTCCCCAGACATTCGCCCTTTGAGAGAAAAGGTGAAAAAAAAATCTCAATTTCTTCCCCTCTCCGACTCCCTCCCTTTTCATCCTCGCTCTCTTTACATGTCCAATCGTTTATCTATCCGCCGCCAAATTCATTTCAATTAGAGGCTGTGCCGGCATGCTCCCTCTCCTTATCGATCGCTGCCCCCAGCAACTTGGGGGTACAAGCGCTTCAAGACCACCGCTGCTATCTCCAGCACACACATGCGCGAGCGCCGCACGTGGTTGTGTTTGCTTTTCACAGGCTTTGCCCTGGACTCAGACACAGCGGGCACCTTCGCCAGTGCGATCAACAATAAATATGAGCAGTGGCAAACAATTACCCCCTTAACGAGGGATTAATTGTGTCAAGATGGAGTGAGGTCAGCACAGAGGTCGGTTAACGCTGTACATTCCTAATGTGTTTATTTTCATTAGTTAGAAGCATTAGTCTTTCCCCTAGAAGCATTCACTGTCCATTGATTTTCCTCCTTTTGTTTTTGAGAGACTATGACGATGAGAGTACGTGTGCCCGTGCATCAGTGTATGTATCTATGTATGTATTTATGCGCATGCAAGTGTGCACACTGCTCAAAGTAATATTATGAGTGCCTGAGCTGAGCGCTGCCTATTGACTCTTGCCAGATCAATATTATAAATGCCTTTAACGGTGGCAGTTAAACTCATTTGTCATTTATTGGTGGTGGTGGAAGCGGGGGGTGAGAGTTCTCAGAGAAGCGACAAATGTATCAATCTATTGCAGCGCTAACTTCCCTTGCCGGCCTCTAAGTGTGTCATCATCCAGGAGTCATAACTTGAGGCAAAGCTCTGTCATGTTCGCTGACGACAAGTGATTAGGTGGGACAGTGTTGTGGCGGGCGGGGAAATGAAAGGACTGGTCATTTGTTTCTGGGTGGTAAAAGCTCACTAAGCTGCCACTGCCTGTCCCCTGCAGCAGATGGAGACACGCCGTGTGCATGTTTACATTTGATTTGTGTACATGTGCATTGTGAGACAGAGCAGGAGAGAGAGAGAGAGAGCAAATAAGGCGGCTCCAAGGCTCGCTGCAAGGGGAGGCGAGTAAAGCAGGTCTTAAATTGAATCACTCTCTGGTTGCTGCAGTTGACATTGTTTAGGCTGTGTCATTGACAGCCTGTTGTAAAGCTACACTAAGGCAGGATGGATGTTGACCCTCCAGGCCTGTGCTGTATTGCATGATGGGTAATTCACCGCCATTGTTTTTGATGCAACAGAAATCAAGCCCACGCTGGATAAAAATCACCTCGACTGTTTTGGATACCCCTCAGAATGTATCTCATCTTGTGATTAACCCATAAAGACCCACTGTTACATTAGTTTCAGTTCCCAAATGAATTTTTCACTATATTTACCCTTTTCTTAAGTGCTGTATCACCGTTTATTATAATATTATCCTCTTTATTTTGTATTTTTTCAGTCTAAATAGTGTTTTTCTCTATATTTACTGATCATGTAGATGTTTATTAAAACTTAGAGTAAATTCAAAGGTTATTATATCAGAAATAGAGAAAACTGTGGAAAAAGTGACTTTTTCAGTCCAGTCTCTCATTAACTGAACATAAATCCAGTGTGTCCATCCACTGTCATCGATCCAACTCCATGGGTTTTACTGGTGAATCAAAGTTGTGGAAGATGACGGCGTTTCCACGGTAACTACGGAGGCTGTGAATGTCCAGATGGCTCATATCTGATGACCATGAAAAGATGAATAACTGTATTTTACACCAACTATTTACATCATAATAGTAATAATAATAATACATTTTATTTGTATAGCGCTTTTCATGGAACTCAAAGACACTTTATATACAGCAAATGATTAAAACAGAAACCAAACACATTAAAACAGGTAAAAAAACGTGCAAAAGGCAGGTATATGAATGTAAAACAATGAAACATTCAAATTAAACATTAAAAGCAGTCTTAAATAAATGAGTTACATGTATCGATAGGATTAGTGGATCAACAGGTATTAAACAGTTTAGATCGGTAGATGGTTTAGGTTAAAAGGTGGATGTTTGAGTCTTTATGGGTTAACTGAATGCATTTCTTTTCAGTCTGAGTTAATATTCTTCCAGCAGTCATCCTGGAAAACAATTTTATGCCAGGAAAGCTTCATTCAGATGCAGTTGTTCGGATATTTTAATGGTTTTAGACATTTTTTTATCTGTCAAATTTCATCTTCATCATGAGTGACCATAGTTAATGAAATTTCTTGGCTCATCAAAAATCTGTCTCCATTAATCAGATAAAGTTGTGTAGACATAGACCAGTGTACGGTTCTTCTGCACATATTGTGTAATGACATGCTATATAATGCAATATATAACATCTCACCACATCTAGGTACTACTAATTTCAATAAAAATAGCAATAAAAGACAGTTGTGGATAACATCATGAAGTAATGTGGCATCATGGGAATTCTTTTTTTCACCATTGTTGCAGATGAGAATCTTCCGTGTCTTCGGGCAGATATCATGCTCATGTTTTCTTGATATATTATTAATATATAATTATTAATTTGAATGAAATGGCCACATTCAGTATTAAAATGTAACATGATTACAGGAGATATAATGCCAGTAACAACCTAATAAAAATAGGCTATTACATCAATTAATATTATACTTGAACATTGTTGGAAATACTAGACATAATGTAAAATTAATACAATATACATTTGAATATGATATAGAAATGGTGCATGTTCTATTTTGAATGAAAAGAATCCATTGTTATTGATTAGCTTCAACATATTGGATGAGTGGAGTTTCTGCCACTGTATTTTCACAGCACAAAAATAAACACCAGTGGGTCAGGAGGAAGGGTATTCCATAATGTGTTAATAGGTGTATTAATAGTTTAAAGAGAGAGTGCTGTGGAATTTTTATGGGTTAATATGCCTGTATGTCTCTTGTCCAAGTCCTTTTATCTTTATATACAGTCGGAGAAAAAATTATTAGACCACCCTTGTTTTCTTCAGTTTCTTGTTCATTTTAAAGCCTGGTACAACTAAAGGTACATTTGTTTGGACAAATATAATGAAAACAATAAAAATAGCTCAGAAGAGTTGAATTTCAGAGCTGATATCTATCCATTTTCCATGGTTTTCTTGATAATAACCAAAATCACTTCAGTTCTTACATCAATAGCTATGGCATTGTACTGCCAAAAACAGTGCTTTTAAGCATTCTGTCTTTCCTTTTGTCTGTTTTAGTCCCATGATACACACAGGAGTTAGTACTTGAGTGCATAACCATTGTTTGTGATGACTTTTGATGGTCTAATAATTTTTTCTGTGACTGTATACGTTTCCAGCAGAAGAAAAATCTTAACTTTTTGTGTGTACAAGGAACTAATGCATTAATAAATGCATTAATAAATAGAGGTGATCAAGACAATATAGCAATTGCCACACACAGTAGAAATAACAAGAGTAAAAGACACTGGATTTAAAATATAACTAAAAAGAAAAGTTCTTGCCAAAATTCATGCCATAAGCTGCAACATAGTCAAAATGATCACCAAATTTTTAAAAAGTGGATAAAAATGGTCTAATAATTTTTTTTCCGTGACTATAGATAGATAGATAGATAGATAGATAGATAGATAGGTATAGAAAAGTCATGCAGTTAATCTTATTAAAAACGCAGTACAAAATTTAAAGTCCAGTGCAAAGACGAAAGTATTGCTAAGGTGTGTAGTGCAGTTACCATATATTATAGCATCAAAATAAAGTAGCTGCACCATCAAGTACACGCACTTTTGATGGCCTAATATTTTTTCCGTGACTGCCTTTAGTGTTTCATCATTATTAGACAAATACACAGTTTGACATTATTGGACTAAACTGTTTGGATCCAACAGAACGGTCCCTTACAGACATAAGAGACTGTATTCTGTCACATGGTCTGTTGATGATGGAGGCATGTACTTGTACTGTTTGTCACTTTTCCTTCCATTCACACTCTTGTCGCTCCTATATATAGCTATAAGGAGCCTCTCTCCACTGGGTAACATTCCTCAGGCGTTTGAACTCTCCATCCTCACCATGTGTGTGTTTCTGCAACAGCCATATGTATGGGTGACGCATATGTCAATGCCTGCCGTTTCTGTTGACTCGGAAGGTTTCCTTGTTTTTGCCAATGAGAACAAAAACTGAAACTTTTTCCTTTAATGTGAAATTGGTAACATATGTACAGTGGATGCATATGTGTACCTATGTGCACAAAATGTTTTCTCTAGAGATATTTCATCTTCTCACCATTCCTTCCCCCCCCTCTTGGCGCACTTTCCCTTTTCCCCTAAAGCTGTAGCTCTATTTATAGTGAGAAGAAGGGAGAGACCATCAAAGCTGGTTCCATATATCAAAGCGGATCCTCTCCTCTCCCTCCACCATGTCCTCCTTCCCAACTCTGCTGTTCTAAAAAGGGAAGGCAGGGGAAGCCCCAGAAGAAATCCTGCTCCCTCTGCCCACCAGAGACCTACCGGTGGGAAAAAATGCTCGGGAGGGGCGGAGGAGGGTGGGAAGAGTGTGGGAACGTGTGAGAGAGAGTGCGAAAAGTGAGTGAGCAACTGGGTTTTCCTGTTTACACATGCACATGCACAAATTTAAGCCGTTCTGTGTTCTTTACGCACATGCATGTCAGGCTGTGGGTATCACGCAGCCCCAGGGTTTGAAGTGTTGATGCGACACGGCGCTCATTGTCGCCACGGCAGCTAATGAAATTACAATGAGGCTAGGGAGGCCCACAGTGGGCAGGCCTGCAAGACACCAGCGCCTGCATCCATATTAAACGAACGGTTTCCCCCTCCAGCACGTTACCGCCTCCTCCTGTCCTCATCCAAACACGTAGCAGCGGAAATAACAAGACTCGCGCTCTGCAGAGACAAGGCATCTAATGTTGAGAATCTAATGTGGCTTTAATGGGAATTCAGCCTCAGTTCACTCGCAGATGTTTTTGAGGTGACTACTTGTTGTGCCGACTCTTTTTTTTTTTTTTTTTTATTAGGCAGCTGCAATCAACATAAGATCCAAGTGAAGAAATCCAGATGAGATTCCTCTTGGAATTTGAAATGTTTTAGTTTAGTACAGTTTCATGCCTATTGAATGTTGCTTTTAAAGTAAAGTGCACACCCTATGCATTTTTTATATTTTTATTTTGGTGCAGCTTCTGAGACGGACAAAAGTCAGTAAAGCTTTTTTCTCACCCACGGGGGGTGTGGCAGTGGTGATGTCTTTTATTTATTTGCTGTTTTAGCAGGGGTTAAAGTTTTTCCACTATGGACTAAACTTTGATTATATTTGTGTGTAAATCCAGCAGTGGTTGGGACTTGCATATTGTTATACACCTGCCACACAAGTCGGGTAGGGTCCCTCAAAATCTGCACTTCTTACCCCTCATACCAAAAGTGTCAATACTGAATGAAGTAGAACCTCAACTTATGCTGTCAGCAAATTACAGCAATGTTTGGTTCATGTATTAACCTGCAGTGCCTTTCATCATACTAACTGAGCTGGACTGCACACGTCTTGGTCTGTCTTTCAGTCTTTTGTACGACAAATCCAAGAGTGAAATACAACTATTTATTACATTTATGCCAAAGGGCAGCAGTATTTATGGGGTGCAGCTCGCAAAAGATAATGTGCGTTCATATGCACGTGCACAAAATGAAAGATGGGCTTTACAGTAACCTCTGTGGAGACCAGTCTAGACAAGAACTGGTTATGATGGCACTCCTCGTAGTGCATATAATTTTAAAACAAGATGATCTAATCTTGGACTGATGCAAGATGGGTTGTAACAGACTGACGGTGACTACTGATTAAATCTTGAATGTAAATTGTTAATTACCTGGGGGTTCTAAGTCACATGTGTGCATATTTCTCAGAAAACAACAACCAGTATTGAGTCGAGACATAGTATATATATGTAAAAAATGGAAATATGAGGGAGCTATTATGGATGCTGCTGCTTTTATAGCCTCCTCCTCCTCCTGCTCCTTCTTCTGCCCCACTCTTGGAGTCATAACCAGTCTCACTGTGCAGAAAAAAATCTAAAATTATTATCAGATGAAGCCAAACTAAGCCATATGATTCACTACCAAAAAGCAGAATTGCATTTATTGTTCAATAGTGTGTTGTTTTGTTTTTTTTTTCTTCTCTTTTTTTTCTTTTTTCTCTTAAGTGATAAGAGATTCAGGACATATGCATTATAAGTTATGTTGTCTTTTGACAAAAACCTATGGTTGGCCTGCATCAGTTTTATTTCATAGTTTGAAAACAGCATTGGAATAATATGAAAGAAAAAGAGCAATAGGAAAGCTGTTCAAATGCATCTTCTTTCGTTAAAATGCCAGGGGTCTTGAGTGCAGGTTAAAGCCTTTTTACAGCTTGATGGCTGCATTAGGGAACAGCAACAATGGTTATGCATTTGGTTGTTTAGCTGGCTGCTTTTTTTCTCATCTACTTCCGCATTTTGTACACCTCGCTTTTCAAAAATAAAGATGGAGAATATAACTTAGCCTAGAAAAAAACAGGTTTGTTTTTTACTTAAATTCTTGTTAGCTTAGGATGAGCAACAAGAATCAAGGGGGGATGAGTAAAAAAAAAAAGACAAAAAAGCATTAAACCACCCTGTTCTTCAATTCAGAACCTGCATAATCTGTTCTATCTGCATTATCACATCATTAGCTTTACATTAGGCTGTTAGTTATTAAATGACTAGTCAGTTGCAATGAATTTCCTCTCATTTATTTTAACTGAGGTTACTCATCTTAATGCATATTTCCTACACTCCCGGGACACAATAGAACCCTTTTTTTTTAATATGTTATATGCATAGTTGATTATTATATTTCAGTGACAGGAGGTTATGACTTTAAAAATACTTTCTCATCTGTAAAGGTAGCCTTCATCTCATCTTTTATTTCACATCTGCTCAGTTACTTCACAGTTTTACTACTTAAACAGTCATAATAATTTATACTCAGTCATTCTTAAAAGTCCCCTAACATCTCTTTATCATTATCACATTTTGATCATTCTAATAACTCAGTAGAAGGATCTGTTAGTTACAAATTATTAACAGGCCCGCGAGCTGAAGAGCAGCAGCACCTGTTGGGTTTTAAACAGTAAAGGTCATTTTAGGGTTAGCTGAATTCCAGATACACAAAACATTTTTTCTCTCCAATAGTCTGAAGGTGGATGCCTGGAATGTATACGTGTGTGAGAAGAAGGATGTGTTGGGCTGAGCCACAGTACATACAATATAGTACAGTAATTACATTTGGCGTCTACAGCTGTATCTGTGTCGAGCATATCAGGAATGCCATAATGGTTTGTTCACTCTTTTCTTTTGCCGGTAATGATGGAAGGATAGTTACTCCAGTATGATGACACAGACATGTTTGTGCATTTTTGTGTCTGGTCCTGTTGCTGTCATGATATAATACTAATTTCTGTTCTAAATAACTTGTAGATTATAAATGGACGTCTATTTTTCAGGTGATTGTAATACTCATAAAATGAATTATCTTGAATTTAGAATATAGATTGACTGAATGTTCACTGAAACTATACTTTAACATTTTGGGGAAGAAAGTGACTGAATAGACATCATTGTCTTGGATATCAAATCTTGATTATCATTTGCAAAAGCTTGTGTTTGTAGTTTGACTGATTTCCATTACCTCAAAAATGCGCAGCTGGATTGTGATGCAAATTTGCATGTCAATGAAACACTTTCTTTCCTTATTGTGTAGATGTATAGATTAGGGTTGTCAAGTGATTAATTGATTTAATCTTATTAATTACATGCTGAGTTATAATTAATCTAAATTAATTGCATGTATTGGTATTTTCCATAAGCATTTAAAAATATTTCAGTTCAAATGAATTTTGGTAGATTAGTGTATCCAGGATGCGATTTGTCAAAAAGTGTGTGTGTGTGTGTGGGGGGGGCAGTTATGTACGTGGGGGTGTGATCCATAACTAACGCAACTAATGCTGCTTACATACTTTCAATGCCCAACTCCTGGGTTCTATTCCTTATACAGCGGATCTTGCACAAAATTTTCACATCTTCTAACCTGTATCCACTGGACACACAAATGCTGGGCCCCATGAATTTGTCACGTTTACCCCCCCCCCCCCCTTCCACAGCACCCCAGTGCATGGGGATGTTCGTGAATTTTGAGGCTGCCGACAGTTTGTTTCAGGTGAATGTCAGTGCCAGTAATGTAGAATATAGGTGTAAGAAAACTCCGTAACTTTGGTTGGTTGCCCCCCCCCCCCCCCCAAATTCATTGAGCAGAAGTAGGGTAGGTAAAAGACCACTTAAAAGAGTAGGTAAAAACCAGAGGGTGGGATGACCCCCCCCCCCCCCCCAACAAATCTTACTCATTGAGTTACACTGGCTACCCATAGCTGCCCGCATAAAATTCAAATCTTTAATCCTATCCTACAAAATTCTCCGTGGGTCTGCTCCTGTCTACTTAGGTGCACTAATAAAAGCTTATGTCGCCCCACGACCACTCCGCTCGTCTGGGGAACGTAGTCTGGTGGTCCCCAGACCTTGTACAAGACAATCCAGGCTCTTTTCATGGGTCGTTCCACGTTGGTGGAACGCTCTACCAAGTGCTACAAGAACAGAGTCATCCCTGCCTATCTTCAAGAAGCTCCTGAAGACCCAGCTCTTCCGAGAGCACCTCCTGTCCTAGCACTTTCAAACATTCCATTTTAAAATTTCTAATAAGGTTTTTCCCAGGACAACCACAGATTCTTTCACAATTATCTCTGGACCTGCTGCGGTGGTCCGGCCTCTTCCCTGCCCTCATCATCACCACTCACTTATCCTCAACCGCCTCCATGTGTCTCCCCCTACTCCCCCCTTCTCCCCCTCTCCCCCAGTCCCTATCTCTATCGCTCTCTCTTTTTCCCCTTCTCTACTCTCTCTCTTTAACCCCAACTGGTCAAGGCAGACGGCCATCCTCCAGGAGTCTGGGTCTGCTCGAGGTTTCTGCCTGTTAAAGGGAAGTTTTTCCTCGCCACTGTCACCAGTCACAAGTGTTTGCTCCAGGAGGATTCTGTTGGGTTTCTGTAGAATTGACTTAGAGTCTGGTTTTGACCAACTCTATATATAAAATGTCGAGAGATAACTTTTTTGTGATCTGGCGCTATATAAATAAAATTTGATTGATTGAGTGATTTAATTGGTTTTCCCGTGTAAGTCGCTTTGGAAAAAAGCGTCTGCCAAATGCGTAAACATAGACATAAACAAATCGCACCCTGAGTGTATCAATGAATAAGTGGGCATTTTAAGTTCCTTTAACCTCATATCTTCTGTCACCAAAATTGGCCTGAGGTCCAGAGACTAAGTCAAGTCTTGTCACAGGTGTCACTGAGTCTGAACGCCTGTTCAAGTGTGTCTTGATGGGGCTGACTGACCACGCTAATGTCGCATTCAGGGGCTACAGGTCTGACCTCCAAGCTAGTGCTGAAAGCTTTGTGTTGTGGAGATACTTCAGGCTTTGATGGTGCAAAAAGTGTCTTGAAATTCCAGAAATTGCACAGAAATTAATGAATGAGTATTTTCCAAAATGGTTGGAAATAGCTGATGACAAGGGAAGGAAATACAACAGGTAAAAATGTATTACAATAAAACCACCTCAAACACTCATCCAGTGTGCAAATATCCTCAAACAAGAGAAAACTGCAAAAGTAGAAAGTGTTATGTTCAGATGCAAAGGCCAATTACTGTCACTGTTAGGGCTAGGATTAATTAACAGGTCTGAACTCCGAAAAGAAGAAAAAAAGTCAATACCTGCGTTTCGTCACCAGTATCAGACTCCCAGATTGTGTATGTGTGCGCAGGTACACGGCACCGTCTGTAGAAGAAAGCAGCATCATGGACCCTGGATGCAATTAAGAGCCTGTCAAACTGGTGTCAAAGGTGCACACAAACCCACACATGCAAGTCCCCCCCCCCCCCCCCCCCCCCCCCCCCCCCCCCCCCCCCCCCCCCCCCCCCCCCCCCCCCCCCCCCCCCCCCCCCCCCCCCCCCCCCCCCACACACACACACACACACGCTCACCCCCCAGTGTATGCACATGCACAAACAAACAGGCATACCCAGACACACCTGACTCCTGTAGACTGATGACAGCGCACTCCCACTGAATAGCACGCTCTGTGTGTGGGAGGTGTCAAGTGTACGTATGTGTGTGTGCGCACAGCCTCACACATGTTGAAATATGGCTCCCATATTTCACCACACCCACAGCATTTGTAAATGCCAACTGCTTTCCTGCACCCCCCCCCCCCTACCCTATACCTCTGCTGCTATTGGACCATCCCACGGCGGAGGCTTCGGCTTTTAAGAAATTGAAGGCATAATCCACCAGGAATGGCACGGGTGACGGCTGAGGGGGGGGGTTGCTGTGAGACAGTTTCAGCGCAGAAGCCCCCTGCCTCTAAATATCAGGAAGAAACAGATTTTTTTTCCCCTGTGTAAAGACTGTCCTTATTTCGGAGCAGCTACAAGTCCTGAATTGCCTAAATTGAGACTGCAGCTATTTGTAGAATTTGAAGTTTTGTGTGAGGAGGATTTTCTGTCTGTTGTTGGCCCATAAAAGCACTTTTAGCACAAAGGATGATGAGGCACGAAGATCACAGCGCTGGCTCCTCCCAGAGATAGCCCCCTACCTTCATCTTTCCCTCTCTATATATCTCCTTCCACGCCCCAACGCCACACTCACTCAGTCCCCAAACCGTCACAGTAAATGGCTATCCTGGAGTAAATTTATAACTGCCACTTCAGCTGACAATCAAACGCTATCACTAGATTCTCACTGTCTATCTCTTTGGCCCCGGTGAGTGGGTGGAGAGAGGAATGAGGAGGAGGAGGGAGGGGGAAGTGGAGTGTAAGGGCGTGAACGGGAGCAAGGGAAGCCTGAGAGGAGGTGATGGCGGTGTAGCCAATCTAACTGGACCCGATCGATGGGAGGTTGTAAGGAGCGCTCTTTCCCCGCCTCTTTCTCCGCTCTACCTGCCCCACCTCATTATTCCACATTTTCTTTCTCCTCTTTCTTTGTTCTTGTCATTTTCTTTAAAGCGTTTGCCTCTCTTCGTCCCTCCCTCCCTCCCCTTTAGTTTTTTACATCCACATTTCTATATATTCCCCAGTGTCGCTTGTCCCTGCCCCCCCCACCCCCTCCCTGTGTGGGCTGGCCCATGTCAAGGCCTCTGTCTCTCGCCCTCGTTTGACATGCCGCTCATAATGGTCAGATGGGGGAATACCACTCTCTGCCTGTCTCTCTCCATCTTCCCCTTGCTCTTTTCTTCTGCTCACCCTCTCCGCTGTCAGAGTGTCAAGCAGTTGCAAAATGGAGAAAATCAATTGAACGTGAGCTCTCTGAAGGCTGTCTGTATAGATACGGCGAGCAGATCTCTCAAGCATAGGCGCTTGTATACATTTGGATGGTTCTGTGTGTGTTTGTGTGCACAAAGAGGAAATGGGAAAGAAGTAGAAAAGGAGTTTGGGTGAAGGAGTGGGGTGGGGTGGGGTGGGGGTGGGTTACTGACAGACTCAAGCTGGGGACGTTTGTTGCCGCTCGTCACTTTTCCCATCAGGCAGTGGACATGACAGCCAAGGCGGGTGAGAGGCGAGTGGCGGGCTCTCAGGACCAGAGCAGGAATGAGCACAGAGTGACAGATGGCTCCTTCATGCTCAGGCCATCATGATGGGAGCTGGAGAGGAGTGAGGAGAGCGATGGACGGAGAAGAATGGCAGAAAAGGGAAGGAAGAGATGTCCTCTGACAGTATCAAAACCCACCAGACATTGTTGAACCCCACTCTGTCTGTCAGCTTTTCGGAATGGACTTTGCCACCGGTTTAATAGAAGGAACACCTAAAAAGAACATAAGAGACATTGGGAAAGCATGACAACACAGCTATCACAACATTTGGAAGAGCCATCACCTCTTTGAACCATATTTAAGTTGTGATTGTGTATGAACATGGGTATTTTTTATGACACTGGGTACATTTTGGTACCTGGCACTTTACCAGCTTTTTAGACCTAATGATAAAAGATAAATTTAGACATATTTCCCCCCAGGATGTACCTAATGATGACCTCAGGTAAATGCAAAAAAAATTATACTCTTGCTCTGAGCCATCTCAAAATTAATGAATTTTTAATAAAATACTGGGGCCAAAAATAGGGTCAAAATTGGGACAGGAAAAGCTACCTAGGTGTCAGTGCATTTGATCTGGAAAACATGGCTTGATATAGTCTTATACAGCGCTATAAATAAAGACAACACTGTGTTAAATTTGATGATCCTAGTGGTTTTTCTAATCCAGACGTGGGTTTTTCATGAATTTCAGTCTCATTTCAGATTTGGCATGTAACCCATTGTATCCACTTGTGTTACATGCAGAACCTGCCCAGTTAAACGCATATAAATCGCAAATTGATTTTGCAACAGCGGACATTTTTGTAAAACACTCTGCCTTGCATAATTAGTTCAGTTTCCAAGATGTACCTGTGAGAGAATAGAGATATTCAAAAAAGTAGTAGCACGTAATTTTTGTGTCCTTTTGACCGTGTTACATGCAGATTTTTATTGTATTAAATATAATGTAAAATAATATAAAAATGTGTTTTGTCTGAAAAATAGTGTCTCTTTTATCTCAGTAAATATTTATTTTTAAAATAAACCCAAAGTGCTTCCAAACTTGCTTCATAACATTAATCTACATCTGGTTTGAATTTTTAACCCCCATGTCCTGTTTTTAGGACCAGTTTCATAGAAGCACCCACATGCATTCAGATAATGTATTGTTAAAACTGTAAAAGTTTTTGCATAATAACAATTTCAAGAACTTCATTATTCATACTCTCCAATTCATTAATGACACAATTCAATTCAACCTCCTCTTCAAGATTTACTGATTCAGCAGTGGACATGAAGCTGCAGAAGGCCAAATCAGAGGGGAAAAAACAGAATTTGGAAATACACACCTTCCTTCTGCAGCTTTGTTTTCTCAGTCCAAATGAAGACCAAATATAAACACAGTTGAACATGATGTTACTTTATGCTGTCATGAAAAAGTGAAACCACTCTTCCAAGCTTCCACCTTCAGACATGGAGTTACACCTGTAGAGTCACATCCAGTTTGTATTTCATGGAATCTGAACAGCAATCAGTAATCACAGCTGTTGGCCACCTCCATACCTGTCTGAAAAAAACTGTGATGAGACAAAAATCACAAAGTCAGCCTGAAAACACAAGGAAGGAATAGACGGAGAAGTCCTTTCACTGCAAAAATCAAAATCTTACCAAGTGTATTTTTCTCATTTCTAGTCAAAATATGTCATCACAATTAAAATCAGACATAATCACCTGAAGAATAACTTTTCAGTGAGATATAAGAAGTTATTGTTAGACAATAGACCTTAAAAATCTTATTTCAAAAAATCATACCAAGATAATTTCCTTTTGTTCCATTGGCAGATTTTTTTTTGCTGAATTCAAGAATTTTTTTTGCTCATTTCTAACAAAAAAATCTGCCAGTAGAACAAGAGAAAATTATTTTGGTAAGATTTCTTGAAATAAGATTTTTAAGACCTATTGTCTAAAAATAAGTTCTTAGATCTCACTGAAAAGTTATTCGTTAGGTGATTATGTCTGATTTTAAGTGTGATGACATATTTTGACTAGAAATGAGAAGAATACACTTGAGAAGATTTAGATTTTTTCCAGTGTTCAGATCACTTGAATTACAATGTGCTGTAGGGTAATTATAGCGTTTTTGCCCAGTGATGCTAAAAGACTCAAGCACTGTAGCTCTAAGTCTTTTTTTAAAATAATTTTAGAGACAAAACTTTGTGCATCACTAGTACTTAAATAAAACTTAAATCAAATTTTAAAAAAAAAAATAATGCATCCTTTCATTCATGAAACAAGATGTTGCAATTAAATTAAGTCATGGACAGGGTCTTCATTGCAGTTCAGACAAATTTCAGAAGATTGATGCAATGATGTGAACTGGTCTGTCTTATTCAAGTGTCATGATGGTGTCAGTTTGTCAAAACACCAGTGGCTGATTTTAGAACATAGTGTTGTGTACATGTTTATGGTTTTCTCAGTGTTTATGTGCTACAGTTTACCTGCTGCCAAGAACCACAGCATTATCATCAGCTGTTGCCCTGGTGAAATGCTGTCTCGACAGTGTTTTCCCTGCTTAGAAGTGACACAAACTCCTCTAAGCGATGAATCTCCACCAGGAATAGATGGGAGAGATTCACAACCCTCTCATTTTCGGTTGTTTTCCATCAATGCTGAAAGTGCAGCTGTAGCACCTCCTCAGCTATATTTTAAGATGTTAGAAATTATATTTAACTACAGAAAAAAGCATGATAGGCGTGGAGTTAGAGCGGAAATACAGGTGTTATTGCTTTGGAAATAATACACCAACACCTGGACACGATGATGTAAACTGGGAAGTTTTCAGAATGTAGAAAACCAGAAGTAAAAATAAATTCCAACTTGTTGTGCTGTGATTCTTTGGCTTGATCTGGACTTTATTTAGAAATGAAAAGTATTTGAATGAAAGAGTAAAATATGGATACTGACATTTGCTTCTGAAGATGACTCACCCCCTCCATCACTCCCAAAAAGGACACGATAGAGACAAAGAAGGATGTGAAGA
This sequence comes from Sphaeramia orbicularis, assembly GCF_902148855.1. Taxonomy (NCBI): domain Eukaryota; kingdom Metazoa; phylum Chordata; class Actinopteri; order Kurtiformes; family Apogonidae; genus Sphaeramia; species Sphaeramia orbicularis. The sequence goes on from NC_043974.1 coordinate 28,088,846, forward strand.
AGACGAAAGAAAGGACGACAGGTTGGGGTTAAACAAAGTGCAGCCCATCATGACTATATTTGTAGACTTAAGTGTTGTTTAGAGTCTATCATCTGCTGTCTTTAGAACTCTTTAAGAAATTTGTGAGTGAGAAATAGTGGAACAATATATCTGTAATTATGTGACTATCAGACTAAACCACAGAAATCTCATGATAATGGTTTTGATCAGTAATTTAGTGAGCTACTGTATCTTAAGTCTGCATATAATGGAGGGAATTAATCTTAGAAATCCCACCTTGAAAAATACATTTCCAAGATTTTATCAGCCAAAGACACAAAAACTTTAAAGACACTGCGAAAGCCTCTTTTTTTATTTTGATTCAGGTCACTGAAGGCGAAGCAGAAACAAAACAGACACACACAACCTTGTAAGACAAATAGGTTTTGTCATCCCCACAGAAGGCTCCCTTTTTGTCAAAGACCCAGAGGCTGCAGCTAGGATGAATTGTGACATAGCCTAATTCCTTTGGAATTGCAGTACAGTCGATAAAGGAGCAAACGGTCTGGCAATGACCTCCAGGATAGTGTTATTGACCTATTTTGCATACACACTGGGTGCGAGAATGGACAGGCGCTTTATTTGTGCCGTTATTTATTGGCCCGCAACATGACTGTAATGCCTGTCCAGGGACTCGGCTGGAGTGCAGTTATAGATTATCATGATTGCTAGTTATTAGTGTGTGAGTGTGCTTCTGTGTATATGTGAGTGTGTTTGAGGCACATACACACACAGGGGATGATAGAGATTATTCAGAAGCCTTCTGTTTGAATAAAGAAGACAGAGGCAGTCTTGAGCAAATTGTTATTGAAATAGTTTAATGTCAGTCCAACTTAACTTCAAGGACAAAACCAGAACAGCTCTAGTTGACGGCTAATATATAAATTCTGAGTATGTATACACTAGGCTGGTACTGTCTCTAGACATAATTACAGAGTGAAATGTGGCAAACATTTACCTTGACATTCAGTTCTTAGTGTAAATCAATATTCTGCAAGAGTTAGATAGGACTGAAATCTAGTCACACTCAGCTCTTTTCTTTTTGCTGCGTGTTCCTAAGAGAGACAAAAAGCAAAAGATGTGGAACCATTTCTTCAGCTACATGTCACTGTGCCAGACACTTAAGCCATGCACTTGTTGTCTGTGGCACTGGGATGAACCCTTTCCTTTCGCATCCTGAAGAGAGCAGAAAGACAAGGGCCACCCCTTTCCCATCTCATCCCTCCTTCATCGCCATCTCTCAGCCCTGAATCAGCATCAGTGTCGCACTTAAGAACACTTCTTGGCACCGGCTGAAGGTCCTTCTCGCCTCCATCGACCATGGAAGGTCGCTTTTATAGTGGGCCATGTAATTTACGTTGACAGTAGTATTGACTATATTTAACAGACTGATGAATGGCAAAAATAAATAAGACTTCCAGGAGAGCCCTGAGGCCCTCCACAACAATACATTCCAATTAGGCCTTCGGGGAATGAAAAGGCTAAAATCATCCACAGGCAATTAGCCGGAACCTTCAGAGTGAAAACTGTAATATTGTGCTCAGAAATATGACAAAAGGTGTATGTATGCAAACATTTTGTGCAGTTTGTTGGAACACTTAATTTGTGTTTCTTGCACATCGTATCACTTTAATCTAACTGTTTCATACTCTTTATAAAGTGAAGTAAAGTTAAAATGGTAATTTGTTCTCATTTCTATTTTGTTCCTTTTCCTTCCTCCATCTAAGTTCTTGCAGGTACATGGTATCTCCATGGGATTAATTGCTCATTTAGCAACTCTTTTCCATATTTCACGGTTGAGAGAATATCCAAATTAGCTTTGCCATCAGAGTTCACTTCTTCCACTGGGGATTGAATGACCACACTGTAGGACAGCACACCAAGCCAATCAGGTACTTGTAACTCATCAGCAGGGTGGGACAACCACTGAAGAGACTGTCCACGTCTTGGCTGTGCGGTAGCGAGTTGTACTAGAGTGAAGTGTTGTGGGAGGATGAGGCATATTCATTGAGATTGGGGCATTCCGGCCCTTGTTATGAGCGAGACCATTTATTTCTTTGTAAATTAGAGTTTGGCTGAAAGCGTCACAGGGCACCAAATGGACCCAGTCCACACTGGTCTGGTGGACTGAGGGAAGGGCAGCAGGGAGGTAGGTTTGAGTCTGAGTGGCAGTTATTATTCAGATATGGACGGCACAGTGGCGGTGTACTGAAAGCGACCTAATGGGGTGGGAAGGCGCAGTCAATGGCTTCTTCTGACGCTCGGCTGCGCTGATATCCCTCCTGCTTTTCTCTTCTTTCAACCCCCCATCCCCACCACTGCCACCACCCCGCAACGGGCTATCCATCCACACTGACGTATTCTGATGACTCGTGTCATTAAAGCTAACGTCCGCTGAGGAGGTAATTAGCCAAAGTATGGCATTAATCAGCAGCTAGAGCCCCGTGCGCCTGCTGGGGTGTCTGGGACGTGCTTTTTGCAGCCACGTTGCCCTCCTGTGGCCCCCTGTTCCACACATGGTGGGCATTAACCTTCGGAGGCTTGGTCATTTGTCTATGACGAGCTAAGGCTCTCTTCACAAGCTTCCCCTCTCTATTTCTGATAGCGGATAGACCCTGTAAATGCCAGAGCTGCATGGTCATCTGTAGTGGTGTCGTGTTGGAGCATAGAGAAAGGACACCCTGCAGGAAAAGAGTGTAGTGCTGAATGATTTTAGGTGCTTTGGTTTTTTCAGGAGCTGTTTCTTTTATAATAAAACCATGAAATGCATTTCTCAGTTTGTACATTTTTGAGCTTATCTGCAGTCTTTCACCTGTTGCAGCCTCTACTAGCTTATGTGCGTTTTGTGCCGTGTACAATGAAAGTGGCGTTTGAAGAGCAAATACCTTCTTTAAAAGTGCAATTTTGAAGCTCACCGTTCGATTACCTAAATAAAGTCTGTTTAGTGTTTACTGATGGGTCATTTCTCTGTCCTTCTGCTCATCAGTGTCCTCCCAGACGAACAAATCACTGTTACTTTGCCAAAACAAAATGGCCTCCATCAGTGCGCACACAGTGACATCTCCATCTGCTGTCAGACAAACCATTAAAAGTGCAGGGCAAAATTTCAGCCCTGTCAGTGCATATAAAGTCTCTCATTTCTCTCCATCAGCACAATCTACCAGTTCTGCACAGCAGAGATAGACTCAATCTAAAAACGGACTCCCATACTGAACATTCTGATTTCATTACCACCCGCCACTGAATATTCATATACTTTTTTTTTTTTTTTAACTGCTGTGTCAAGTCACACCTGGAACCAGCAGGGCATCATACATTATTCATAAGAGGAAGGCAATGGGGTGTGGTCTAATAGAGTTTACTGGGGTACCGACGAGCTCAGTCTCCACTTCCTGATTCATTAATGATGCATCTTCTCCCACTAGTAGTGTCGAGCTAACCTCCCGCCCATACAACAAGGCCCTGGAGTCCTAGAGGAACCACTCGGCTCCCCTCATTTAATTGTTCTTGCGCTGACCCGACCAGGAGATTAGCGCAAAGTATATGAGGCAGGGAGGGAATACTTCCAGCCCCAGATTTCACTTTTCTAACCTCAGTCAGTCCACATTGGCTGTGTGCTGTGGCTGCTGCACTGATTGTGGTGTCTATCCAGCTGAAACAAGCCTGCAGAATCACACACACACACACACACACAAAAAGATCTTTGCTCTGTGTTAACAGCTAATTTATGAAATTACAAAGCAAGAGAATGAAAGAACAAGATGGTAACAAGAAAAATACAAGACACAAGCAGCGCTTAAAACTAACTAGGCTTTTGATTCGCTTTGAACATTTTATCTGCTGACATAAATCAAACGTACGCAGAAAAAAGAAATTCAACACATAGGCTTCAAGAAATTACATCAGGATATTAAATTAATGAGAAGACATAAAATACTGTAACTGACACAAGATGAATTTGACTTTATAATCTGATTAAGCTTGTGATAATCTATGAACTGTCACCTGATATAAAGAGAAATAACGTTTCTTCTATGACCGGACATTGTGATGGAGTATTATGTCAGTGGTGGAAGCCACACGGGTGGATAACATGTGATAGGTAAGCTGTTAAAAGCATTTATAACATTTCAGTCGTTGGGGTGGGAACCACTGTGACTCACAAGACAACACTGAGATGTTTTATTTCACTTAACTAATTCAGGCACATTGAACATTTTATAAATTTCATTGGTTTGTGTTACCTATAGATTTCAAAAATCTTCTGACCATTAAAAAAAAGAAGTTGGAAACCACAAATACACTTCTGGTTTCCTCAGTTTTGAGAAATAATGATTTGAAATATATCTTGAAATTTATTTATATTCATTGATCTGAATTTTTTTTTCTCAAGAATATCAACGTTATAGCACAGTGCTATATCAACTTGTCTTTGTAAAAAACAAAAGTGGCTGCATTTTGGTGTCAGTTTTACAGAATTTGGACACTACATTAAAAACAGAAAAACAGGTGCATAGTCTTAGCTTCATGCTTTGAACCGCTGGCTACTGTACACAGTGCTCATGTTTCCTTCACGGCTGCATAAGCAACACAGAAATGGACAGAAAATCAGACCTAGCAATAAAAGTCCCAGTAAATTCTCAAAGTAAAACATGTCACCATCATAATAAACACTATGTCAAAATACAGATATGAAACAACTATAAGGATGAAAATATTGTTAACAGCTTATACAGCTGCGAATACTTCATAACTCAACTTTATGAACTGCCTGTAAGTCACAGCAGGACAGTAAAAGCAGTTTTATGTACAGTTGGAGCACAAAAAATACATAAAAATGACCAAATCAGGAGATCGGACAGACATGACACACTGTCTTCTGCAGGTCAGAGTTCAATCACATCAGAATCCTAACGCAGTGCAGCTGCCCCCAGTGGACAGCGGGGGTAACACACACTCAGTCGTGGCAACTTGTCGGTATGTGCCAAGAACTTTTGACTCTGGAGAGTGAAATTGGCAGGAACTCAGTTTAGAGTACTTAAATATTTTAATAAAAATAAATCTACACTTGGCACCAGTGTATCAGTGATGTATTGCAAGACATGGTGAAAGCGATATATTCCTACATCAGTGTTTTGTTCCAGCCCCGTTGAGAGAAATTGGTATGATTTGAGCTACCTCAAACTTCCACAGTAAATTTGCAACTTTTTTCTTCTTTTATGTCTGGCAGGCAGTGATCTTTGCAACTCATTATGGTTAACTATGCTATAATTCTACTTTAGGTGCAGACACTTTAATTGGCTGGAACATGTGAGGCATGACACATTTTTCTCTGAAAATGTCTATGCTGAGGTTTCGTCACCTTTTGCCCATTGGCCTGCCACTCTCTACTAACTCCTACCACTGGGGAGAGCAATTCTCCCAGACCAAGAAGGTGGATGAGACTGGTGTTCATCCTCATTGCAACACACACAGCTTTACTATCCTTTATGATCACCTGGCAACAGAAACATCTGACAACAGGGTTAGGGTCCTGGATGCAGTATTATTCTTGGATGCACCCAGTCATTTGTACTCAGGGATCACCTGCCATCATCTGTCATGAGCTCCTGCCCATGACCTTTCACCCTAGAGTGAGAAAGGTCATGCCATGCATTAATCTTGTTGGAATTAAAAGCTTTGTCCAGGGTCTCATTCTTATGTCATAACCAAACACCAATGGCTGAGTGGTAAAGCTAATGCTGAGGTGCATTATGTTCTCTCTAAATACCGTAATCTCCAGTTGTATAAAGCTGCCACCGTGTGATGAGTGAAATAAATTATGGCTTAAAAGTGAATAAGGCTTAAATACAGAATGGGCTTTGACTAATATCTGTGTTTCCTGTTCTACTTTATGGAAGCATATTGCAATCACTAAAGAAATAAAGTACAAATTGGATGCCCTGTCTTGTAATTATGAGATCCTGATCTTGTAATTTTACAAAAAGATCCTGTAATTATGAGATCTTATCTCTGTATTACAAGATCAGGGTTTGGTAATTACGACATCAGGATCTAGTTATTATGAGAGAAGTTGAGCCTAGATTTAAATGAATGTAAAACAACATGGAATCAATAGAAAAATATTAGAAGAAGCACAAAAAGTTTTATTCCATATAATGTGATGATGAGTAATAACTGTACTTAACTTAGCTCATAAATCTGAGAGCCTGATCTTTTAATTATGTGAAAAGATTTAAAAAATTGTAAGGTCTTTTCTCAAAGTTACAAGCTCAGCACATAATGATAATATTTTTTTTAGCTGAAGTAATATGCTTCTGTACTACTTGAGCTTGATATAATTGTGTGCTTTATACTATTTCTCCTAGGTCTGGATAAATTACATTTGAACAAAAAGAAAATTACAATACTGGACAAGTCTTATCAAGCATTTTTTTTAGCTCCTTGGAATTTTTATACCCTCGAATTAAAACCATAACATGAAAATCTAAACCTATGTCCAACTTTATTGCTTAGCTTTTTTCATTCAAAGCTTTTTTGCAGAATTTATCATAACTTGAAGTTATCTGCCGTCTTATTATCAGTAACTAAAACCATATAGAAGCCAAATGAACACTGAACATGATCTAAAGCTCCTTTGTTCATGTTGTGAATATGTAGTAATTTAATTTGAATTTTTACAGAGCACATTGCTTCATGGATTGTCCACTTTCACCTGCAGGTGTAGGTTTCACCTGTGTGTTTGGTTTTTCATTTTTTTCATTTACATTAGTTGCAGCAAAAGTAGAGACTGTGCAATAATCCTGGTTTGACACTGATGTTAAAAACAGAAGCTCATTTTTTTTTTATTATGAGGAGTGTAAACATATTTTACGTTTATTATGAAAATACAGTGGAAGTAGACCATGGATTCTTGTGGAAAACAATGTGTTTGTGTAATGATAACATCAGATGGCCTAATAATCACAAGCGTTCTGAGATATTGATATATAGTTATTGACTCACTAATCTTGATGAGACTTGCTCATATCTGAACAATGTGGCTGCTGTCATAAACGTATTGATGCTCACATCCAGCTGGAGTTGCATCATTATCACCCTGTTGGCAACTAGCAGTAAACTTACTTTGAATCTTAGATCATTCTTTATTTACTTTAAAGATTTTAACAGATAAGTAGCCATGGTCATCTGCTAACGTGCAAAAACGAGGTCCCTTTTATTTTTATTTTTTTACTTTTATTTTTTGTGATGGCCTGAACTGTCCCTGACAGTCCAGAGTGATTGTCCTTTACTCCTCCGTCTGCCCTCAGTCCTTCTTTCCTATCTAAGATGGAAGTGTAGAGGCATGTGTGGGCACCCAGGGGGGCAGCGATGCTAACTTTGTGAATGTCCTCTGCACCCTCCGAGACTGCTCTTTGTTTGAGCAGGCTGGCTACTCAATCAAACCCTGACCTTTACTTTCCTTGGACGTCTAACGTCAGGACCAGCAAATGTACTAGTTTCTGCTCTCTGTTAGCCATAGTGTTTGCACTGTATGTTGTATCACATATTCACTCATGAAACACTGGCTGTACAGAGGAGGAATAAAAAAAAAAAAAAAAAAAAAAAAAAATCTTCAATTATTGCGGAATGTGAGACAGACGGACTTTTTTCGCTTCTGACAGCAGACTTTTTTTTTCACCCAAAAGCATACAAACTCAGTGAAAGAAATGAATAGATGAATGGATAGAGGGGGAGGCGGCAATATTGATCATGTTTTATGAGCTCGCCAATCTGACTGGTGAGGCGACTGCAAGGAGCTACCACTCGTGTTTTTGTCCTCAGATCCTCCATCACAACGCTCATGTCCAAGGTAACAATCAATCTATCAATAAAAAGCAAAACAAACAAAAGGCAGAAAATGATGCATCGCCCTAACACCGTCCCCCTCCTCCGGTCGCCGCAAACAAAAACAATGACAACCAAATAGATTTTAGCAAGCGCACGCAGACCCTACTTCAAGCAGGGGTTTGGAAGGGGGGAGTAGGGGGGATGGGGGGGTGCTGGCGCTAAACACAATTCAGCCTTATCATGGCTCGTAGGCTTCCCTCACTGAAATGATTGTTTCACTCAAATAAACAGATTGAATATATCATGCATCCTTGCTGTAGATAGAAATAAATCTTTCAAATCTACTTTTTCTTTTCTTTTCTTCCCTTCTTCAACAAAGCAATTTCTTAGCCGGCGTCCCTCTGACTGAGGAGGCCGTCTCTCATAAATTCACTCCGGCAAGTGCATAAATCTCCCTTACAGATAACATCAGGTGTGGATTGACGACAGCTAGTGAGCAGTGGGGACATGGAAAAGTCTGTGCATGTTTGTGCTGCAGGCGTGAGTCTCTGCGGGTGTGTACACTTTTACTAAGCGCCCAACACTATTTACTGTATGTGTCCGTGCACTTTGTTGCAAGGTTTTATAGTTGTGTCTGCTGTCTGTCACTTATTTCCCACATCATACACACATTTACAGGCTGCGTGAATGATTTATATGACTGATCTTTACATGTGATTATCCATCTGCCACAATGCAAACGCCGTGGTCTCATTTTTAGTGGACACCTCAGCCTTATTTCACCCATTTTCATTTGGTTTTTGGCTTTGTCCATAATTTTCTAGCCCCATTTCTCTTTTTAATCCCCATCATTTCTCCCACACTCTCATTTTCATCCTTTTGTATCTCTGTCTGTGTCCCTCCAGCGTCCTAAACTTACCCGCCTTCCTTTCCTCTTGTCCCTTTTTTCCTCTCCCCCACTACGCAGCCCTCTGGTTACTTTCTGACTTGTGTGCAGTTTAATAATCATTAGGACCGGGCCCTTAATGAATAAAGTCACTCGGACTAATTGCTCGCAGTGTTTCAAGATACGAGAGAGCATCGACGAGAATGAGAAAAAATGAGAATGTGGACATAATAGCTTGTTGGCAGAATTTTAAAGAGGTAATTAGAGGCGCTTACAGTAGAATGACCATACACTGCTTGTTTGTTTTTTTGCAGGACATGATAAATCTTTCGGTTGATGGAGTGAGACGGTGCTAAGCCTCAGAAAAAGGGGACTGCTGAAAACAAAGAATTTCAAGATCATTCGAGCAGAAAATTAGACCACCAGGGACAAGGGGGGGATCCATTTCGTGCTATGATCTGAACATGTGACTGGGTTAAGCATGACAGCCACTTAGATATATGTGCGTTGTGCGGTCATGAAAAGGCATGTTATTTTGTAAAGTGAATTCGAAATGGCCATCACTGTTGGAGAGGCAATTAAATTCCAGTCTTTAACCACTATAGTGTTGTTGGATCCTCTTTTGTGCGTATGGTTAAGAAACGTGTTTGCTAATATCAGTTATTCCTTAACCAAAAGCATCAGAGAACACGACAGTACAGTGTATGGTGCAGTCAAACACATACAATTACATCCTCACACCTAAAAAAAAAAATGTTTTCTTTCTACCACAATAGAAAATTGTAAGTGTTTTCAGGTGAGGACCCTGTCATTCTCAATCAAACGCATTAGTAGCCACATAACTGCAGGTGGACAGGTGTAGCTTAGCCCTGGAGCTGCACATTGTCCAGGGGAGACTGTATGCCAGCAGAGCAATGGGTCTATGATTGTGTGCGTGTTGCTTTTTTGCAGAGACTCTCAAAGGAGAATGCAAGTGTATTGATTTTCAGCACAAGCTATAAGAGAGAGCCAGATATTGGCATTAAACCCTTTTGACATGTTACTCCCAATGAACACTACATTGTACACCTGACATGACACATAGGCAAGGGACTTGTGTAACCGTGTAGATATCATAAAGGATATGTGTGCACATGCTTTATGATATTCTCTCTCTGGAGTTTCCTTTTGAGCTCCAACACAAACAAAATCCAGAGCTCAAAATCAGCTAAAAAAATACCCAGGCTCAAGTAAATAAAAACATACACTTGCAAACATGTTTATCACACCTGCACATTGTGCAGAGACGCACACCAGATAAGCTGGGCATGCAAAATGAGCTTCCTCTTCACACTTCACACACAAAACATGGCCCAAAGCAGTCTTTCATTCTCCTACTCTCATCCTCTCTTTCTCTACATTCATCTTTTTACCCTATCAAGGTGTTACCAATCGGAGGAAACTGATGTTTCCTCTTGCTTCACATCCTGGCTAAATTTCTTTGCCCTTTGATGTTTCTTCCTCGAGTGGTGACCCGTATCCCGTCGTGAGGAACAACCGTGATGACAAATACACACAGATTTCAAGTCACTTTGTTCCCTAGCAACAGAAGATGGTATTGTCCCTCCCATGTTTGTATGAGCTTCCTTGGTTTCACTAATGCCCTGGTGGACGTAATGCTGCCCATGCAAACATTGTTTCCGAGCCTGAGCGGGCACGAGAGAGGGGGAGGTGGGGTTACCGCTGGGTTTGAGTGTCCATCAGGGAGATGACGATGGAGCGAGGGGGTTGGGGTTATGGTTAGAAGGTGATGGCTGCTCAGCTGTCGCTTAAGGAGGTAGGTTTGGGAGGAGCTTCATCACTGCTGTCTCTTCCTCCTACCAGAGGCTTTTGTTTGATATCTCACTCTGCTACTAAAGTGTTTGTTTTGTTCTTTCTGCTGAAGAAATAGTTTAGAAAGTGCTGATACCGTGTATTTGGGAGGTATCCAGCGTTACCGGGACACAGTTTCTCAAAAGAGATGAGGCTGTTTGATTTTTACATTCTTACATCTCCAGTACTTAAAGTAATAGAAACAAATTCCATTTACTTTAACTGCATTGAGGCTGCAGCACAAATCTCATAGATGCCAACCAGTGCAACTACTCGCCTACTAAATAAAGTATCAGGACCCTACATTAACACTGATTGCACACTTGCATAAATAAAAAAAACAAAACAAACTACACACTTGAGCCAGCATGTTGTGCAGATATGTTGACTTGCATTTTCTCTCTTCCTTTCGAGCCTATTTTATGCCCTGCAAAAAAAAGAATGCCATATGTATGAGCATCAGGGCAAGACTTGTTATTTGCTCAGCCCCTGTGGTGGACTCCATTCGGTGAGACTCCCTGCAATGGATAGCTGCCATACTGTAGCTACAGGAGCAGGGCTGCCAGACATACAGAAGGTACAGCTGAGGCTTTTGTTGCTGTTTTCTGACCTGCTCATTTCAGAGCTGGGTCCCCTGCTCACAGCTCTGCATGGGGGCTCTCTGTAATTCAGTAAGAGCCAGATGTCAAGACAAGCAAATCTGCTCAAATACAAATGAGTGTTTGTGTTTCTGATTTCCATTTGTTGGGTATTAGCCATGTGATTATAGATTAAGGATTTGTTTAAGGGTATTATTGATCTAGTAAATGTACATTATGTTTGAGTAAAGGATGGGAGTAGAGTGGACTTTTCATGCGCATGCAAGCAGGTGATGACAAAATAACCTCCTCAAATGACAGACAGAACTCATTGAACCAGAGCCTGCTTGCATATTAGTTTTTGCTCATGCAGTTACAGCATGTAGTTAACTTAAACATGCAGAGATCAAGGCCAGAGCAGCGAGTTTGCCTTGTCAGTTATGTGAGACCCTCAGTGTCCCCTTCCCAGTTCTTATTCTAGGTGCATTTTGAGCTGGCTGTCATCACAGCAACAACACATTTAACTCAATCTCTAAGAGACACTCATCTGATATTAAGGGGATTAATGTAATCATCCACTATTCTCATGGAACAATCAGGAAGGATTTTCATTATGTATAATAATGGACATTATTGATCTATAAAGCATTGTAACATTCAGACACATTTCTAATTAAAGGTAAAATGCAGAAGATTATGTATCAAAAAAATTATCTGTAGAAACAAAACAATACATTAAATTCTTTAATTGACACTAGTTGGAATATGTTCTGGTTGATATACAGTCACATAAAAAATTATTAGACCATCAAAAGTCATCAAAAACAATGGTTATGCAATTAAGCACTAATTCCTGTGTGTATCATGTGACTAAAACAGACAGAAGAGAAAACATGGAATGCCTAAAAGCACTGTTTTTGGCAGTGCAATGCCATAGATATGGATGTAAGAACTGAAGTGATTTTGGTTATTATCAAGAAAACCATGGAAAATGTCTAGATATCAGCTCTGAAATTAAACTCTTATGAGCTATTTTTGTTGTTATCATTATATTTGTCCAAACAAATGTACCTTTAGTTGTACCAGGCATTAAAATGAACAAGAAATTGAAGAAAACAAGGGTGGTCTAATAATTTTTTCTGCGACTGTATTTTTTCTTTTTTTTTTTGGCAAAATGAAATGAAATGACCTCCGATAGAAAAGGCCATACAGTATCAAACAGCAGCATGACTTGAAAGCAGATTGGACACTAAAGTGATAATGGGTACAAAATTGTGTTAAAAAAATGTTACACAATTGGTTGGGGCTAGCTGATTAACATGCTAAGTTCATAACACATCTTTGATATAACATTTATTCATTTTCAGTTGATAATTTTTGGGCTTTTTTAATGGTGAAAATCCCCTGAGTTTCAGTCAAAATGTTGGAGACAACCAATCATCATTGTCTTTAAAAGATAGTAGTAGTTAACTAAAGTTTCTGTCTCAGTGGTATTAAAAGGTTGTCGGCCAAAGGGTGAAACAGTCTGTGACTGGTTGCAACAACACCAGACCATAAAATCGGATCTTGTTTGAGCAGTTGTATGGCTTTAATTCCATTGCCCTGAACCCCAGTTGATAAATTGAGTGGGTTGCCTTAGAGACAAGTGGCAATAAAAAAAAAAAAAAAAGTTCTAATGTTTTCATGGCAAAAGGAGGCCTGCTGGTGAGAGGCTTGAAATAAAAACAACCCTCCCTTTGTTGATATCAATTACCAGGTGACTGTTAATCAATTGCAGTGACGGCATAATGATTTGTTGTCAGATGTTTGAGGAATGAGCAATGGCGACCTGAGTTGATTTTCTCTCTTTCTCCTTTTCGTCTTTTTTTGTTTCTGGGTTCCGGTTGACATTTTCCTCTCTAGACAAGGACAACGTGAGGTAAACAGTCTCTTTTTGGGCTGGTTTCATCTCCATTTGGATCCCCCTGTTGTTGGGCAACTCTTTCTTTTTAAGTAACAGAGGAAAAGCTGATTGTTCTTTTGCTCTGTAATTTTCTACTGATGGGCTCTGCCAGCTCCGTCTACAGCCACAAAAGCTCGCTTGACAACTCGACAATTACCGCCACTCAATCGGGATGGAAATGCTGCTGCTTCTGGTGCTTGTTCACGTTGCATTGCTTTTCAAGCCGTCCAAGTCTCACAACATTAAAAGCTTCATATTGTGGATGGAAATCCAGATGCAATTCAGCATACTTGCTCTAAAAACTACCTTACGCTGGTGTGATTGATTAGTTCATCGAGGCACAATAATCTTTTGAATATAAGACAGCACATCATTATGGAGAGTAAGAAAAACCTGACATTGGGAAAATCTCCTCTAGCTGATATGTTTGCTGAGTCATTTTGTTCATTTCCTGTTCCGTGATACACAGATAAAGAGTCTTATTTTATGGTTAGTTAGTTTTGATTAAGGATTAATGGGGCTTTCAAACATCGTCTCATGATAAGGTAAAAGCACTTCATCAGGATATTACAGACATATCACATGTACCCGTCAAAGCTACTTCAATTTAGCAGCTAAATAAATACTTTGGTTGTCATTATCGTCGCAAAACATACATGTATTACTTAGGAAACTGCTGTAGCAGTGGTTTTCCGTGATAGACCTTAAGTTTGACTGGTCCTCCTCCCTCACACAGTTCCATTATGCTGCTGTCTCCAGAGCAGGAGCATAGTTCTATTTGGAGCCCAGTAAAGCTCTCAGCTAATGCCCTCAGGGATGCAGCATCATATCTGGCCAGGAGCGATGCAGAGACGTCTAGTGGTGGAGGCTTTGTGGCTTGCCTTTTACCAGCACATCTGGCTCCAGAAGATTAGTGTGCTACTGGACCCCAGGAAAATACACATCACGTGTACTTAAAGGAACACAAAAACAACAAGCCTTGGAAATGCTTTCCGGAGTGGTTTGCCAGAGAAGAAATAAAGCACCGCCATAAACAGATTGAGCATGTCAGAAAATGAATGCAAATATAAATGTAAATATGCAGAAATTAGATTTCTCAAAGAACAGGGAGTTAATCAAGTGGAAGTTGCTTTTAAAACACGCCATCAGTCGCCCAGGGTTCTTCTATCATCTCACTTGCCCTCTAATGTCTCTCAGCACTTTAGCCTTTTAATGTGCATCTTTGAAAAATGCTCATCTGACCAGCACATCCATTTTTCCTTTCCTCCTTAATGACAATTGTGTATTTATCTGTCCCTGGTTTGCTGCGGCGTTAGTAAATAATACGCTCTAGAATGATGAACAATCCATCGTCGGACATGTTACGGCAGACTCGTAATGAACTGAAGTCATTTGTGTGGCAGTAATTACACACTCCTCTGATTAAAGATGGCTGTGCTGGATAGTATTTGGGTAATTATTCCCTTTTGCTCTATGTGATAAGCTCATAATGTCCAGTCAGGGGGGTTGTGGGGATGGGGAAGAAGTTAATGACATGCTAAGGCTGGTTGGAGTGAATATCCAGTCGCTTTTCCTCAATCACTCACTCCCTTGGCCTCTGCTGCCCCTGCAGCACGAGTGACTATCTTTATGCGTGGTGTCCCAGCAGGTAGGCACTAGCAAGGCTAAAGTAATTGCTACCGAAATGGCCTGGTTGCACAGAGGCCTCGTTATATGAATGCTAATGACAGCTAGCTTTAACTCTTTGGGGTTAACACTAACATGTGACTGCCCCTCCAACAATGCTAATTAAAGTAAGCTTTCTTCATCGTCATCTTCTTTTCTAATTCCGTGCTCCATGGTTGACCTAATCCCTCTCCTTATCCATACTTGCTGTTTGTAATTAACACTTGCCTCCCTCATCTCTCCATTTAGCCACTCTATCAGCTGCCTCCTCTCCCTACAGCCAAGGGCCTGTCTCTTTCCCAGCAGTGCGTACCTTGATCTTCCTTCCAAAGTGGCATCCTCTCATCTCACCAGAGGTTATATTTTCCACAGCCCAACCACACCCCCTGCAACTGCCTTCATCCATCACGCACACATGTGCACACACAAACATGTATTTGGTACAACAGCGTGACCCCAAAGACACAGCAGAGGTACATGGGAGTAGGAAGCTAGTGATCAGTCAGCTTCATTTTGAATTTTTTCCAGCATTAAGGACTCCAAGGGCTGAGCAGAGTTCACATACAACTTGTCATACCTATTTTAATGCTCAACTCAATGCACAATACACTAGGTAACAGCTCCTTCCATGCTAGAGGTCATTCTATTGTTGTTGTTGAGTTTGTCAAGTACATGGTTATCATGTTTGCGATTGGGGGTTGAGCCATGGGTTTGCTTGTTGACAATGAAAGAAATGAGAGAAAGAAGGTAACTGCTGTCCCACAACCATCTAGCAACAACCCCACACCTGACCTTCTTGAAATCCTCTACAACAAAGAACAAACAAAAGACTGGGGAAGTTTAGGTTCCCATCCAGGCAGCTTTTAAAGCAGAATCAGAAGGTTAATGTGGGGTCCACAATGTCCATTTCCACCATCTCATCCACAGGACTGTAGGCTCTGGATCTTCATGTCTTCAACTTAATATAATGTATGTAGTGTTTAATGTCTTGATATCTTTTCATATCCAGATGTTACATGCAACAATATGAACTTTATTTTTACATTTGATGGATATATAGATGGAATAAATGCACAGAAATACCTGCTTTTTTATATTTTGAATCATGCACTTGATAAAAATGAAGCTCTTCTGTGCAATTTTACATGAAGCAAATAAGAATATGGTTAAGAATTAAATCTTAAATCTAAAATTATTAAACAAAAGAATGTCAGTACCAGACACTTTTCAACTATGTTTGAAAACAAATGTGCATGTGAAGTATCAAAAACAAATATAATATTCTGTCTGTTGTGGGAACCAGACTGCAGTATTTGAGTCAGACTTTTTTTTTTTTCAGACCCAAACCATGTCCATTCAACAGAAATAGCCTTTTTTTTTTCCCCAGTACAGACTCCTCCTAGAGTCTTGGCTCATTGGATTCCTTCTTCTGGTCTGTTCTGTTGTTTCTGTTCTGTGTCACTTTCAGGCTCCTGTTTGTTTGTGTTTCCTTCAAGCAATGTTCCCATCTGTATCAATGCTATGTGAAAGAACATAAACTGTCACTCACATGATGAAAAATACTACCATAAAGACAGTGACTGACAACACAGTATATACCATTTAGGGCTGGATCTACTAAGACACCAATTTGCGTGTACTAATTTGCGTGCACAATCTAGAATTTTGCGTGTGGGGTTGAACCGCAGTTTGCGGGTGATTTACTAAGTAAGATTGCCTGTGCAAATGACAGGTGCAAAGTCTTGGAGACCGCCCTATTTAAATGAGGATTTTGTGTGCGTGACTGGACACAGTATGCTGGAAAAACTGCTCTGGGATACGCCCACATTAATGGTAACAGTGCACTGGAATGATCCAGGTGCA
This sequence comes from Sphaeramia orbicularis, assembly GCF_902148855.1. NCBI lineage: Eukaryota > Metazoa > Chordata > Actinopteri > Kurtiformes > Apogonidae > Sphaeramia > Sphaeramia orbicularis. The sequence goes on from NC_043974.1 coordinate 28,105,500, forward strand.
AGGAAAAGTTACGTTGGAGGAGTTTAGTCATAGAAGGTATTGTATGACTCCTCCTTGTGACTGGCCCCAAATCATCCCCTAGTTCATCTAGAGCAGGGGGCAGCAACCCTGGTCCTCGAGAACCACTATCCTACATGTCATTACAAAAATGTTCACACGAGGGTGAAAATATGTTTTCTGCATCTTGTTTCATTGTTTCAGTGTCTCCTTCTGGCGACAATAACTGCAGCCATGTGTGCACAATTCCGCATCCTTTGAGACGTGCTAAATGTAGACGCAGTTTCTATCAGCAAAATTGCTTTTCGATTTGATTAAATCACTTTGCGTGTGCTAAATTACTATATTTACATTTTCTCCTCCCAGCCCACACACAATTGCATGTGAATATTGCATATTCATTGTGGCAAATGTACTAACTGGATGTAGACACGTTATTTTGCACCTTTGAAAGACGCAACCCTGAGTGCTCACTGTTAGTAAATCAGTTTGTACATTTTTTTGTGCGTGCAATGAGTTTGCACACATTTTTATACACGCAAATCTTTAGTAGATCCAGCCCTTAATGTGAAAGAATGAAAGATTTTCCATTATCACACAAAATATTTTCCTATTGCAAACCACTACTTTGAACGTGTTCAGATGTTGAATATAATCACATCATTTTTTTTTTTTTTTTCTACACAAAGTGAGCAAAAATCTGTTTAAACACAACAGTAGCTGCTTATGAGAATCGTAAACTGAAGAAATTGTGCTGTCTGCTTTGAAAGTTACCTGCACAGTGAGAGACCTGTACCACCTGTGAAACACAGACATTAAAGCTTCAAATTCAGTTTCACATGGTTGCCCTTTAAGATTTGGAACAGCGACAGACAGCACTGTTTTAACTAGAAAAACAAACAACAAAGGGGGAAAAAATGGTAGGGTAAAGAACGAGACAGAGAGAATAATGCCAACAGACCAGAGCCTGGTGCCCACAGAGGGGTGCTGTGGGGCGCCATCTCAGACAGAGAGTAGCACAGGGAGAAGCAGAAGAAAGCAAAGCGAATGGGCAGTGAGAGGTGGACGTGGTTTATCGGCTGCGGCAGGCTTGGCGCTGCCTCCCAACGCTCTGGGGGAGCCCACTGCTACTGTTTTAATGATTGTAAACGAGGACGGAGGGGACTTCCGTTAATGCTTAGCAGTGCTTCAGAAGATGCCAGGAACAGGGGCTCCACAAGCCATGTCGGACCTGGCAGCCGCCATGGCACATGCCCAGGAGAGAGGCGCCAGGAGCCGTTTGTTTGACAAGGCCCTGAGATGGAGCTCATGCTAAGAACAGAGAGGCTTTGTAGTCATGGCCAGATATGCTGGAGCACATACACTCACACATATGGAGGGAAACACAAATACACTTTTTATTTTAATGCACATTTGATGAGTGAACGTGCTCAAACGACAGATAACATTTTTTTTTGGAAATCTGTGCAGTCTCAAACAGACCTCCACTTACACATACACATACACTCACTAGGGTTACATGAACTCCCTGATCTACTTGTACACAGTCATATCACACACTTACTCTGACAAAACTCCTCAGACAAACATAAAGTCCTGAACATGGTCTCCATTCCTCTCAGTGCTTACATACAAACACAAAGGCACACACAAACCTCTCCGGGCTTCGGTCATTTTCCTGTCACGATTTAAACAGTTGTTTCAAGGCCTCTTCCAGCCACCCATTCACAGCCCCTCCCCGGGCCCCTCTCCCCGTTCTTCTCCTTCTCATCTTGAGAATGAAAGTGACATTTTTGAGCCTGCATCCCTCAACTCGCACTCTGCTGTGCTCAGGCTTGACAGCGACACATTCAAGGCAGTGTCAGGCAGAAATTATACTGTCTGTGAAGCTCAGTAACAAGGCAAGGGGATACAGACGCACCGAAGAACAAGCACACCCTGGAGCTGTGAGAGTCAACCTTCGCCTTTGAAGACTGATGATGAGGAGCAGTGGGTAGAATCAAGGAGATAAAATTAAAAGAGTTTGTTTTTATGTTTCAGTTTATGGAATCCGTTTCTTCTGATATTTGAGGATGGAAGACTCAATACAAAATGCATGCGGTCATAATTTACTACAAGTACAATTACCCTTTAGTGGCAACACTTTGATTAAATGAGAAGACAGGAAGGAGATTTTGATGATGAGTCACACTAACATAATTATTATCATTTCAGTGGCGAAGACAGTGACAGCAGATGTAGTATGAGCAGTCAGTAGTTAGTGTGCACTTGTTACACTGCCTGAGAACAGCTCAGTTAACTATGTAAATGAGCCAAAGGATGACATCACAGTTAGCAAAAGGTCACTGAGCCTCCAGCTTCACATCACTGACAGCTGATACTGAGACGACCCTCCAGCACAGAGAGCGTTATTTCATCAGTGTGGCAGCTACACGTTGCCGTCACTCTCAGCGGCGGCACCCGTGCAAGTGGGTTACGCTGTCAGATATTGTCGTTACAAATCAAGTTCCCCCTTTGATACGGTAAAGTTTGTAACTGTAGCTGATGGCTTCTTAGTATAAACAATGACTGTGCCAGAATCCTTTGCCAATAAAGAAGAAAAAATAGACTATTTTCCCCTCATCTCAGGCAAGTAATATCACATTAAGGAGTGATATTTTGCTTTTTTAAATGGAATTATGCATTTTAAAACATTTCCCTGTGCTCTACATAAACTGTAAATGCTATGTTTGGTTCTGAATTCTTCATTAATTCAACTCCACAGGTCCATCTTCAACCCTATTTCAGAGTAATGACACCAGAAAGGTTGTTTTGAGCGCTGGCCCTTTAAATCCAAATGAGCCACTGAACATTTTAGGTAATCAGCTCAAATTTTGGACATATTTTCAGTTTTTACTACAACCACTGCTGCTGATAAACAATTATGTCGTACTCAGAGAAATGTTCACGGAAATCTTGACCTTATATGTGCAAATGTCATGATGTAGCTAGTTATAGACGTAACAAATTAAGAAGGAATTGAAACAGGTTGGAGAAATCCACTCCATTTTTGCCGGAATGGATATAAAGATAGCTTTGCAGCACCTGGAGGTTTCAAATCCAAACTTTATAAACTATTAGGTTCCCCAAATGCACAAATAAATGTACCAAAGACTAATCAGTGACTGTCTTGTTTAACGGTTTTCTTCCAGTATATCATGACTCTGTAATCTAAGTGATGTTTGTTATGTTGGTCGTTTGTCCAGGACAACAGATGGAAATTAGCTTCTCTGCTAAATCTGGTGCATGCATTTTGTTCTTTGTAACTAAAGCCAATACACACTGTCCTGAAACTAAATAAATAAATACAAATTCAAAAGTGGGTTTAGCAAAATATGACCCCTTTAAGGCAGTGTGCCATTTGTGACTGTTCCTTACATGGCAGGGAATGCGCTGTTGAGTCATTCACTTCGACTCTGACTCAAATCATGTGTTGCATACTCCAGGCTAACCTTAATGGAAGATTCCACCCAATCCCCTGTCCATGATGAATGCTCTCCCTGGCCAAACTGCAACTACTACTGACACAACTCGTGACACAGCCCAAGAGGGAGCCAAATGTAGACACAGCGAGGCACTGATAGGGGCAGTGAGGAAGGAGGGGTCAGCGAGTGCTATGTCTGCCACTGCCCTCTAAAAAAAAAAATAAAACAACAGTGGCGTAATTCAGCCGACATGGAAACGTACCTTGTGACAGTGCCTGCCGCCGACGCAAGCTGTCCTAGCCATGACCTGATTCTTAGACGACAACGGAGAAAGACGGGAACATGAGAAAGATTGCGCGCCCTAGGATGGGGCTAGAGTTTCAGTCAGCTGGATAGGGGCTTGTAGATTTGTAATGGTGCTAAAGCTTGGGAAAGGGAGCTGCACATGGACTTCCACTTGAGATAAAGTCTCATGTGAGGGGAGTGGGGGACACATGAGTCTAAAGTTTCCATGGATGAATCAGTCAGCTGGTGTAAAGCACACGTTAATGTTCAACACTAAAATCTGCACAGTGGTAAGACTGTTACCAGGTCCATTACTTCAGGAGAATCAGTTATGTTTCTGGAGTGATTTCAACAGTGATGACATACATGCATTGGCGCAAATGATTTTCGGTTTCATTGTACTTGCAAGAGCTTCTTTTACTTGATTATTGCAGCTTTTTAATTCAGTATTTCCATTTTTTTGGTACTTTATAGTGGTGCTCTTTTACACTTTTGGGGTAAATTAGTTACTTTTTGCTAGGTTATTATTAATATAAAATAAGAATCAACTGATATTGTGTGTGCTACACAACAAAATCGAATCAAGATTAAGAAATGCAGGAATGACAGTGTGTCCCACCTTTATTTGTGGTAACAATAAAGGAGAATGTATTAATAGAGCAATAATTATATTCTATTATTACACAGCTGTGTTCTCACTTCTGATTGGTTAGAGGTGGTATATCTGAATTGCAGACATTAGTATGAATATTACACTGTTGCTTTGTGTTCCACCAACTGTACAGTCAAACAAAAAGGACAAGAAATTGTCCAATAACTTTATATATTTATTATATGAATGCTTAGGAGTGATTTTCTTTTGTGTTGAACAGTGAGCTCTCATCTTGGCATCACATTTTGGGTTTTTGGCGTTTATAAACAAGTTAAGAACGACTGGCTCACTGTACATTATCCCCGTTGTTTGTAATATATGGTATATTACTCATACTTCTGGCAGTCTAGCTATTTAGATGCTAAAGAGATGTACTTAAGTTTTTAATGGACAGTATTTTTACTCTGTGGTATTGTCATTTTTACCCACCATCCGTCCTACAATACCACGCCACATTCCTACTGAACATAGTTTTTCTTCTTCTTGAAAGAAGTCATCCAAAGCTATACTAAAATCTGATTGTATTTACTGTGAAAATCCTCTGAAAACATGGCTCGATCAGCTAAAGGCATGAGTTGGCTAAGCCTAAATAAGGTCTGTGATGTATGTTCACCCACCCACAGCCTCCTCTTGAAACAGATTGTTCAGGTTCCTCAATTCAGAGAGTGGATGGAGTTTCAGTCCCATGACTGAGCTTCCAGTGTGGAATTGTAAAGCCTGCTAACCCTGATTCAGTTTCTCCCAAACACACACACCCCTTCGTCACTCACACAGTTGGTTTTGTGGGGGCTATCAGTTCCTCCACATGTAGGCACGCAACATTGGACCTCCCCCTCTCCTCCTCCCCTTTCTCCTCACACACACACACACACACACACACATATAAGCAGATGTCACCCCTGTCTGCTTTGTAATGATATGTCCTACTCTGCCCCTGCAAAACGAGACCATGAATGGGCTGGAAAAGTGGGGCCCCACACAAGTGCCTTTGCCCCATGACATATTCAGCACTGAGAAAACTTGAATGAGACACTGACATAGACAGTGTCAGGATTAGCCTACAAGTTAAAGAAAGAATCCCTTACATGTTCAAGTGAACTAACAGAAGACATGTTGCAGTTTTATCCAACTAAGAGATATGTAGCATGCAGATTTATCCTGATGTTTGTTTGGACTTAGGTCCTATGAAGGCTTGATTCCCTACATACCAAAGACTGAAAGGTTAATGTTTTTGCTTATGTTCATCTTTGTGTGAATGATGACCATAACTCACTAACAGGTGTTGATCTTTATATAATTTTACTTTTACTGTGAATATCTGGAATCCCGTAGCTTCTTTGTAGTCTCCCTTAACCATAAACAGTTTTCTTGGCTTCATCCTAAGAAATACAGAAGTACATAAAACCATTTTTTTTCTCCTTTAGTCCCACTGAGACTAAAGTTAGGTTTCCCTTGAATCATCGAGAAGACCATGAACATGTGCCGTTACTTTGCAGCATGTCTCTATTGCCGCGTTTCCAAAACATGATACTGGCTCGACTCAACTTGGCCTTTTTGCGTTTCTATTACGAAAAAGGACATGGAATCTGGTACCCGGTACTAGTTTTTTGGTATCACCTCCGCTGAGGTTCCAAGACTGGGGAACAGATACTAAAGCGTGACGTGTAAACATTGCAGACCACTGATTGGTCAGAGAGTCGTCTGTGTGACCCGCCGTTTTACAAGAAACAGATACGGAACTTTACAGTAAATATAGCGGTAGGTTAATCCACATGATGACAGCCCAGAAACTACACCATGGTCAGTCGAGGAGATTCAGTCTTTGGTGGCCGACACAAAAATTCAGCATGAGCTTGACGAGACAACACGCAACGAGCGAGTTTATCAGCAACTCTCTGAGCAGATGTCACGGAAGTAACGCGCCACATCGCTATGACGTCCAGGTACTCTAAAGTCGGTAGTATCCTGTAATAGAAACGATCTCCAGAAATAGTACTTGGTACCCAAGTCAAGTCGAGCCGGATCCATGTCGTGGAAACATGGGATATGTCTCTATATCTCATACAGGCTAGCCTCTCATTTTTTTGTAACTTTATACTATATTTCAATAACTGTTTTTTTTCTATTTTTACAAACACTGGTCCTACTTCCTTCACCACATTTTCCATAATAATGAAATATTCTCTGTGAAAATGCTATCGCTTTACTTCACTAAGGATTCATTAAGGGGAACGGGACCAGATAACAAGCCTAAGTTCATGTTTACACATATTGCCTACACTTACTAACACACCAGTTTCCAAAATGTAGCTTTCATAGGCTGTGTTATATGTACAATAAACTAAATCACTTTATACTCACTAAAATGGAAATATAATGAGCTGTGAGTGATTTCAGACGCAAACAATCCCTCCATTCTGGCTGTCTTGCCTGACTGGATGCCTCTTAATTGGTTGCCTATGAATATAATGGGGTTCAGAGTACAGTGAGAGCCCCATCAGAGGTTACTGATTTCAACATAATTCCACGGAAAAGTTACTATTTTTTACAGTTTATATTGTGACTGTGTGTGATATGGATATCTCACAAACCACTGTACTGACATTAATGACAATTGATAGGTATATTGACAACAAATATCCATTAGGACCACTCTAGCATAACAGTTAATGACACAAAATACTGTCTTACTGTGTTCAACCTCAGCAGCAATGGCAAGTTGTGAGGCCTTGCTTATGCACCTCAACAATCCGACCATGTTCAATGAGAGAAAGCTTTTTTGCCTTTGCCATCAGGAGGTCATGATAGTGTGAATACCTGATAGAAAATGATATTGAATCCACATTTATGCACAGATTTTGGCTTTTAAAGGCTGTGGTCTTAAACTTTTGATCAGCTGATAAACAGCCTTTTTCAGTTTGTTGTTATCAATTAATTGCTTGCTTAATTTTTTTTTTGTCTCACTCCCATTTCTTCTTTTAGCATTTTGAAACTCTACTTAGAACCTTCTTAAGATCCAACAGTGCAAAATGTACATTCTTGCAGTTTTTCAACTGGTCTTACAATTTTGATCAGGAGTGTATAACTGGTTGGATTTTCTGTTGTGGTGCAAATGGTTTGTATCCATCCTTGGTGCATTTTTCTGACTTTACTTGACTAAAAACTGTGACATATCTTTATCATTTTGCACCAGAATTGGTACATAATGATAAGAATGTGTGCGTTTGTGCTTATTTTTATTTTAGTTGTTTTTATATGACCATGCATGGCATTTTATTATACATGTAAAATATTCCATTCTATTCTGTTCTATTCGCTAGAAAACTATTTTAATAATGACAAATACATTTTTTCATTGATGAAGTAAACACACTATTCCAGTTTCATGACCATAGGTTTAAAACCTTTATTTCCATGCTACGTTTTCTCCAAACTGGTAAAGAAATTTCAAAACAGGTCAAGAACTCCAGCAGCACTGCCTTTGCACAGTCTGCCTTTTCTTTTAAAACCATCAAACAATGGAACCAGCTGCCGGACAGTCTGAAGTTGTCTGTTGATCTTTATTCACAAAATTACAACAACAAAAAAAAATCATATCCTCAATTCCCCACTGTGCCAACATGAGATGCACTGACATGTTTTTAATGTAGAGTAATGTTATATATTCACTGGTAAATATTCTTTTGTTGTTTTGTTGTTTAATGGTTGATGAATTAGGACAAATTGACTTTTTTTCTGAAGGATTTTAAGGAATGAAATATGATGTAATTGCTTTTTTAGGAAACAATATAAAATTTATGAAAATGAAATAAATATATAAGTTTTTAACTATTTTAATTATGAGCTAAGGGTAGTTTTGTATTGCATGTAATGTAAATGTTCTTATTGTGCTCGGGGACATCAGATGGAAAGTAGTTTGTAGCTAAGTCTGGTGCAAAGAATCTCTTCTCTTTGACATTAATGTATTTGTTCGTTGTCCCTGACAAACAATAAACTAAAAAAAATTTTTAAAAACTTGTCATATTGAAGAACTCTATTTCACTGTAAATATTGACCAACACATTTTGGCTTGTAACCTTCATCCAGGACCATTCTCCGTGCATCTTGGGAAATAGGTGAAGTTGTGCCAGAGCCTTCTGTTATGTAAAAAAATCTGAACAGAATTTCTTTTTTTGGATTACATGTCATGTTTGGTGCCTGAGTCATAGGAAAAAAACTCAGTTTTCCATTGTTCACCTTATAAACCGTCTGTGTTTTTGACAGTGTTTGATTGCAACTTTTAAACACTCACAACTTAGTGTCAAACTGATGAGATCGACATTGATATGCAGCGCACTCCATTACTTTTGACAGAGCGTTCCCAAGTTAGCCGCGCAACTCAAAGCATTCAGCACTGGAGAGGCTGCGCTGTTAGCGTCGGGGATCTGCCCTTGCCCTTGGTGGACGTGTGTTTAAGACAGGCAGGCAGCTGTTGGCGCCGGCTGGAGGAGATGCTTTAGAGGCAGGGGTCCATCCCGTAAATGGAGCCGCGTGGTTCTGATGGATCAGCACATCAGTTCCCCTCCTGCAGGGTCAAACAAATGGAGGGGAGCAAGGAGCGTGTATCATTCATGATGAAGGGGAGAGGGTGAGGAGAAAAGTCATCTTGATTAGGAGACATCAGTCAATTTCAGAATTTCTACTACTTTATATTGAAATAAATGTTAGAATGGCTATCAATTAAAGTTCGCTCTCTGACGGGACATTACTGTGTTTTGACCCTAAAATATAGAAGCAACATCAGCCAGTCTGGATGAAAATCTGTACTCCTACTTTACATAACACACTAAAACACCACTACGGTACACGTCAATGATTCTTCCCTCGGACACTGAACTTTAGATTCTGTTAGACAGTACTGTGAATGTGCAGTTGTAGAACAGCTTAAGAAAATAACACAGTGTGGGGGTGTGTGTTTCTCACTATTTCGGCATAAAACATTATCCCGTGTTTGACGTTGGGCCTTAGTTGAGTCGAGTAACATCACATGACAGATTAACGTTCCATACACTTGTAGAATCCAAACCCACAGCAACAATTTGGTCTTAAATGGGGAAAAAAATAGCACTCGCAGCTGTCCATCGGACCTGGATCAGCTGAAAATTTCACAGTAGATCTTGTATCCTGCTTTTATTACTTATACTGCGGCAATATCAATAATTTCTCTGAGGTTAATAATTATTGGACTTTTTTTTTTTATTCCCACATCATAAAACAGCAAGAGAAAAGTTAAAAAACAACAGCATTCAAACAAGTAACGTCATTGTGCGGGAGAGGATAGAAGCCAAAAAAGCTTTATGTGAATAAACAATACACCTGAAATAAACAATACACAGGAAAAAAAAAGAGAAGAAAGAATTAAAAATATGAAGTAACTGAAATAATAAACTAAAGTAAAAACAATAAAAATACAAATCAAATTACAAACCATCGAATACAACTTACATACAACGACTTAGTGTGAGGAGAAATTAATTATGTTCCACACTTGTCAGCAAACCAAATTTAGTGACCTCAGTTGCAGTAAAAAAAAAATCACGTTATCACAGTTGCCATGAATAGATAAATCGATTGTTAATCAAATGTGAATTGGTTTTGTCTTTATTTTAGACCTGCTTTACACTTAGTGTTTTGTGAGTTTGAGGTTTTAAATTGCAGCAGCAAATAGATATTGTTGTGACATTCAGATTTAAAAAAAATGAGCAACTGAAAAAATCCAAAGACAAATTGATTAAAAAAACCTTGTAACATCAACTTCTCTGGCACAAGTGAAAATAAGCCTCCAGATTGTTACTGTTTTTGTTTTAATGGTTAACAGGCTGATTAGTATTTTTTTTCTTGATTCAGTCACAAATGCTAGACATTCACAGAATCACAAACAGGTTATAATTGAACAGCTTACTGAAGTGAAATGAGAGCAGCTTTTAATTAGAATTTCACCATTAGTTTGACCACAGAAAAACAATAGTGCCAGTGGCAATTTCAGTATCCAAACTATTAATGATGGAAGGGAAAAAAAAACAAAAAAAACTGAATCACCTCTGAAGTTGTAGTTGCAATTTATCGCTTTTAAAACCAAAATTCCTGTGTGAAAACAGTGCTTTACCACATGGCACTTCCCCGGTGCTGATGAACAAAATGCATCCTTTCCCTCTCGGCCCTTCCCCCAATCTACAGCTTCATTTATCCCTCCATCTCTCCATCCACTAGCGCCAGCCAGTTATTCATGTTGCATCATAGGGCTCCTGTCTATATAAATCAAGAACCCCATCTATGAAACATATCTTTTAGATAAAGCTGCCTCTTCATCAAGGTCTTTTGACGCTCCGTTACTAACCATATTGATTCGTTCTCAGATTATTTTCGGCCACATGGGCGTTGCCATTTTTTACCTCTTTTTTTTTTTTTTTTTTTTTTAAACCATGACAGAAATGGATCTATGGTAATCATATTCCATCTGTGACACCACGCTCTGTCCATTACTATACCCTATCCTTGCTTAACCCAGAGAATATTTCTTTTTCCCTCCCTCTCTCTAGCCGTACCTTAATTGTGCTGTTAGGGAAGCAGAATCTAATTCCGAAAAAAGCATCTACACGCTTACCCTCCCTACTATCTCTCTTTCCATTCTCCATCCTCCCAGCTCTCTCTCACACACACACACACACACACACACACGCACACGCAAACTTTCGGTCGACGGCAACTCCTAGAAAGCAAACAGGCCTTTGGCTGGAGGAGCCAGATAGGAGCTGGTTGGCTCCCACCAATCCTTTATCTGAGCCAGCGCTGCACATCAATAACACAAACACCACCACCCTCCATTCCTCCTCCCTCTCCTCCCTCCATTCTCTGTCACCAAACATCCTCCCCTCCCCTCCCCTCCTCCTCCTCTTCCTCCTCCCTTCCCTCCAGCTTGTACTCCTCCACTTTTAATCTTTCAAAACAAAACGGCAAAGCCCCCTAAGAGAAACTGCATCAAGCTGAGAAAGTGATAAAGCAGTTTATTTATTTATTTTATTTGTGAGAGGCGGGGTTGGGCTGGTAGAATGATTTCCACATTTCACTGTGCTTTTTTTTTTTTTTTGGTACCTTTCTGAGCTTATGCTAATAACCTGTTGATCCGTGCTTCTGCTTTGTGTGGCTTCTGTCAACTCCAGCTCCAGTGCACACCACTGGGCAGACAGGCATAAACAAGCAGCCTGAACATCAGTCATGCCAATACTTCCTAAATGCCATCATGTTACCCGGGAAAGTGCTTTTGTCATGGTGTGTGATTTTCACTTTGATTTTTTCCCCCCTTTTTTGGCCAGTACTGCTTTTTTGATGATAAAGAGAATAGTCATAATCCATCCTTCAAAATGAAATAGTGATAACAGCACATATTCATCTGGATGCAGCTCTAATTACATTCAGCTCGTTTGATTTCTACATCCTGTATCCAGTCAAACTCTTGCTTACATGCCAGAAGTGAACTATTTGACGAAGATGAATCCTTTTAGGGTTTTCGTCTGTTTCTTCATTGTTATTTTTCTCTCTTTAAAGGGGTTTTAAGCAGAAGCTGGCATTTCATTGACACTTTTAACAGGGCAAATTAAATTAAAGATGCCTAAATTGTATGGTAATAAAATAAGTACATTTAAAAATACAAACTTGTATTAATTTTCTCTCCTACAGTGTTTTTTCATGTAAACAGTGCGTGCCAGCACATCTTCCTGCAGCTGTGGGGAGTTTGCCTCAGGGACGATAAACTACAAGACTTCCTGCAGACTCGTTGCACTTATAAAAAAGTCATACCCCAGCCAAATGTGAAGCAATACTCCCAGAAAGCCTTTAAGCAAAAACATGGAATTCCCTTCAATAACTGCATTGCATAAATTGTAGCTTTAAAAAAAAGGGGAAAAAAACCTTTAAAATGAGGGCTCGGAACCTTGCAAAATGCCACTTAAGGGCACAAGGTCTCGCTCTAACTCTGCTGAATCAATAGTGCAGGCAAAATGGCACACTAATCAACATTCCATTATTGCTATTTGCATATTTGATCCAGGATTTGTTCAATGGATTATACATATTACCTGCATGATGTTTAATTGCCTTTTTAATAGACTCTGTGATTAAACAAGGAAGTCAGGGTAGGCTGGTGGAAGAGACAAAATGAAAAAAAAAAAAAAAAAAACGCAAAGAAATCTTATTAGAACAAGTTGCTGGCATCCTCCGGAAAAGCATCTGAAGGTGCCGGAATGAAATAAAGCAGAGATCTGTCTTGTGATAGAGGCAGCGGTGGCTGCTCAAAATTCATTCATTTGCCTGGTATTTGTTTAAGGAGATTGAAGAGGAGGCAGCTTGTTCCCATCACTGCAGAGTTTTATATCTTATCATGTTTTGACAGATGAGGGGCGTGACGCATGAGAATGCACACACGTGGAGTATTGTTGCATTGCTTGAGTGCGGTTAAATGAAAGATAACTTGTACATATATCGTAAGTTTTCTGGGACTTTCACAAGGGGTAAAAGAATCAAAGGTTGAGGTATATTGAGGTAATCTTGGTATAAACACTAAAATATGAATGAAGATACACAAAAACTCCCAGTAGCTAAAAACTTAAAAGCTTTGTCTACTTACTTAAGAATTTCCGAATTTAGCAAGAATCAGTCGCATGATACAGCAGATTTGATATATTGTCATCATGTTAGCAAGGTCACACATCGTGATCTTTAAGTATTATTTTGACTGTCAGAGTGTCAATAAAACACCATCATAAAATCATTTAAAAGGATTTATAAATCCAGTATAATAACAACATATAGAACATTATCTGAATAAGTGAATATGTAGTTATAATATAGAAGAATGCCTAAAATAAGACATTATTGTAATGAATTAATACAGACTATCATGATTAGGAGATATTATCCCATTTATTATTCTATTTGTAGTAAATGTTTAAAGTGCTTATAAATATTATAGTTTGTTAAAAACGACAAATCTGATTGTGTGTAAGGTGACTAAAAAAGTGTATGTGAATGGTTTGTATGGATGCTTTGTGTCACTGGAAAAATATACAGAAAAAAAAGTGTGTTAAAGCAAAGGAAGCGGAACTGATTTAATTATTAGTTTGTAAAAAGGGGGTGGGAATTTGTAAGTTATACTTCTTTCCACTCCTTTTCGAGTGCTGAAAAATTTAGTTTGACCATGTTGTATGGTTCTTTGTGATTTGATGATTCTGTGTGCTCGAAATAATACTAAACTAACAAACTAACTAACATCATGTTCATAAAATCTAAGTAAATGTTTTTTGTATGTTATTTAGTAGTCAGGGCTTTAAACACAGTACACAATGGACCACTGTCACAAATATTTACATGTAAACTCATGTAAAATTGCGTCTGTCTCTCAATACAGTATCACAACATACAAAACATCGTAAAATCGAGTGTATCTGTGTTTTTTTATGCATCTCTTCTGTGTTGTTTTGAACTTGTATTGACAATGGAAGAATGAGGAAGAGGCTATAAACTAACTGCTGTAAACCAAGCATTAAGACAGAAAACCAGTGGAGGAGGCTAAGTACTGACAATGAACTCTCTTACTGCACTAACAATGGGCTCTCTAATCTTCAGAAGTATTAGCGCCAAGCTATAGGTAACCTAAGTGCAGTGCTACAGTTTCAAAGCAGGCTGAGTGTCCTATTTATAAGGGCTGCAGTGCAATTGAGGTTACATATATACAGTTCCTGATAGAATGTCTTGCATGGTATGCATTCTATAATATCTGGGTAGATGAGTACATTCAGTCTCTGTCTTCAGCACATGCTGGATGCTAGCATGAGATCTATACTTGGCTCCATGAAAAGGACAGTCATATAAGGTTACATATTAAAATTTAACTGTACTATTGAAAGCAGACGAGTACATTTTGTGCATATTTGCTGATGTTTGATGCGGCATTTCCTAACGAGACAAAGTAAAAAAAAAAAAAAAAATCTCAGCGAGGTCACCCTCTCCTACAGTTAGCGTCCAGTCACCTGCTCTCATTAATAAGGAAATTAATGTTGCATTCTGTTTCAATTAACCTTCCCCAGCTACAGGAGCAAGACCGGGAGGGAGGCCCAGGCACCCGCCGAGGTCAAGGTAATTGAATCAGAGGTACAGCAATGACAAGGCCAAGGAGTTGTTGCTATGGTGTTGGGGGTAACCGTTAACCCCATCATTAGGGTGGCAATCGAGGTTGCAGTGTGTCAGGTTGTGTTGTTGCATCTCAGAGATGTGACAGTCATCATTAGTGAAATCGGCCATCGTGACGATCAGCTGGTGAATTAGCTAGTTGTCAGACTTAACTGTTGGCAGCAGTAAATCTGCTCAGCACAGAAAGTGAAATTCAGTTTTTTTTTTTTGCTCTGAGGTAATCTCTTTTTTTTCCTTGTAGTTGTACATCAAGTTAATAAGGGAAGAGTCTGGTTTCAAAATGAATAATGGAAGGATTCTTTCTGCCTACCGCACACCTCCTCTTACAGTATCATTACAATATCCTCTTCTCCCAACTGAAGCTAAAAGACAGGAAGCGCCATATTTTTTTGCATTTTAAAGCAAAAACATCAATTCCCTCAATTCAACAGATGGTATTTTAACACCTGTCAGATGATGAGTTTGTAAAGTTGCAGCAATTTCCTCTTGGCTTTGGTTTATTTTCACCTGGTAAAAAATTTCAGCACACCAAAATACTTAAAGGAGTGATATTTTGCTTTTTTAAATGGAATTATGCATTTTCAAACATTTCCCTGTGGTCTACATAAACTGTAAATGCTATGCTTGGGTCTGAATTCTTCATTAATTCAGCTCCACAGGTCCATCTTCAACCCTATTTCTGAGCAGTGACACCAGAAAGGTCATTTTGAGCGCCGGCCCTTTAAATGCAAATGAGCCACTTCACGCCCCACCCCCTCCAGGATGTTGATTGTGCTGCTCTGTCCCGTTCAACCAACAACTGAACATTTTGGGTAATCGGCTCAAAGTCTGGACATATTTTCAGTATGGACTACAACTGCTGCTGCTGATAAACAGTTATGGCGTATTTAGAGAAACATTTGTCGGAAGTCTTGACCTTGTATGTGCAAATGTTGTGATGTAACTAGTTATAGACGTAACACATTAAGAAGGAATTAAAACAGGCTGTAGAAATCCACTCGATTTTTGCCGGAATGAATATAAAGATAGTTTTGCAGCACCTGGAGGGCTCAAATTCAAACTTTATGAACTATTAGGGTCCAAATACACAAATAAATGTACCAAAGAATAAATAATAAAAGTGGGTTTAGCAAAATATGACCCCTTTAATGCTTAGATATTGTTGTAGGAGGAGGTGGCATTCACACACACCCAAAGGAGGGCAGAGACCTTGGGGTAAAATGAACCAGAGTCTGATTTAACTGGATTAAAAAGTGCATGAAAAGATGCTATAGAAAGGAATAGAGCTACACTTTGAGAATTTGGGCTGTTCTAGACAAACTGTGACCAAAACAGTGGTTCTACTTCACATTGTGTAATAGGTTTAAAGATGATATTTTGACTGTTTTGTGACCAAAGACAAAATTCTGACAGTTAAAATTTTTAGGATGGATGTTTCATAATGTGGCTGTTGCTACAGCTTACTTCTACAAACTAGAATATGGCATGACATGATCCACACGACACACATTTCACAAGCACTGTTTGCTGGGGGCGTTAATATCGCAGATTTTTTTCCCCACATCGTTGCCGTCGGTGGGGCGGCCGTTAATATCACATAGAAGATTTTTTTTCTGATTCACCACATCTGGACTTTGACAGAATGTCCTTCTGGTCAGTCCACCCCTGTTTTCAGGTGTTTGTTGATCTGACATTGGCCCTGTTAATTTGTTCATTTTTAACCTCTTCCAAATGTATTTCTTCCCTTCTTTTTTTGGAGCCTACTGTAACTTCCTGTCCCTTCTAAAAGTTCAAACTATCTAAAAAGAGTTTTCACACTTTAAAACCACTCTTCACTTTGATCTGGACAGAGATCTCCTCTTTGTTTCTGGCCGAAGATCTGCTGTTTGGTGCAGGAGAGGGTTCACACCTGTAAATTTGTTTCCAAATCAAACTGGAAAGTCTGAAAGTTTGGGCCAGATGGTGTAGGTGTAAAAGCACCAACCATAATTTTGCAAATTTGCAAGAAAAAAAAAAAGATAGTATAAGTCTAAGTGATAATATAGTGGATTGCCTCGCGTTATGTAATATACTGCTATCAACTGCTATGATTTATTGCCTTTTAGTACTAATGGCATTCATGTATTTGCATTGTTTGTTTCCTTAAATATATTTGCAATCTCAGTTTTTTGGGCTTTTCTCCTGTTTTGTTACATAAAGCTTTTCCCTCCTTCGTGTACCTTTCTGCTTCCCTTTCTCCTCCACTCTGTCTCTGATGATGGTTGTCTGCTCCTCGAATGCGCTGCTGAGCATTGGCCAACAGTAAAACACACCTGGGTGTGTCCAGCCATCTGATGAATGACCCTGCGGCTGGCGGTCAGATCGATACGAAACGCGTGTGTGTGTGCGTGCACGTGGCTGAACATGTTGGGAGTGTGAGACGAGCTGGCGCTTTCTGCTGAGCTGGAAATCCCATTAAATCCCAGCAACCACACACGCGCGCTTTAACACACTACATCCTCCGCTAACACACATTAGTAAACACGCCCACAAGCTATCTATGTCTTTACTGACACACACCAGCCCACACAGGGCACGTTTCACAACTCTGTACACACAACACAGATCTACTTTTGTTGTAAGAGGCCAGCTATAACTCAGTGCTCTCCTGTACTGTACCAACTAGAGCGATGCAAAGCTGCTGCTCTCCTCTTCTTCCCTTAACACAAGCAGACAGAGCCCTCAGATCCGTGCCTTTTTGTCAGGGAAATGTCAGAATGCCTGTAACGTCGCTACTCAAGCAGCACAATATGTTTGTTTGTATGTGTTGTGGTGTGGTGATATGGATACTGTGACTCATGTCTCTGCAGGCACACAGCAGGTCCTTTCGGCTACATGTAGGTGTGTGTGTGTGTGTTGTGTGTAAGCAGCCACCTCGCTGCCCTTATGCTTGCGCTGAGACTGTGTGCAGCATTGGCATTCGAAATAATCTCTTTCTATCAGTCTCTGTGTACTTATCCCCCCTCACTTGATCCCTCCTTTCCATCCTCGTGTCTGTTTCTGCCTAACACCTTCAATCCACCTGTTTCCCTCCATCCCTCTTTTGTGTACCGCTCTCTTTTGTCGATCTGGCCTCATCTGTCATCTCTCCCCTCCTTCATCCCTCTCTCCATCCAGGGGCCACTAGCGTGACATTCTATCTCTGACACATCATGCATGTCCTGCTCCAATGATGCCAGCACAGTGACAGATCAGCCACAATGTGTGTCATCTGGCTGGGGGAGAGAGGAGGAGGGGAGGGGAGTAGTGATGGAGGGGGGGTTAGATAGACGGGGATGATCTCCCTCTGTGGACCAGAACTGGCCGTCAAAATACAAACATGACTGGAGCATTTTGTGTGTGGATATCATACAGGTTGTTTCCTTTGTGTGTCTGCTAACAACAGTTCATGTTTATTCATATTTGGAGTACCGTGCATATTTTTTCAGATTGAGTGCTTAATAGTGAAATATGTCAACTGTAGGAAATGGGAGCTGTGGAGAACCTTATACCTTATATAGTTGGTTTTTCAGGCGTAGCAAAATTGGCATATCATGCAAAACTGCAATGGAAAGACCTTTTTCTGCAACTAGAGTCATGTGAATAAAAAAAAAGGATGTTGACGGATGTTACAACAAGCAAAGAAGAAGAATTTTAAAAGAAACATGGTGCAATATGTGTGGACACACCAGGAAACCAAAACCTTTTTTAATTTAGTACGGGATAGAGGGGTAATATATACTAATAATGAATATATCTGTAAATCAACACGATATTTTTGTTCATCGCCATGTTTATGGAATGACTTCTTGTGTCATCTCGCAATAATAAATAAACAAATCATCACATTTATGATTTAATGGAAAAACCGACATTACACACTTCTGTTTTTTCGACATTTAGTAAATATCAGTAAAGTTTTGCACAGATGTCCAATGGAAAAGCCACTAGTGTGTACCTTTACATGAACTCTTATTACATTTGGTTCCTGATGTGAGTATTTGATGAACTTCTCATAGTTTCTCCACATGTTAACACTATTTCCTTATTTCATGAACTTGAATAAACCCTTATACCAATATTGAGACAGTTGGAGTAGTTAGAAAAGTAACAGGGATACTGTTGCATCTTCATCCTGGTTTCTGACAGCAGGTGACCACCATTGTGCAGCTCAAGCCAAGTGACATAAAATAAATACAAACAATGTCAACAAAAGTGTCTAATGTGATGCTGAAGCAAAGTTTTGTCTTTCAATAGTGAAAGAATTGCTTGATGGGTTGGCCGATATTTACTAAATGTTGAAAAAACAGAAGTGCGTAATGTCGGTTTTTCCATTAAATCACAAATGCGATCATTTGTTTATTTATTATCACGAGATGACACGAGAAGTCATTCCATAAACATTGCGACAAACGTAAATATCACGTTCATTTACAGATATATTTATTATTATTATTATTATTATTATTATTATTATTATTATTATTATTATCATATATTACCCCTCTATCCCATACTAAATTCAAAAATGATTGGGTTTCCTGGTGTGTCCAAACATACCGCACCATGTTTCCTTTTAAAACTCTTCTTCTTCGCTTGTGGTAACGTCCATCAACATCCCTTTTTGTTTTGTTGTTCACGTGACTCTATTTACAGAAAAAGGTCTTTCCATTGCAGTTTTGAGAGATATACCAATTTTGCCACACCTGAAAAACCACCTCTTGCCAGTGTAAAAACTTTTCATCAAAAAAACGAGAGTTTGGTGAAATTGTCATTTTTCCATTCGGCAAATTTTTATGCGCAAGTTATATTCCCACGATTTGAGGGTCAGTGGAGACAAAAACAGGAAGAACATGCAAACTCCACACAGAAAATGAATTAAATCATAATGTAATGTAAAAACGATCCAATATATATGACAAAATGTAATGTAAAAATGTAAAGGAATAACTGTGAACATAGTAAACACCCTAAACTTTTATTCACACAAAGCAAACTTTCAAACAACACACTTGCTATTTGACCAAGTTTATAAAGAAGAGTGCTAAAATATGTATGAATCCTCTGCCAGTTTTAGGATTTCAGACTAAAAATGCATAGAACAGAAACCAAAATATGTGTAATGTAAGTATGTAATGCTTAGAAATGCACAGTACCTGTATGCATGCATGCTACCATTCATTATGCATATGTGCAGTGCCAGAGTTTGTTTATCCTGTCCATGGTATAGCCCACTGGCTCAGCCTCATCTTTGACCTCCTGATCTGCTAGCGGGCCATACTAGCACTTAAATGCCCGTTAGTCAAAGCAATCCGATCAGTTATGTCACGCAAGGATGACGGGCTTAAGACCCCCTCCCCCACATATCTATTCCCAGCTACCTAGCTTTGCATAGTCTGTAGTAATTCTCCTCTAGTATTTCCAGCTACTGCAGCTGAACGCTAACCTGGATGTGGCTTGATCCAGAAGTATTACAACTATTACGCCACACCTGTGTAGCACAGCATACAGTGTCCTTCCGTGCTCCCTTCCAGAGTCGTGTTTCCATTCTCTGGCTGTCTCTGTCCAGTGTTGTATACCAAAATTAGCTTTGTGGCGTTTGTACTGTAGTAACAGAAAAACAGTCTGCATGTCTAGAAGAAAAGAGAGAGACAGTTTTCTTGCACTTTGAATGACTGCATTCTCCACTTGATTTTATTAAAAAATAAAAACCTGATGCTGCGTTATTGCCCTACTGAAATGAGAGGGACGTTTATAAGGACAGAAAATAAAGAAATCCTGCAGAAAACACATGTAAGGCAAATTTATACACAAAACTGGTAGAGTCATTATGATTTGACAGAAGGAAGTAGAAACTAAGTATATTATTCTTGTAGTTTCAAATACTTGTCATGATTCATGCTTAAATTTGTAACTTCACCTGCAATGATGTTTTGTCGTTGATGTTTTTTCATACAGCAGTTAACTTTACTACAAGCCACCTCTGTTTTTCCTTTCAGTCTGACATATTGCCCACTACATACAGCAACTGATATGAAATACCATGTGGCCTTTCTAAAGAGTCTTTGAACCTTGAGTAACTGAATACTGAATATGTCAAATGGTGGTGTTTTGTGTTAGAGAGGCACATTTGCAGCTTGAACTCACCCGTCCTTGTGATGCTACACTCTGCATATTCACATCCATGTGCACACAAACACAAATTTGCCACCTCAGTGTTCTCAGCATCCTCTTCAAAACTATATAGTGTGCAGGATAACCTGAATTGCTTTGTGAATGGCCTTGTGCAGATGCATATCCAATGATCTGTTGTTTTTGTTTAACTCAGTGCTTCGACCATGGCCCGAAGTGACTGCTGTTTTTTTTTTTTTTTTTTTACTTATTCCCTAACTCCTTGTGTCCTCCTTTGCTATCTGTTCTACTGTCCTTCCCTGAAGCTTCCATAGTAATCGGCACCTCTTCACTGTCTCCAAACCGACTGGATTCGTGACTCCATAATGAACTCAGTCAGTGCAAGAGAATGAGCAGGATTAATCCAGCCAACGGCAGGGAAGGGATTTGATGATGTCATCCGTATGAATGAACCAGTTAGAGGATTATTCCGTCTGAGGTGGAAGCGATCCAAATAAATGAATGTGAACACCAGGGCAAAGGGCAGAAGAGTTGGAGAAGGATGTTGCAAAGTGGATCGGTCTTTGGAAACACACGGGAGGAGAGGAGATGGAGAGAGAGTGGAGGAAGTTGTGGAGGCAAAGATAGCAGGGGAGAGGATAGAGACACAAAGTGAATACGTGAGGTTGAAAATGATTGATGAATGAACCATGGGAGGAAAAAAAAAAGGGCATATCAGTAGAAGAAGATATAGGTTGGTTTCCAAGCTCTGTCTTTCCATCTGTCAGGACAAATGGCATGGTGAGAGGTTGGTCTGAGCAGACAGTGCTTAGTGGGAGGTGTCAGCTTTGAGCTATGGGAGCATCGGAGGAATCTGTCCCGGAGGCCCCAGCTGTGGCAATCACTGCTCAGTGGGCCGCTGGGCCAGAGCAATCAGGCCACCAGCAAGCCATCAGCTGAGCTCTTTCCTTTCTCTGAGCATCACACACCTTTCCCATCATCCTCATCGTTTGCATCTAGTCATGCAATGTTGCAACAAGGCAGGTAAACGAAACACATCTGGTGTGCAATGTCACACAAAGAAGTTATATCATATCAAATGTATGTTCTCTGTAAACATGTTCAAATCAGGTGGTGGTCAGAGGGAGATAGTCAATGTCTTTCACAATATGTGCCAACAACCAACTGTTTACAAAACAGCAGTATTATAACTCATAAGTACAGGCACTGTTCATAACCGGCTACTTAAACAGTGGCATCTGAAACGCTCTAATGACAAAGAGCTTACAGTGCATTAATGATTCTATTCGCTTTGATACTGCTGGTCTGTGATGAGAAAAGCTTAAACTGTCACTGTTCTACGGTCATATGAAGAGTATGGGCTGTTAATCCTTCAAAGAGAACTGAGGTAAAAAAAAAAAAAAAAAAAAGAGCAACGCTATATTTCTTGCTATGTACTGCAGAACCCAATTCAAACACACTCGATTTTCTGGAAAGTTGTGTCCGACATAGACTAACACTGTACATGAGCTGCATGGAGCTGGTATCATGTAGTCCAAATAACATTCAGCTCATATGTTAATTTAGAAGCAAACCTTAATGTATAGATGTGTTCTTATCTACTCCAACACTGTGGCAGTTTTGACTGTTGAAAGGAACATGTATGTATCAGGGTAGAGACTGCGATCTGGTAGGATCGGCGATTCTACCAGTTGAGACTCCGATCGTAGTCTCTACCAGTAGCAACTCCGATCAGAGTCTCTACTGGTAGAAACTCCGATCCTGCCACTAGAAACTCCGATCGAGTTAGGGTTAGGGTGAGGGTTAGGGACTCTGATCGGAGTTTCTACTGGTAGAGACTACAATCGGAGTCTCTACTGGTAGAATCGCCGATCCTACCAGATCGCAGTCTCTACCCTGACATATGTATAACCTAACGTGGACGATTCCTCTTCACCGTTCACAAACACCACAGTCGGGATGATCACTCTTTGCTTTGCTCTCATGTTGAAGTTAATAATTGTGTTTACATGTGCACTAGTATCCTGGTTATTAGGTTTATCACTGTTTTGATTGTATTTAGGACATGTTTTTTACATGGAACACAGAACTAACTGGTTACTCATGGACTTGTATACGTGATAAATACCAGTAACCTGTTGATTACTGTGGGCTGTTTGCGCAGGCGTCGCTTATGTTTACAGTACAAACCTGCTGACATTCCTGTAACTAATAAGTGTGTAACATTTCAAAGTTGCTGGTTCAGAGGCACTTCATTGTTTTGATGTTTGGCCAGTATTAATGATTCTTACCATACAAGACCGACTTGTTCCGATGTATGTGTATGGAAAATGTACTTCGTAGTAGCCTGTTTACTGTAGACTTGAATAGGTCAGCATTTCAGTACTTTTTCCATCTAAACTGCCAACTATATTTAATTCTTTTTCAACTACACATGGGTGGCTGGAGTTGCACCTGTGAAAATACTCAGCTGTAGACAGAAACCACAAATAAGAGCTATATATGCAACACTATCCTCATTACTTCAACCTGCATCATCAGGTTTATCCAAACCAAGATAAGGGCGTCAGGACATGATGTTTATATGAGATACCAAGATACTCAAGTCCTTAAAAATGCATCATCATCTCCAAATGAAATGGAACTCACATTTGTACTGTACTGGAGGATAGAAATGGTGCTCTCCATGCTCATAGCCAGTACATTTTAGCTTGTTTAAAAAAAAAAAAAAGAAGAAGAAAAGAAAAAAGCGTTAAATGGAACAGCAGTTATTCAGATGCATATTCAAGAGTCCGGCTCTTAATCTCTCTCTCCTCTGCTTTGGTCTCTCCTCTCCCCCTTCATAAAGGTCCTAATGAGTTGTCAGCTGAGCTGAGGCAAGACATCCGTAATGTGCCATGAAATATGTAAGCCAGGCCTTTTGGAAAGTGTGTGTGTTTCATGCTCCCCCCTTCCCCCATCTCCGTCTCACTAGGAAAAGCAGGAGAGGAGGTTCCTCTTCTCTGATTAATGTGTGCGGCAGTGGCAGCAGGGGCAGGTAAAGGGGCGCGGCACAGCCCAACGTATGAATCCATTCCGACACTCTCCCTTTCCTCTTAATTAGATTATTGGACTGATGAGGTAGCACCAGAGATTAAGTCCTTCATCAGTTCTGAGCAGGGAGGGAGGGAGGAAGAAGAGACTGGGGGAAGGTGCACCATCTACTCTTCGTCCTTACTACATCCATCCGCCCACTCATTCCCTCGGCGCTTCTCAAACACTGTAAATCTGCAGACATTAATAAGTGGCTAGTGAGCGAGTGGAAGGTACCAGTCATGAGTGTAGTTTTTATTAGTCCGTCAAACACGTGATATTACACCGAGCTGCGTGAATCATCATTACATACCAACATAGTGGAATCAGTTTAACACAGAAATATTGATGGACTGTTCAAAAGACTTGAGAAAACAAAGGGTCAATCAGCATCTTTCACAGGCATCCCAGTCCCTTATGTGCTTGCCCTGCATCTACACCTTGGCCTTAATTTACAAGCTAGACCTTTCTGGTTCTTTTTATATATGCCCCATATTCATTCACCTTCTCCAAACGGACATAAATCCCCCCATCTCAGCGCCCAACCCTTAGGGCTCTGGTATTTTAAGGCCTTGTTTTCAAAGTTGGAATGGTGAGCTCAGGGTCGAGTCAGCTTCTTCACTTTTCATGTTTTATGACTCTAGGGTATTTCTTTTTCTTTGTCTCAGCAACTGTTTAAAGGGCATAATGTATATGTATGTATGTATATTTTCTATATGTAGTATCAATGGCTGAAAACCCCCACAGAAAATGTAATTTACACATGTACTCATTGTGGAAAATGTTGTTAGTGGAGGAATAATGTATGTGAGGGCTTTGCTGTGTAGTGGGTTGGATCCAGAATTATTTTTTTTTTTAGAATTTTATATTAGTTTTTAATTATTTAGTATGAGGAATTACTGTTTAGTTTTTCAGTATTAGAAGGAAAGCCTTGATTTATATAAACTAAAAAATGCATAACATGAAATACAGATTACACTACACTTGTATATTGAAGATTCTATATTGTGCAGAACCATTTTATTGTTGCACACAGCATAGCAAAAGTCCAAATTGTGATTTGACCTACAATTTTAGCCCCATGTGTGTCTCCGCTTTCAACTCCCATCTTTAGTCTCAACTTTTCCAGATACCCAGCAGGCTTATAAATTACCACTGGATGCATGGTGGAATTTTGGCTTCACAGCTCACAGAGTGGCTGGCAGCCACCGTCTCGGGCCCTGCATAAACTTCCACGTTCAAATGTGTGCAGCAGCTCAGTACGACTAAGGCTCTGACCCCCTGATTGGATGCAGGCCAAGCGGTAGTGGCTCAAGGACTGACTGGGGGGGGGGGTTCACCAGCAAATGTAGACTGCTTTAAATGTATTTACTCCTGCATGGACATGAATGTTAATTATTAATTATGTTTAAATTTTACATACGGTCCCATGCACATCAGACCCCTGGAGTTTCAGAGCACGAGTGTAAATAAATGTTTATTTACATGTGACCGTTCTACAGTAGGATGCCAGCCAGCACTGCTCCTCTTAAAATATCAATAGAATTATGACTCATGATACACCCTCAGATATAAGACCTTTGATGTGTCGTCCAACTTCTCTTGATTGCAGTGTCACAGTTTTAAGAGAGTCTCAATTTTCATAGAACATTGCAGTTGCTGTGCAGCTGGCAGCAAGACCCCCGGTGACAGTTCACGCAATGTCCTTGGCCACTACAGTTGAAACAAAAGGTCTTATTGCACATGACACAAGTCATAATTCAACTTGTCACTTTACAGTACATCCTCATTTAGCAACAAAATTGGAACATGTTCTAAATATCTAAGTGTGCAGAAGAGATCTTTAAAATTGACACTACACATACCTCTCACGTTGTCTGTCTGTGCTGTCGTTTAATCTTGTAGTATTTCCACCTGTCTTCAATGGAAAACGCCTACCTCAGAAGTCTATTTATCACTAGAATGAGACACACACACAATTTGCATGATCATGAAGTCATTGTGTAAATATTTGTATATGAATGTTGATATTGTACAATAAAAAGGGCAAGGAAGAGGGTCAGTGATTGGTCATTATGTCCATTCATTCACAGCTGATTGATGTGTCTATCCAGCTGCTGATTGGTCAACTGAATGAGCTGTTTCTCTCCTCCAATCACTGAACAGTCAGACACTTGCAAACAGTGTAGAACTCTATGGCAGAAGAGCTGAAATCTGCCCCAAAAGCTACACTTTTTTGCATAAAGTCACTGAATGGGTCTTAACCCTGTAAAGCCTGAACCGTTAAATCGTTGACAGAAAATTCCAGTTCTTTCAAACTGGAGCCTTTATTGGTCCTTCTAAACAACCCAATTTTTTTTTTCAAATATCAATTCCCATGTATGAGTTTCAATTTTGGTTCATATTTGATATTGATATTTGATTTGGGTCTCAATGCTAAAATGTTTTTATTTTGAACAAGTAAAAACATGTCTAACAAATTTGTAATTCCTTTTCAAAATTGGCAAAGTTCTGCCTCCTTCCTCATTAATGACAATCTTGTAGTGTCACTGGAAAGGCCTCCCATGAAGGAATTCCTCCCCCTGTAGATTATCCATGTATTGCATGTATCTAATTGAATACATCAGGTTTTTCAAGGAAAGAAATATCACTGCTCATGTAGAGGACTTCAAAACTCATGTATCAAATATGATACGTTTGGCGTTATAGGGTTAAAGGTCCAAAATGTAGTGAGAAAATGAGTTGAAAAACAAAGTAAGATGTAAGTATCTTACCTGCTTCTTTCAAATGTAGTTGACCACAGTGAAGTCTTGAACCACAGTAAGCCATGCAGCCCTCACTTCCGTTAAGGTTGTTTTTCAACTCGGCAGTGACAAGTTGTTGTGTCTGTATGAGGCTGCAACTTATTTATGACCACTGTCACTGTGTTACAGTGTGTGCGCATGTTTGTGTGTATAGTTACAGAGTTGAAAGACTTCCTTCAAAGCAACATCCTGGATGGCTTCCACAAACATTTTATGAGGGTGTGCTTCATATTTCTGTACGCATGTGTGCTGATATGTGAATAATATACGATGCTCAATGACAGTACCCTAACTGGAGAAAAGGTCCGAAATTATTTTTGGACAAGTATGTGCACGTGTCACCTGTATACTGTCTTTACTCCTTTTAATGCCTGCGCCTCTGAAGAATCTTATTCAGGCTTTTGTACATTGAAATTTTTTGTGTGAATGCCTTCAAGCGTTCCAATATAATATCTGTCTTTTGTATTGTTGAGAGGCAAATAAATGTTGGCAATTTTGTCCATGGAAAGCAGCTTACATGAAAAGAAGGTCTTTGACAAAAAGTAAATTTAAAACAGTTCAGAAATTGCCCGGTGTTTGGGGAAGTATTCGCATTGTTATCAACTCCGACTATTTGTTCATTCACCTCACTTGCTGCAGCCCTTTTATAACCAATGTGTTTGTTAGTATGTTTTTGTAGCTTATTAGCCCAGTGGGGGTTGTATTTGTAACAATTGAAGCCTCCCTGGAAATTTTCCAATACTGTGTGTGTTTCCTTGTGTGTATGTGCAAATGCATGACTGTTGCGTGCCTGTACTGTGCAGAATGCTTGGTTGATTAAAGACTGTCCCTAATCTTTTTGTTTTATCTTTTCCTGCATGGGTCACAGTCTGTCTGAGGCCAGCATGCAGCAGCCAGTTCACATAAATATCATTAGTGGCTTAAACTGTTCAGTAATCACATGCAGTTTACCAAGGTCTTTTCCAGTCCCTCAAGTGTGTGTCTGTGTGTATGTGTGAGAGCGAGAGAAGCCTCTGAGATGTCATCGAGCAAGGCTGTGAGTTATTACTTGGTGACAATGTTACAACACCTCGGTCCACCGTAGCAGGCAGTACAGTGTCCAGATACAGCCAAGGTCGTGTAAACTCATGCTTGTGGCTCATCACAGCCAAGCTCAAATAGTACAGAGGCCCATTTTGTCTGCTGGGACATCACATGCTGAACATATTGGTACCAAAGTGTGTTACTTGAAAGGGCAAGAGAGCAAATAGTATGGACAAGTAAAGCTGTAGAAACACGGACATGTCAATCACAGTGTACAGTAACTCTTTAAAAAGGGGTTGTAAAATGGGGCCACCGCTTTCTGAAGTGGTTTTAATGCTTAACAAACTTTTTTTTTGTGGCACTCTCCCGCAAAATCCATCACATTTCATTAAAAAAACCACGATGATTATAGAAAAAGAATATATCTGGCAGGAGACGCCCCTGCTCTTTAGGAGAGCCGTGGTAAAATCAAAGCAAGAACAAGTATTCTGCACAGAGACTAATCCTCTTTGCCAACCCAGGTGTTAATTTAGAGTAGAAATCCCTTACAACTGTGTGAATATGACTGAACTCTGAAGCTCAGAGTCATGAATCAGCCACTGATGCTGAAGCGTATACAGCATGAAACCGTTCAGTAAATCAGTTCTCATAGTACTGTGACTGTTATCTTGAAATGCACCTTTTTTTTTATCTGACTTTTTGTTTTAGAGACTTAATGAATAATAGTTTTTAACATGAAGGCCCTTTATACTTTATTTATTTGTATACTTGAAAAATCTTAGTCTCAAATCCAAAAATCTAAATTTGGGGCCTTAAATAATCTTAAAAAATGATTTTGAGAGGTCTTAAAAATGAATTAGAAGAACATTAAGCCATCATAAAAAGCTACAGGCACTCCGGGAGCATCACCAAATTTGCCAGTATGGATGTGAAATGGTCTTAAATTGCACTCAAATGGTCTTCAAAAGTCGAGGTCAGTTTGTTTAAACCTGTAGAAACCCTGATTTAAAACACTTTATTTTCTAACAATGCCTGAAAGTGCCTTTTCCCAAGTGGGGATTGGACTTTTTTTTTTTTTGCCCAAAATAAGTCAACTTCGTAACTCTGTTGTAAAACTTTCAGCGAACACTTCATATACTCGATTCATTCCAATTATGGTCAATGCAGCAGAGTGAATAATGTCTACAGCAGCGGACTGGACAGGCAGAAAAAGGGTGCACAACAGTCACAGATGAGGGTTTTACAGGAAAAGTGGTTCCTTGTCATGAGAATCTAAATCAGGCTCTTTATGTCAGTCACTCATAGGTCCTGACTGTGTTTTGTAGTGTAACAACAAAACATGAAATGTGTGAAAAGAGGGAGAGAGAAAGAGAGCACTCTCCCCTCCGGCTGTGTCTCATGGGGAAACATGCTGCCTAGATCCATGGTGGAAATGAAGGAGCACAGGGAGTGTGTTTTTTCCATTTGCTGCCCACCCCCCCACCCCTTCCACGCTCCCTCCACGCTCCCTCCACTTCCGTCTCGTGCTCTCCCCAGGGTTTCAATTACTGTCTCCCTTCACCTCTCATTAGCACGAGCAGGCCGCTCATTCTTAATACTCATGCACACACACATTTATTCACAAATACACACAGAACACAGTGATACACACATTCAAACTCAAATGGAGCATAGTCAAGTGTAGCGCGCACACACACACACACACACACACAGTCTATCCATGTACCATGGTGAGCTCTGTAAACACTGTGCTGCAGTTTCCCTTGTGTCTTTAACTTATGTAAAAGGTCCTGCTGATAAACACCCGTTCCCTTCCATCATTCATATTCATCATTTTCTGTCAAATTCTGAGCTTCATACCTGAAACCACAGAGCATCTTGATGATTGATGGTGATAATTATCACAGGCTGATGTTTCACTTTCTTTCTCAAGGCAAATAAAGTTCCAGTAATGTAGTGAAAAGGTGCAGTGATGACACACTTTGAGTTGTTGCTATACGTAACTTTAAAATTACGCTGGCATCAATTCTGGCTTTGATTTTGGTATTGATTTCTGCTGTAAGTAGGTTATATTTCCTGCCTGACAAAGCCACCTTCATATGAAACTTACTGCAAGATCCTGTGTCCAGATGTCAGTTATAGCGTCTCAGCAGTGGACACGGAACCCTTGTGGTTGAGACATCTGAGTTAGCCAGCAGGCTAATTCTGCTAATACAGATTAGCTCCCATGGGAACTGCTGTATTGATTGGACAACAAAGGCTTGGAGAAAAACGCTCCAACATTCAATTATCCACACCGATAGACATAATGCCATTCTACTCCTCCCTCCGTCTTCTCCCCCTTCCCCTCTTTCTTTCCTTATCCCTGTTTCTTTACTAGAAGAATCAGCCAGGTCGGATGAGGGGAGCAGACAAACAAGCAGGTGTGTGTGTTAACTGATTGTGATCCTGTCCTGTTGAATGACAGACTGTGGAAGTGTTTTGGTGTTTTCACTCCTTCAGCTTCGCCCCTTTGTGAGCATCACCCCCCACTTTTCAGTTGGATTTTCTTTGTTTGTTTATTTTAGCTGATGTGATTTTTTTTTCCCCCTCTGTTATTGTTCAGGGGAAATTGTGTTAATTCCACCCATGTGCGTCACATAATGATAAAGATATAATGTCAACATGTGACATATGCAGACTGTCAGAATTGCCTGATTTCCCTTGGGGATACAGTTATAATGGACTGTCTGAATGTATGTATACGTGTTGAAAAATATTAAGTGGGAGAATGAGGGAATGAGCTGTGTGTTGGTAGCATTCTAATCACAATATGACGGTGTGTGGCCAATATGTACAGTTAATTATATTTTCAAGACATTGCACCCTGGAGGGAATGCTCCCCATGTATTTAAGTTGCTGTTGAGGACACTTTAAGTATTTCATTGAAGACTTTATGCTCCCTCCCCACTGTTTCCCCAGCTAAATGCCAATACAATCCAAATACCTCATCCGTTTCCAGTTTGTGTGTGTGCAATGCGTCAAAATCAACTGAGCATGTTTGCATTAGCTGTGGCTCCGCTCCCTCTTTACACAGTCACAGCGCTAGCCCTCTCTCATTAGCTCCCACCGTTAAAGCTAACTCTGATTGCCTCCGGTCAAAGCTGCGTGCCATTCAGCTTCTACTCCTTGGGATGGGAGGCTGAAAGGCGAGGGCTTCTCATTTCCCACAGCCAATGACACGTGAAGGCAGCGCAGGTAACAGATGCATTTGCTGTGTGTATGTGTAAAGCGCACACACAAAAGTTTTGTTTCACGCACACACACACACTGGAGTCATCACCATTAGATGAGCGCGGCAGTGCTTAAGCGAGTGAAGTAAACGACTCACGATCTGAGAGAATTATTAGCTAATGGCTGGAGCATGTGGACAGGGTGTGATCTCTCAGGGGATGAGATGAAAAAGGAGAGACAGGGTGGAGTGAAACATCAAGACAGCAGAGGAGCATAACCAAAAGAATATTTGCACACTTGGATCAGCATCATTGGGTTATATTCATGTCTGTCACCTAATGTGAGACTTGATTGGCGAGCTAAAGGTCTGTCTGTTCTCAAATGTCAAGGCATATGAACAGGTGAGGAAAGATTCTTATAACAGTGGCTGCCATATTGTGCCTGCCTAATTTATATCCCATTACAGAAAATGTTAACAAAGCATTAATGAGGTGCTGACTACATCATCCTAACTTTAAAACACTATGTCAAGGGAACACCCAGCCCCGCTTTGTATGCCATTGTAGTCTTCTGAGTATTTCTGTGCTATGCAGCAACATTTCCTCATGAAGTCAGCTCCACTAAATCAGGTTAAGTCAGGAAATTGTGGCAAGTGTCTTGCTTTAAGGAACCAGGCAAATAAAGGGGTGTTTGGGTTCTTGCAGCCAGGAGTACGATTTGGACATAAGATAGCAGACACTGACGAGATGAAATGAAATGTGACCGATATCTTTTGTTAATATTATTATCAGGGGCAAAAAAAGCCATAACTCAAAAATGGTTTTGCGAAGATCCCCCAACACTTCTGGACTGGACAACTGTTGTGAAAGAAATTTATGACATGGAAAGACTGACCTTCTCATTAAGACTCACTACTGATAAATGTAAAAAATATTGGGAGAAAGGGAATGTGTATGTTAGTCAAAGAAATCCTTGAACTTGTATAATCCTATACTAATTTGTCCTGAACCTGTCTGTGTTTTGTTTGTCTGGAGTTTGAACCTGGATGCTCTAATTGTTGTGCTCTGTCTTGTGTTTTTTTTTTTTTTGTTGTTGTTGGTTTTTTTTATTTTGTCTATCATAAAATGTTTAGATAAAAATAAAGTATAAAAAAAAGAAAAAGATGGCAGACACTGTGTGACAGAATTAATTAGTGAGATTTGACAGAACTGCTTATAATGTTAAACCCAGCAAATATTTTAAACATTGATTTAAGTTGCTGGACTAACATGACCATAATTCTGGATTTTTGTTTTTCATGCTGTCACATGTGAGGCATTTGCTTTTGTTTTTACAGGAAATTTTAAGTAAAAGAAGAAAATGATAAAATGCAATAAAGTGTAGTTTTGTTGTTTTAAGCCACTTCTTAATTTAATTTATAGAACAATTACCGTATTGTAAAATGTAGCTTTAATGTAAAGTAAACACTGCGCAGAAGATTTTGTCTGAAATCTGATATGATCCAAAGACTAAAATGAGAAGCTGCTTCTTCTTTTTACCAATGAAAGATAGAGAAATGTGTTCATTTTTAACCATATAATCATTTATCAAACCCTTTCACTCCCCTGTAGTGAAAATATGAATAAAATGAAGAGAATTAAATCAATCTGATCAGGCTTGATTATTAACTAAGCCAACTTTTTTTGGCCCCAGGGCCTTGAAGCTGCTAAATAACACAGCCAATTATCTTTGGAAATTGCAGTTGATATAGTTGCTCACTTATTTTAGCCATTCTTGCTGGCACTCCATTTGTGTTTGGTTGGTTTTAACCAAACAAAGGCAGTGCCACTGGGTAACCGTATCAGTCCAGCATGAAAAGGTGGCACCATATTGCCCCTTTCACAACCACCTAAAAGTAATTTCAGGGTTAGGCCAAAGGAGCCAAGTTGTCCAAATGAAAAGGCCCTTGATAAAGAGAGGAGGCCATTTTCCTGAGAAGCCGAATTGACTGTTGCAAACAAGAGGCATGACCGAGATGAAATTGGCTCACCTGAATCTGTTTCTAGGAGGGAGGGAGGAATGGAGAGATGAGAGGAGGGCGAAAGCGTGACAGAGAGTGGCAGAGAGAGACACAAGAAGACAAATGAGACCATGAAAAAAAAAAAAAAAAAAGAAATGGGTGTGGGTGCAGGTGTAGGTTCAGGGCCAGCAGAGAGGAATAGAGATGACAAAAGAGTAAAAGAGAGAAAGAGGTGATATGATATAGGTAGAGGATGGAAGACTGAACTTTCCCTCGGTGTCATTCATGGTCTTATCTTAACCAGAGGAGTTGTCATAAAACCTTCAATGAGAGTAATATCCATTTTAAAATAATCTCTGTACAAGGAAAGCCCACACCTCTCTTCATCATCAATAATAAAACCTCCTCCCAGAAATCAAAATGAAATATTTACACCTCATCTGCTTTGTGTTCTCTGTCACTGGGTGGAGTTTATTCATACACATTTACACATTTAAGGTTTGTATGTGTGATGGTTTAACGTACAGCTCTGGATACCCATCCCATAATTCATCATGCACAAGCAGCCATTATGTGTCTCATTTCAATTACTTTGAGTCTTGAAAGCTGCATGCTTAAACAGATACTTGCCTTGCTATGACCAGAGATAAAAGCTGGTGTAAGTATGATGCAACCTCTTCCCCCATTTCACCATCATAATTGCACATCATATTTCTCAAATGAATTTCTAATCTAGAGTCTCTCCTCAGCAACTTGGAAACTCTGTGAAACTTTTTGCTTGGCCAGTATCAGACTTTTATAGCCTAGCATAATTGGGACCATAAACCTGGTCTGAGCCTCATTCAATAATGATTCCCTGCTCCAAATACCTGCTGGCCTTTAGCAGAATATTACTTATTAAGCACTCCAAAATCTAGCGGAAGTATTATCCGTAAGGTCAAGCGTGGAGAATCTTTCAGAGAGGCAAGGCTTTATGAGCTCAGCTCCACATCTCTACGCATTGCAGATGGCATGCTAATGGACACTGGTTTTCCATTATCTGGATGTTTGTTCTCTCTGGGATGCACATGAAAGAAGAAAAATATACATGAAAATGGCCTCTTTTGACGAAGTTGCAAAAAGTGTATATTTTTTGTATTTACAGGTCGCCTATTCAAATGATTTTTTTTACAGCATTTATTATTGTGAATTTCCTATCATGTTGCTTTAGAGTTTGGCAAAACGCTGTGTATATACAGCAGATTGTCTAGTGTTATTTCTGGGGAGGTATTCACATAAGTCTTTTCTGGCGTCGATCCTCTCCTGCACAATGATGTTATTTGTTTGAATGTTTTTTTTTGTTTGTTTTTTTCTCTTGCTGTTTTATGATGTGCACATAAATAAAATTAAAAAAAAAAAAAAGAAAAATTATCCAAGTACTTAAGAACAAATACATAAGAAAGAAAAAAAAAGAATTAACCATGGAATCTTAGATGTCATTTGTTTCCATAGCTGCATGATTAGATTGATGGGAATCTTCTAGATATTGTCGGCTTCCTGATAAAACCTGCTAAGTGACATTTTTGGTTGGGAATAAAAACCTGCTGTCTCCCCTATTATAGCTTCAAATTTCAGTCTCCTGTGAAAGTTGTTTACATGCCATCATAAGTACCAACATTAAAGGAACAGATATTTTTTTGTCATATTTCACAGTTTCCTGTTATATAAACAGTTTTTTTTTTTCTCCTGTAAAATTTGCCAAAAGTCACATCGTAGGTTTTATCAGGGAGCCAACAATATCTTGTACATCTTTTTATATGTGCACATACAATTTACAGTATGTACAATTTGTAAATTTCACTGGGAAAACTCGAAACTTCATTAAACCTTTTTATCTTTTTTTTTTTTTACTCTAGTCTATATTTCAGACTAAATCACACTGAAATGACTAAAGATATAGAGAGTACAAGTTGTGTTCTTATATTAGTAATTTTGAATCTACTTAGTATAAATACAGTTAATTTCACTTTGTTTCATTAGAGCTTTTCTTTTTTGTCTGGATCAAAGGTACACGGACCAAAAGGAGGCACATCTAAGTGAATAATACAGGTTTTCATGTTCTCATAATGCACATTACTCCCACTCGTCTTGTATATATTATTTTTGCAATTGCCTTGTGCTCCCAACATAGACATTTGACATTGTAGCCCAATCTTAAGCAGAGTGACGGTGGATTTGCTTGATTTCTTTAAGACAAGGGTTCAATCATCCCTGCTATCCCACAGTGTCACATCAGATTTTATCACACAGGATATTCAAGGGTATGCTGTGTGATTATCCCCTGACAATACAGATAAAAGCGCTCAGTCTTTCCGTTTCACAAACACATTTCTCAATGACACACACACCGAACCCATGATACACAGTTTTCAGCGCTCCCATGTGCTTGTGTACATACACACAGGCACAGTGAAATCCAAACCGTTAACGGCGTACAAACCAACCCCCCCCCCCCCCCCCCCACAGGTCAACAGAGAATACAAGGAGCCCGTGGAGGAGCAATTGTTTCAATGCGGGACCCTTAGTGTACCCATTGTGAGCCAAGGCCACCATCATCAGAGAAACAGAGGAGAGAATCATCCCTGAAAGAATGCCACAGATCGCTTCCCCTCCCTCGGCTTCCTCTCCCGGGAGACTGGCAAAGAACAAGGCGAATCCATCCGATCGAATGTCACGCAAATACACAGCCCCCACGTCCAGCAGTCCTGTGATTGCTGTTGGTATACCCTGGTTATTGACCCGTGCTGTGTGTGATGTGTGACTTTCTGAGACGGTGTATGTTTAGCGGCGAGTGTGTGCGCATGTGTGTGTACTGTTTGTATCAGAGACGGATTGGAAGGCCATCATGCGCTGAGCTGACCCTATCTCCAAGGCTCCGAGGCTGCATGGAGAGATCAGAGTGAAAGCCAAGCCCACTGTCTCCTACTGTGATGGAGGAAGCATCAGTGAGTGTGTGTGCGTGTGTGTATGTGTGTGTGTATGTGTGTGTGTGTGTGAGGCAAGATGACATAGCCCAGAGCCCCTCTGCAGCCGAGTCCAAAAGATAAGAGAGAAAGCGAGATGGGCAGCTCCACAGATGGTGCAGGACTCGCGTGAAACCATTTGCGTGTTTATATGCGCAAGAAATGACACTTGGTCAAATGTATATGCATAATTAAACCCAAAAATCTTGACAGAAACTTAAAGTCAAATGCAAAACAGCGTGTCAAAAAACTTCAGACTCACTTAACAACAAGGTGATTTTACCTGTTATTTAAATCGTTTGAAGGATAATGCAGTATTATACCACTATACGTTTTCTTTCCTTATGTCCTTTCTTTGTTCTTGATAAATCTCTCCAACTAATGCACATGGCTCCAATATCCAAACATGGGTCAAAACTACTATATTAGTTTCTCAAATCATTTCCCAGTCTCACAGCCAGGTACAATCCACAATCATTCTGGTTGGGCTAGTTTGCATTTTTGAAACTCTCGTCGTGTCTTAAGTTCAGGGTAGTATTACTGTACCGTTGCAAAACAGTGTCAGGAGAGAAATAGTTTTGGTGCGGGAAGTACACTGTAGTATTAAAATGACCAAAGGCCTGTAAGTGAAAACATCATATACATAAAGATATCAAAACTTGCCATTTTCAGCCTGTGTTGCACCTCAGGGATTGTTCTTCTTTCTTTTATAGACGGAATTTTTAAAATGGTAGCAGAAGGAAGGAAGGAGAATGCTAATTTTATCACGGGGCAACTGAAATAGTCTCCCTAATTTCAGCACAGTACATCCTGT
Organism: Sphaeramia orbicularis; assembly: GCF_902148855.1. Classification (NCBI taxonomy): domain Eukaryota; kingdom Metazoa; phylum Chordata; class Actinopteri; order Kurtiformes; family Apogonidae; genus Sphaeramia; species Sphaeramia orbicularis. Next base: position 28,142,199 of record NC_043974.1, read on the forward strand.
AAGGCAGACTAGTAATTTCCTTAACCCTTTCATGCATGAATAATAAGAGCCTTAATCAAGATTTTTATTTGTGAGTGTTTTTATTCCTCGAGGCATTAAAAAACACAATGTGATTGAAATCGTTTTTATGAGCCCATTTTTCATGGAGTTGCAAAAATGTCCACTCAGCTGGACACCATGCATTACATTTTTGAAGCAAAGAAATGTATTTACTGATAAACTGTGTGAAAACTATGAAATGAAAACATTTTAAATGCAGCTAATCTGATGTTTTTTCACATTTTAACATACACTAATACTAGTCATTACTCACTTCATGGAGATAATATGCAAAAAAAACCCCACAAAAACCTGTTAATTACAGTTTAATAACAATAATAAGCAATTGATTTACACTCAAACATGTTAATGTTAGTGCAGATCAGGTTTATCAAGCATGGCAAAGTTACAGTAACTGTATGAATTGCAGTGTATGGGACGGTGCATACACTGCAAAAATCTAAATCTTACCAAGTGTATTTTTCTCATTTCTAGTCAAAATATCTCATCACACTTAAAATAAGACATATTCACCTATAGAGTAACTTTTTTTTCTTTTTTTTTGCTTAATTCAAGCAAAAAAAAAAATCTGCCAATGGAACAAGTGAAAATTATCTTGGTAAAATTTCTTGAAATCAGATTTTGCAGATCTATTGTCTAGAAATAAGTTCTTATATCTCACTGAAAAGTTCCTCTTTAGGTGATTATGTTTTATTTTAAGTGTGAAGAGATATTTTGATTAGAAATGAGAAAAATACACTTGGTCAGAGTTAGATTTTTGCAGTGTGAGCGTCCACTGTGTTGGCTGATATGGAACTAAAACAACAAAATCCATGAATATACAAGAGAACAGCTGTCCACTGTAGTGACCACTATGCATGAAAGGGTTAAGTCATTGTCTCAATCTCAATTGCTGTTCTGTTCACTCCGTCTGACTATGTTCATGATAAGCGCTTGCCTAAAGTAGTGGTGGTATTTTTAATTTTATTTATTTTTACCCCACTAATGTGTGATGTTCAGATGTTTCTATTCAAGTGCACAACAGCTGAATAAATAATATGTTTTGTATTATGCAAAAAAAAAAATCCTGAGGAGGTGCAGTTTTTTTGTTTTTGGATCAAAATGCAAAAGGAATAGATTTAAGCGACTTCCAATATCATTCATTGTTAGGTCACAGATGACAGGAGCTTCAATCAGAAAGGCTGCTCGCAGGAGTAATGTTTCAGGAACAGTGACATCTGCTTTTAGATCTATGGGAAAGACATTGGTAAACCAGCTCGGAAATTGTGGTCGACAGTGCACATTTGATGACTGTGGTGCTTGTGGATAAGTGTGATGTGTAAGGAAATACAGAGGAACAGTGTCAATGCAGGACATGATCAGACCTTCAGCAAGAACGATGTATCAGCAATTACATAGAGGGATACAAAAAAAGACCCCACCTTGGATGACCTCAGCAAATATGTAAGAGCTTTCAGTCGTTAGAAGTTATTTAACCTTAAGTGATGCAGCAAATAGGTTCTCATTTCTTAAACCACCTTCAGAATGTTAGGGTGCATCAAGATAAGCCTGTCATGTGGTCTAATGAGACCAGATTGACCCTGTTTCAGAGTGATGGGGACATCCAGATGAGAAGAAAGGTGGATGATGTGGTTACCCATCATGCCTAGTGTCTACAGTACAAACTTGTAGGGGCAGTGTTATGATCAGGGATTGCTTCATTTGGTTCAGGCTGGGTACAGTAACAATATGGGTCATCTGACAACCTGAATATGCTGAATGACCAGGAAAAAAATCCACATCAGCAGGATGATGATGATGATGACGCAGATATATTCCAAGATGACAATATCAGGACTTATCAGGATCAGAATATGAAAGTGTGTTTCAGGGAGCGTGAGACAATATTGTACCTGTAGATTGGCCAGACCTGAACCCCGTTGAGAATATTGGGGATGTGATGGACAAGGTTTTACACAGTGGTCGAACTCTCCAGTTATCAAGATCTCAGCCAAAATTTAACCCTTTATAGTTCACTCATAGAAATACTCTGAAATTCAAAAATTTAACCTTAGTGTGTTATTAGATGACATAACAAGACTTTATTACTTTTGTGAAATTTTTCAATTTTTTTTATTATGTAGGAAATCAAGGTCAATAAAGTTACCATATTTGATTTGTTACCCATAAGTGGCAAATAAAAAATACAAGAAAAACACATGTAAAGTGAAAGGAACATATATTTTAGAGCATTTGAACATCACTTTTAGAGCATTACAACAACATAAGTGCTGATCCAGACACCTGTCAACATCCACATTATCCCTTTGAACATCATTCCTTACATTAGTACCATTCCTTCATGGTACCTAACAAAGCAGGTACACTCACTGGTCATGCAGAGGTGGACCTTACAGACCCTGTAGACCACATTGGACCTGAGATTGTTGACTCACTGTCCTCACTGTAACTGTTGCTGTCACTGTCTTGTAATGTGTGTGGAAATTACCAAAAATAGTCACTTGCCCGATAAAGGGTTAATGCATCTTTGGATGGAAGTAAATGTGACATTTATTGCAACATTGTGAAAGAATATAAGCATTGCATGACATGAATGATGCCACAGTTAATGTTTCCTGAAATTTAAATCAAAGGCAGTCCAGCTAAATATTATGTCTGACTTTTTTTGACTGGGCAGTGTATAATCACGGCATGCAATCTCACCTGTTGATGGATATAGATTTCGTGTGACAGAATAGACATACATAATGTTCATTCAAATCCAAGGCCTGGAGTGATTTTAAGAAGTACTTGTAAGTCAATAGTTGCCTTTCCATTGGACATCTGCGCAAAACTTTGCCGATATTTACTATGTGCGTAATGTCGTTTTTTCCATTAAATCACAAATGCGATGATTCCTTTAATTATTATTGCGAGATGATGCGAGAAGTCATTCCATAAACATGGCAACAAATATAAATATTGTGTTGATTTACAGATATATTCATTATTATTATATATTACCTCTCTATCCCGTCCTAAATTAAAAAATGATTCAGTTTCCTGGTGTGTCCACACATACCGCACCATGTTTCTTTTAAAGCTGGTTGTAACATCCATCAACATCAGTTTTTTTTTTATTCCCCTGACTGTAGGTGCGGAAAAAATATGTGTTTCCATTGCAGTTTTGCGTGATACACCATTTACGCTACGCCCCAAAAAACCACCTCTCACCAGCGCAAAAACTTCTAATTGAAACACAAGAGTTTTGGTGAAATTCTTTTTTCCATTAGGTACATTTTTATGTGTTAGTTATATTTGCACAATTTGAGGGCCAATGGAAAAGTGACTATTGTTTACTTAGTCACTGAACATAAGCAAATAGAGATTAGTAGCTAATTAAATAACAGAATACACAGGGTTTTCTTCTAGTCCTCTCAATACATATATGAGTTATCGAAACAAGTTTATTTTTGTACAACCTGTAAGTACAACACCAGACCCATGTTCATCAACATAATGAAGGAACCAGGGAACTACTAAGTGGCTCCTATCCTTTAAAAATGTGTATTTTATGTTAACATACAGGAGATTGCAAGTGAACCACCCACTTGTTTGTCAGATTATTTGTAGACTAAATATTTGTTTTATCTGTTAACCAAAATGTACATACACCGGCATTGTGCAATAAAAAGCGCCTGGCACCCTGGGCAACAGCTGCTGTAGGCCTGAGGCTCCCCTCGCAGCGCTGTCTAATCCTTATGCAGGTTAATCCAACCCTGACCTCCTCTAGTCCTCACTGACCGATCATATCTCCACCTCTTCTCTTTCTCTCACTCTCGCTCTGGAACACCGTGCCCATACAGTCATTTTCAGCCACCCTTGTCTCCCATCACTCGCAATCTCTTTCTCACCATCCTCCCTCTATCCCTTATGTAGCCCTTATCTCTCTCTTTGCTCTCTACTACTTTTGACCCCACCTTGCTGTCTCTCTTCCTCTCTGCACCTCAGTGTTGCCTTAAGGAGATTTCAAAGCCCATTCGGCAGCAGTTCTAACTGCCAAACTGATGGCCAGATAAAGTCCCCATTTACCTTGTCCTCAGTTTCCCATTAAAGCCCATTTTTGGGGACCGTAACTTTAGAGGAAATGGGAAGGAGCGTGGAGAAAAAAGAAATCAGCCACTCGGCCACCCTTAAGCCCTTTTCGCTGTTTATTTGCAGCAGCATGAAGGAGGAAGGGAAGTTTTCGGAGGAGGAGAGGAAGGGAGAGGAATAGAAATAGGACTGGAAAAGGTGACTTGAAGTGTCGGTGGCCCTGTCCCCATAGGAAGGCATTGCAGTGCGTAGCTGCACCCTCAGGCAAGGTAGCTTCATTGGCAGCAGAGATGGATGATCCGGAACATTGTACACTGTGTGCGTATAGAAGTTGGTCTTTTTTCCTGCACAAGGGCATAAGGCACTCTAAGTAGCTCAATTAAAATGTATATTTTCCTCATTTACTGCCCTCTTGGGTGAGCTAGAAAGATGACAGTGAGGTTTTCTAAAGGTTGCATGGGCCGTTGTGCATGAGGGCATTTTGGCAGGTGAGCGCATTTAAAGGGGCATATTTTAGGTCAAAAGAAGGGGGTGGGGTGCTTGTTGGCACAGATATATATACCCGTGCAATGGTGCATGCCACATGTGGTCCCCAGAGGGGTCGGGCATGCTGCCAGCTCAAGTTGGCACTGTCACCTTCAGTGACTTGGGCATCACTGCTGCCACAGGAGTGCCTTTTTTGTTTTTTAAAACAATTTATGTGCCTACAGGGCTTTGGCATATTTAAGTAATTAGGTGTTGTAGTGAATGATTTTTGTCCGTTAGGAATTGGCATGCATGCGTCTACACCGAAAACCGATAACCTGAGAACAGTTCTGAAACTTTATTAATTCTCACTCCACTGAAATGCAACTCACCTTAACCATATTTTAATTAACCCATACATTCGAGGCGGTACACACTATGCATTGTTAATTCAGCTGTGCAACCACAGCTATCTTGTATGTCCTACCTGCTGAAATAATTAGACTGTGTTGCATAGTTTGAATAATGGCTTTATACCATTGCCTGAAGCAAGCAAGACTTTCAAATTAAGTCTTTGTTTGAAACATCTCTTCTCCCTCTAAATGCTTACATGAGTTAAAGCTCACAGCTCCAGAGCCTTAACCTGTTGCTGTCTGTCCTGCATACTAATGACCATTTACCCTCAGTGTCTTTAAACAAGACAGAAGCTTGTCAATCTAGCTGTCTAGAAGGACGCAGGTCACACAGCTGAGAGCAATTACAAATATTTGCACTATAGCTGCAGGAACTCTTTCTGAAAATTCCCCACATTCATGTGTTTAATAAAGTGCAACAATACAGTATGCATATCCACCATGATATAAGAATTACAGTTTGGTGCATGCAGACATAACAAATAGAAGGTAATCCAAGTGTTAAGATTGATAAAATACTGCAGAACATAGTCAAACATAGCTCAAGTAGAGCATATTGAAGCATTCCTAATTCCCAAGTTTTATTTTGTATGATTCCATATATTTTGTACTTTTACAACATAATGATGCTGTTCAGTTTTTGAGCCGATTGTGACCTATTGCCTTTTATTTTTTATCAGGCCCACATAAAAATATGACCTTTTCGAGACTGTAGATCGTAAGCGCTACCGTGGGGTTGACACAAGGTGGAACAAACTTTAATTTGCACAACTGTCTGTTCAAGATAAATGACAAGAAACATAGCCTTTAGTGCTGTGCTAAATTTGTACTGATTTAAACTGTAACATGAACCAAGTGGATGACAACAGCTACGTACCTACAACCATGACAATATAGTTTTATATATTTTTTTAATCAAATATTGTAATGTGTTTTAGGAACTTCATTTTCTGCTTGTATATGTGTACTGCTTCTGTTCAAGAATACTTTTAGGCGCAGCCACTGTTACTTCTTTAACATCTTATTTTCCACGTAAACAAATTATAAATTGATTAAAAGGAAAAGGAATGGGGTGAGAGCGTTCTTTGTGAAAACTCATTGTCTTAAAGGTGCCATATCAGGAGGATTATATTTTGTTTTCTCAGTGTAGGGAATGCAAAATTAAATTATTGCTGAAAGTGTTTGTGCTGAATTTGATGTGAAATCAGTATTTCTACTCTGCCTCTTCAAGGTCCTTAAACCTTATTATTCAGTCAGATTGTTATTGATGGCCATAAATAATAAAAGAAACCTTTTCCACACCTCATCTCTCTCTGTATATGTATATATGGGCATTCATGCTCACAAATATAAATCTTAGCAGGGTCCCTTGGTATAAAAGGAAGACTATATTTGGCCCCCTGGGCTGTTTTTCTGTGCTGCGCAGCAATCAAGGGCCAGAGAACCGGCTGTTAGTCCAGGATTAAAGCTAGCCCTCTCCACATCCATCAGGGGATAAGGCTCTACACAACCCTGCTACTCAGGGGAAGACTGACTCTAGCTCCGTCTTTGGACCCAGATTGATCCTCCCCAGCAATTTTATATATTGCAAGCAACGGAGAACCAGCTTTTTGAAGGAATGCTATCCTTGCTTCTCAGGTAGTTCCAAGAACAGAGATAGATTCCCTCCACAAAGCACAGATCATTTGCAAGTCTTGAGGGGTTAAACAGAGTCCAAAGAAAGTGGTGATGTGATTTTAGGGAATTGGAAACTGTTCTTGCAGTATCTCACAAGTGGGGACCTGTCAATAAATTATTTGTCAAGAAGATTGAGATTAATTTGTACTTTTTTTCTCATTAACAAGGAATCTGTGATATAGTGCATGCACTTAAAATATTCATGAGTAAAATATTTCTAGCACCCGGTCAGCCCATATATCTTTGGCTATCTTTGGCAGGCTTCTTGTTTTTCTGTCTTTCTCCCGAGTCTCCTCACTGCATCCCCTCTAGGCCCAAGAAAGACGGATTACAGTTTATTGTCACTGAGCACCCTTTGCTAACCTGAAACAAGCGTACTTTATGATAGGCCACCCCTTCTCTGCATATTGCCCCTTTCAAATAGAGGGCAAACAAAGCAGATAGCCTGGCCTTGTCTTATTCTTGCCCCCTACCCCTCTCTCTCTCTCTGACAAGACCAAGAAAAAATAAAGGGTTATACAGGGTGGAGGGAGATGAGGTTCTCATGCCTTAACACTGTCCTCCAGTAGCTGAGGCTCGGTGTGTGCATTGGTTGCATGTAAGCACTACTAATTGCACACTAGCTTCAACAGTCAATGCATTATGTATTGTGTGCATACATAGCTCAGGCCTTTAGCTGGAGAAACATTATATACCAACCTGCACACGCATGGTGCATCATGACCATTGTAACATTTCTCCCACATGCAAGAACCCGCTCCAGTTGAGGAATCTATGCCTCAGGGTGCTCAGAGCTGAGAAGGCCTCTCTCCCCCCATACTCCTCTTTCTGTTATTCCAGTCTTCCCTTGACTTTCTTGTGATACATGATTGATCTATGTGCTGCTGGACTCAGGTGGGCTGTTTTTATCCGAAGCATTTCTCAGAGAAGACCTGTGCTTTAAATGATTTATGGCTGCGTGCTCTTTTAGTGTTGGTATCTCTGTGTGCATTTGTGTGTCTTGGCATGACTGCATGCATGTTAACTGGCAGATTTTCAGCACTTTTACATCATGAGATATCTGAAATGGACCAACACGAATGTAGCCACCATAGGGAGCAAAAAAATTATTTGTGGATCACCCACCTCTGTTAATAAAAAAGGCAAAAATATTGTGAACAAAGGTAGTATAATGGAGACTTGTCCGAATCGCAAATTTCTCTTAAGACTTAAAGGTCAAAGTTCTTGTAGAGAGCTTAAAAAAGAAAAGCAATATATGAAGTTCCCTGGGCTCCAAAGTAGGCCTAACCACAATCCATAAGAATCCAATCTCAGGAATCTCTGTTTCCTTCAGCTTGACAGGCAATGTCCAAACCTATACTGTAGGTTCAGAGTGTTTCTTCGAAATAGTGCAAAGGTCTTGATCCACATAGAACACTCCTATCCATTAAAAGCCTTGTCAAAATGCACTTGGTTCCCTAAAGAGCTAGCCAAACTAGGGCATGATTCTCACTTATACTGACCACCCGCTTTTTGACAATCTGCCACAGAGTGAGAGTGAGAGACCCTTTAATGTAGCCCCTGAAGCCCTGTGAATGAGGTCAATCCATTTCCTAGGTGTGTGTGTATATGTGTGCATGTGAGATGCGATGGGGGGGAGCGAATGTGGGCGGGTTTCCCCATAAGTGCCAATTAGCGGCTAAAGGTATAAGCATCAGTCACAGGAGAGCAGGTGAAGTGCTTTCAGAAACGCCCCGGTTAGATTTGTGATTCACATCTTTAGCATTTCAGTGAATTCTAAGCTTATGAGAATCCATAACTATTTGATGATCTTTTTTAAGATTATGTTTATGGCGTCTGTGTTTTATTGGCCAGTAGTGTAAAGCAATAACAAATAGGGGAGAGTCCGGGAATGGCTTATTGCAGAGAGTGATGGGTAGACTTTAAGTTAAGATGCCAAACTCAGACTCATAACTATGCTATATTAGCCTTATTATCCATTGCGGCATGAAGATTTCCCTCTGAGATGATGCTTTCACTGGGTCTGCAGTCCCTTTCTGTGTTTTCAAACTACATTATCTCCGTGACTCCCTTTTCTTTGTCTTGCACCGTCTGCCTGTGCATGCTACATGGGACATGGAGTCTCACTGAGCATTCAATCTTTCATGACACGGCTACACTTCAGTCCTGTTTTGACACTCCACTCACTCAACATGAGAGAATAGCCGCTCACTCTCACTCTGTCATTCTTACTTTGTTCCTTCTTTTCATTCTTCCTTGCTTCCTCTTCCCTCTGTTTCTGCCTGTCACTGTGAATCTAATGTCTGCAAACACGGGCAGCTGCAAAACTCCCACAAATAAGTGTGCCAGTGCTGCATTTGTTGTCGTGTTAAGGGGGGAAAAAAGGAAGAAAAACAACACTGAAAACTAGAGAAACACTATGATTAAGTAAAAAAGACACACACTCTGTTACATTCCAAGTGAATGTCAGCCTCTTTGATATTCTGATGGTTTACCTTGATTTCTCTAAGCAGATGATGCACGACCACTGCAAATGAGAATGTGTAGAGATCGCTTACTGTTCTCTGCCTTATGTTCTGCTTTAAGGGAGTGTGGAGCAAGGCGGGCCACTTAGCAGTCACTGTTGGGCCTGCAAGAAGTTTAATAAAAGAAACACTATTCCCTATTGAAGTAACTTTGGAATAAAAAGCAATTGTAGATGTAAGGTGCAAATATACCACATTGGCACACAGAGAATCAAGACATACTGACTCAGAAATGTAGATAAGAATAAACAGGAATGCAAGACCTTTTTTTCTTCTTACTCATTTTATTTGAAGGTTAGGTTTATGATGCACACCATACTGTTAATAACCAGTAGGGATTAACTAGTTAATGTAACAGTCAAACTAGAAATATAAGCGTTATCCACTGGTTACTGATTAAACTTTCATTGACTGCAAAGAATATACTGAACACATTATTTTTGGTAAGAAGCTTGCATATAGAATATAATATTCATTTTTTTTCCAGACAGTGTGCATGTGCAAAGCCTTAGGGACAAGTTTGTTTCCAACACCTTTATGGCAGATTCATTTTTAAGGTGTTATCGCTGTCCATTTGACAGTTTGGTCTCAAATTGTTGATTTTGATTAGTTCCATCTCATCTACAAATCCAATCTTTGCTCTAAGGAACCTGAGCTACCGCGCGTTGTATCCAGCCAACCACATCAGGGTGGGTAACCTTTTACATTGCCAGAGTTACTTTCCCAACAGTATTAATGGTATATTTGTGCTTCATCAAACCAGACAGTATTTCCAATCAACATTTCATTTGTCAAGTGGGGGTACCCTGCTACTTGTGTAGTGGTTACTATTAATTTACTGAAAAATGTCTGTGTTGGAAGAAGTGTTTAAACTGTCTAGATGATATGCTGTCTTGTTATCATTCCCCTGACTTAATGAGGAAATGATCACTAATATTACATCATAATTCAGTCTTATTAGATCCATTAGATTGTTGAGTACACATGCATAATTCAAAAAGTGACATGATGGTCTCTGGTTTCATGCAACAGATTTTTGTAACTGTAACTTATGACACGGTGGTGCAGTGATAGCACTCGTGCCTCACAGCAAGAAGGTCCTGGATTTGATTCCAACACCAGTCGATGGGGGTGTGACCTTTCTGTGTGGAGTTTCCATGTTCTTTCCATGCTTGCGTGGGTTGTCTCCGGGTACTCCGGCATCCTCCAACCATCCAAACACATGCACTGATGGGTTAATCGGGTAATCTAAATTGCCCATAGGTGTGAATGTGAGAATGATTCTTTGTCTCTATGGTCCAACCCCAATTCACCCCTTAGCCCTCCCCCTTACCCCTACCCCTTGGCTCTTGCACTTGGCATTACCCCTTGAAATGGAGCTGCAAGGGGTAAGGGTTGAAACATTCCCCTATGAAATGGGACAACCCTTCATGACCTGTTACGTCATCAGCAGTCATCGATGCCGCGATAAACAGATGTGACAACTTTGTTTCCAAAAGTATTCACCATGCCGTCAGCAGCTGTAACCGTCTCTGTTCCATGGGCTTTGGTCGTCTTTTTGCGGCTATCAACTATAAACCTCAGAAATGCCATCTATAACACATTGAAATGGCATTAAATGGTCAATCAAATGATTAAGTTGTTTACGAAGAAAATACATACATTTGTGTGTTTCTTTCTTTACACTGCTGCACTTTTTGGTTGTGTTTACCTCCATCTTGCCAATGACTCGAACAGAATTATGGGAAATTTCTCCTACCCCTCCATTAGTAGTGTGATGCTGAAATATCTCCATTTCGAGGGCTACACAGCCCTCCGCCTCAGCTCTTCCCCTCCGTCTAACTGAGAATTGGGACAACACTACCCCTTCACGTGTGCGTGCAAAACCGAGGGGTAGGGATAAGGGGTGAATTGCGATTCAGCCTGTATGTCAGCCCTGCGATGAACTGGCGACATGTCCAGGGTGTACCAGGATGTGGGATAGGCTCCAGTGACCCCCGTGACCCTAGTGAGGACAAAGTGGGTTCAGAAAATGAATGAATGAACTTACGATATGACACATTTTCCAAGTTCCAATCAGCTGGTGTGTTTATTTGCATGGATTGTGGAGGTTCAAGTAACTCTTGACATTTCTCGCCCTTGCGTGCTAACTTAATAGTTTTTCAATAATGGCTTTTGTCACAGTGAGTCTAGTAACTATTCTGACAGTAAATCCCAATGTGCATGTTGTCAGGTGTTTTGTTTCTGACATAACATAGTTGCTAATCTGTTCAAAGAAGATTAGTTCATGAACTGAATGAGAAAGAGAAGAATCACAGCAGGCAGCTGATAATGCCATTGGAACTTCTGCTTCTCTTTGCCCTGGTAGACTGTGCCAGATTGCTCTGTGCACCCTCTGTATCCCTGCCCCCTGCCAAAGTGTCACATCACTCACTCCGTATGTTGCCAAATATTTGTGTGCGCGTGTGTTAGTGCATGAGGAAGGGGCTAGAGTATTAATTCCACCACTGTGAGTCAGTCCTTTTCGCTGCCTTTTCTTTCTCCCTCTTTCCCCACCTCTCATCTCCGTCTGGCCCGGTTCCGCTGAGCTCAAGTGAGCCAAAGTTCAGCTGAAGGGCAAACTGACTTTACAGTAGTAGGCAAGAGAGTCATGTGTCTCAGTGGTGCAGGCGGGCTACTCTCCTAATTGACCCCCCCTCTTGCACACGCACACACATACGCACTGAGTAATTTTTTTTTATCTGATTCCATTCCTCCAAAGCTGGTGTTGACAGCACAGAGCGCTTTATGGGAACAGCACGTCCATTCTTTCTAACGCCTCCTAATCACTGGCACTCCTCCTCTCTGCTAAACCTGAGAGGGGAGAAATGAAGAGAGACAGAGAGGGAGAATCAAGGAGTATGGAATGAGATAAAAAAGAGAAGAAAAAAAAAATCCAAGGGCTGAGTGGCAGGGAAATACTTGCAAAAGAGAGACAGAAGATTGTGGGAGACAGAGAAGATAAAGAGGAGAGGAAATGAACATGTTCTCGTAGGTGGGGGTGGGTGAGTGGGGGAAGCATACATTGTGGTTGAATATTTAGGTATGGGGAAACGCTGGTGATCAAGACCCTGTCTGTTTCTGTTATCTACGCCCTTCTCTGCTACCCCATTCCCCACGCTGAAGCCAAGAGGTAAAGCCAAACCACCAGTCAATCGAAACAGATACAATAGCTGCAGGCCAAAACAATGCACAGAGGAAAACAAAAAAAGCAGCAGTGTAAGTAGGCAGAGATTGGGACAATGCGCGAGGGAGGCTTCTGTGAATTGCAAATGTGGTTTGGATGCTGATATGCACGTGGATCTTCCAAATGCACAGAGACACAAAAACACATGGGCTGAGGTGCTGTACACGAACGATCGTGTTTTCTGTTGCATACTGTTTACGAACGCTAAATTCCATCATCCCAGATTTCATATAAATGCATATTAGCACTGAGGTAAAGAATTAATTACAGACATCAGCGAAAATTATGCATTAATAGCAAAAGTTAAAATGTCTGTGGTTCCACCTTCTCAAATTGGACGAAATTACTGCACGTTTTTATCCTAATGTATGTTTTTAGGAAAATTTCTGCTTACCCTCGGCCCTCGCTGCAGGCTATTGTCCTTAGTTTGTTGTCTGTCTGTCTATCCGTATGTGCAAAAACTTTGGCGTGCACCAATGGTTCTCAACCGGGGGGTTGGGCGGGGGGGTGTCAATGATAAGATGAAGGGAGCTCACTTTCACTTTCTCACAGCTCTAGTGACACATCCTCTACATACAGGTCAATCACGTTACTTGTAGAATTATGTATTTAGGTCTGGATTGAGGACAGATTGAGGTCCATGAGTGGAGAGGGGGTCTGGCACTTCATTTTTTTTTTTTTTTTGGGGGGGGGGGGGGGGCAGCAGGTACTCAATGATAAGGTGAAGGGAGTTTTATCTACAGAGCTGGGGCAGCCATGGCTCAGTTGGTAGAGCGGGTCATCCAATAATCGAAGGGTTGGCGCTTCGAATCCCGCTCTGTCCGTGTGCTGTTGTGTCCTTGGGCAAGACACTTCACCCTCCTTGCCTTCAGTTCTGCTGCTCACACTGGTGTATGAATGTGTGTGAATGTTTGGTGGTGGTCGGAGGGGCAGTAGGCGCAGATTGGCAGCCACGCTTCCGTCAGTCTGCCCCAGGGCAGCTGTGGCTACATATGTAGTTTACTACCACCAAAGGGAGGATGTGAGAGTGAATGAATAATGGATCCACTGTGTGCGCTTTGAGTATGCGTTCATAGAAAAGCGCTATATAAATCTAATCCATTATTATTATTAGCTATAAATCCCATCACATCCTCCACATACAGGTCTGTCACGTTACTTGTAGAAGTACCCCCCCCACCCCCACCCTCCTTCCTACAAATTTTTTTTCGGGCATAGGGATGGCACCAGTAGGCTGATGATGCCATTAGTGGGGCTTGGTTCAAATAAAAAGGTTGAGAAACCCTGGTGTTGATTGAAGGTGAAGGATTTTCAACTGTGCGCACGTTATGTTCCTGTTTTACAGTAGCAATTCATCTGCTTGCCAAAATAAAAATACTTTAAAATAATACTAATAGGTTGGATCAACAAGTAGCTTACATTCTGCAAAAGTGTAATAGTGTAATAATATACAGGGTGGGGAAGCAAAATTTACAATGAACATTTAGTTGTTTTTTCTCAGCAGGCACTACGTCAATTGTTTTGAAACCAAACATATATTGATGTCATAATCATACCTAACACTATTATCCATACCTTTTCAGAAACTTTTGCCCATATGAGTAATCAGGAAAGCAAACGTCAAAGAGTGTGTGATTTGCTGAATGCACTCGTCACACCAAAGGAGATTTCAAAAATAGTTGGAGTGTCCATAAAGACTGTTTATAATGTAAAGAAGAGAATGACTATGAGCAAAACTATTACGAGAAAGTCTGGAAGATACTATTAAAGAAGAATGGGAGAAGTTGTCACCTGAATATTTGAGGAACACTTGCGCAAGTTTCAGGAAGCGTGTGAAGGCAGTTATTGAGAAAGAAGGACACATAGAATAAAAACATTTTCTATTATGTACATTTTCTTGTGGCAAATAAATTCTCATGACTTTCAATAAACTAATTGGTCATACACTGTCTTTCAATCCCTGCCTCAAAATATTGTAAATTTTGCTTCCCCACCCCGTACAAGTTACCTTTGGATTAGTGAGAGCCCCTCTGACGTAACAATATGACATAATGAGTGATGAATGAGTGGTTACTATCTTCCATTAGGGGGTAATATCAGGGATATCATATAATGTTAGACACTAGAACTCAGTTATTTTAGTATATGGTTATAAAACACAATGTACTGGCAGTGTTTGAGTATATTTATAACAATCAATACGGTCTAGCTGTCTCGTCTTTAACTAAACAATGTGATCCCATCTAGAATTACAGCCTGTATAAAGCATACACATTGAACCAACAATAAACAGACATCTGACCTTAAACACCAAAGCTCATGATTTTATTTCCAGCACATTCCCAACCACCTCAAAGTTGGTGACAGATTCATTAGGCTGTATACATGCACACTGATCTCACGCTGGTGCCATGGCTCGCAATACAATGGTTTGCCACCGCTAATCTGGCATTAGAAGCCAGGCAGCATATTCTGCAGTCCTGCAACGCAGCTTATGTTCTCTCAACAGGGAGTCGTAGGGTTCTGGCTGTGCTTCCTCTCTGCTTCTCTGTATCTTTTCCTCTCTGTGTTTCTGTCTCTCCCACTCTCTGAATCACACCAAAACAAACCAAGGCCAAAAAAAAAAAAAATGCTGCAGTCTTGCATTGTTCCTCCAACTAATTACAAGGCAATGCGTGCTCAACCTTCATTTATTAACGACAAAAATAACACCGAGATAGAGAATCACAGCACTCATTTGGAAAACATGGTGAGACAAAAGGGAGTTAATTAGGACATGAGAAAACGGAATGGAGAAAAAGTGAACGAAATAAGAGGCACTCATCAAAACTATCCCTTCTCTTGACTGTGCAGCATGAAAAGGGCATGTCAGCGAATGAAAGGTGACGTAAAAAAAAGGTTTGTTTTTTTTTGGTTTTTTTTTTACTGATTCTAAGATTTTGACAGTTATGACTGGCTAATCAGCCTTTGCTAAATAGGAAAGTTTTTTTTTTTTTTTTCTTTTTTTAATGGCTCATGATTTTCACTGAATGACAATATGAAGAGTGAGCATATCATTAAGGACGCCTGTATTAACAAGAAAACTGCAGACAAGAATCTCATCTTCTCCTCCCTCACAAGCAGCAGTTAATTTGACTGGCTATCGCACCAATTTAATCTCCATTTGCCTGTATCTTCACTCATTTCTATACGTCTCATAATTGATTAGTTGGACTAATGGTACATGGGTCTGTGTTTTTAGATGTTAATCTGAATGAAACCGAATACATAATTCATAACATCACATGAAATTCCACATGAAAATTCCATGCATGGAGCTCTGAAAACGTGGGAAACGCCTGCATATAAATGTGAACTAAAGTGCCAGCGTGTTTGCGAGTGTGACCATTCTCTGTATCAATTATTCAAACTGACAAATGGCCACAGGCCGCCTGGTGTTTTGGCCAATTACAAACGGGCATACTGCGGGGCTAAACAGGGCCAGTTTTCGCCTCAGGCTTTTCTCCTGATGCCTCGCGCAGTGTGACAAGTCAGGACCCAAAACAGAGTCATCGCCACAGGTGGGGTTGCCGCCTGAAGTCGACCAAAACAAACAATCTCCAAATGTCAAAAGTAGCGTGTGTGTGTGCTTCTGTCTGTCTGTGTACACATGCATAGAGAGTGTGAATGCATGTAAAACCATGTGTTTATCACACTGCATGTATGAAAAATATGAGCTTGTTCCAGGTAATTATTTTTTTGTGTGTGTGCAAACGTGTTCTCAGATGTTTATGCTGGTTGTACAACAGACGTAACTATTGCTGTCTTATTTTCTTTCATAACTGATATTTTCGTCATAGTATGACATTTTCTTGAGCATACCTCAAGGCCTGTATTTATGTTACAGAGCAGCTGCTTTGTATGGGTAACAGGTCACAAGCACATTGACATTCTATTACAAAATAACAAAACAAAACTGGGCAAAGAGCTCAAGTTTCTTCCTGAAGAGGGAAGAAAATATACCTTTTCTGAGGCCCATAGTCCCAGTCTAATCTGATTGGCTAGTCACGTTGGAAGCTGTTGTAAAACATCCAATAAATGCACACCTTTGACCGCAGTACAGTTGATTTAAATATTAATGCACTGACCAGAAATCGTCTCATATATTGGTACTATAACTATATTGCTCTGCAGGATTATAATAGTTCATTTTCATACAAATATTACTGATCAAATATAAAAGATTATGCTCTTTTTTATTACAGTAAGTTACCTTTGTTACTTTTGTTTTATGAAAGCTGTATCCCACAAGAGGCCATGCGTGAATTTTATTTTAAAGCTGCCTCTCACGGCTTATTACTTGATTTTGATGTAAACTCTTTACCAAGCTAAAAAAAAAAAGAAAAGAGCCAGTAGATGTAATCCATTCTCTCTCACAGCATCTTCACTTAGTCTACATTAAGCACCTCTTTCCAGCTCACCAGCTCTGGTCAGGTTCTGCAATTGGTCCCTTCTATCCATAACACATGGATTTGCAAATGAGCCAGGGGGTGGGGGGGTGGCGGTATCACTGATCTCATTTGCATAAAGACCCCTTCTGTGCAGTGTCATTCTCATCACCTCGGACTCTGAGAGAGGAAGGGGGTGGAGAGATGAGGAGGGAACCGGAGAGGGAGGGAGGGAGTGAAGAATGGAAGGATGGGAAGACGAAAGAGAGGAATCCATCAGTCGTCCTGTGAGGCGTGGGAGTGGGAAAGCGTGGCCTGTCATGAATCACCTCACATTCGGCATCACAATGGAATGATAGGCCCAAAACAGCTGGCCCTATGATCAGTATTGATTTTTCTGTCCCTCTCGCTGAATGTGTGTGTTTATATATGTGTGTGACTGTGTCAAGGTTTATGCCAGATGAAATGTCTGATGTTTGTGTGCGTGTGTGTGTGTGTGTCAAGAGAGAGGGAAAAAGATAAGTGAGAGAGTGGGCGGGGAGGGGCGAGTGTGAATGATTTTCTTCCCTCTCACGTCTAGTGCTGTGTGATTGTGTAATTGGCTGGTATTACTCCACCTCCGTATATGAGTGCACTGTACGTATGTGTGTTCATCACTCCACTATAATGTTTGCATAAGCTCTGGTGCTAGTGACGTCTGTAGGAGGTTAGTTTTTGGAGCCAAACAGCCTGTTAGCCAATAACTCAGACAGACTAAGGCCACTGTGGACTTTTACCACAGGGGTGCTCAACCCCTGACCACCCACTAGCTCACGCACATGGCTATGCATAAATGAGGGCAACAACTTCCAAACCTGTGGCACATGTTCTACTTTTCAAACCCCCTTTTGTCCATTTTCTTTCTCTTTTTTTAATACTCTTTTTATTAGGACACATTTTCAGTATATATATATATATATACATATCATCTCAGCACAGGTATAAGCATGTCCAGTTTTCCAAAAAACAACAACAAACAACAATTTAAACTAAAAAAAAAAGGGAAAAGTAGTCGCCCCCATACATTGGTCCACTTAACCCTATAACACCACACATATTATATTTGTTATATGAGTTTTGAAGCCCTCTTCATGATCAGTGATTTTTTTTTTCTTCAAAAAATCTAATCTATACAGTTAGATACATACAATACATAGATAATCCACCAGGGGGGAGGAATTTGTTCACCGGAGGCCTTTCCAGTGACACTACAAGACTGTCATTAATGAAGAAGGAGGCAGAACTTTGCCAATTTTGATAAGGAATTACCAATTTGTTAGACATGTTTGTGTTATATTATGTTTGTTCAAAATAATATTTGAGCATTGAGACCCGATGTATCAAATATGATACAAAATCGAAACTCATACATTACCAGTCAAAAGTTTGGACTCACCTGGTTTTTCTTTATTTTCATGACTGTTTACATTGTAGATTCTCACTGAAGGCATCAAAACTATGAATGAACACAAATGGAATTGTGTAGTTAAAAAAAGTGTGACATAATTCAAAGCATGTTTTATATTTTAGATTCTTCAAAATAGCCACATTTTGCTTTTATTACTGCTTTGCACATTCTTGGCATTCTCTCGACGAGCTTCATGAGGTAGTCACCTGACATGTTTTTCAGAAGTCTTGAAGGAGTTCCCAGTGATGCTGAGCACTTATTGGCCATCTGTTGTCTATCTCATGTCATTTAAATGAGAAGTTGAGTCCACACTGTTGATTGGTAGTGTCCATGGAAATTTTTTGGTTGTTCAGAAGGACCAATAAAGGCTCCAGTTTCAAAGAACTGGAATTTTCTGTCAGTGATTTAATAGTTCAGGCTTTACAGGGTTAATGACGAGGGTTATAGCTATTCTATGCTGTTATGTTTTTTATAGATGTTTTATCAAAGCAAAAGTAAATTTGATCTTTTCCAGTTTCAAGAAAGACATTACGTCCGTTATTAAGGTGTGTTCTGCTGAAGGTGTAGGCATCTTCCAAAGAAGGAGGATACATCTACGGGTAATCAGAAGCAAATGCTAACACATTTAGTTTCTGTGTGGTGAACTTAGGATAATTCAGGGGGACTCCAGAGATGGCAATAAGTGGGCAAAAAATTCTTCCAGAAACCCGACAACCTCACTTGTCCGTTTTCTTTTTATTTGATTTAACTGTGAAGAAACACCCTGAGATCATACACCTATTCTTGGTTGATGAATATTTAAGCTCTTTTATATCCTGCAGTGCCTCAAACTGTTACAAATTCTCCCAAATATGCTTCATTTATATCCTTTATTTTTTACAGGAGGTAATCAGAATAATCAGTGGTACATTGTCTGATTGAACACTGTGGGTGGATGCACTGTAAATGATGAATGACCATTTGCTAATTTCTTTCTCGGTCCACTCAATGGCCTTCAGTGGCTTATTGACTCAACTAGTCTCAGTCTGTTGGCTGTTGGAAAGACAATCCCCTCCTGACACAGTCCCACACACACAGAGACGCAGACACACAGACACAAAACACATTCGGTAATGAGTAACCTCCACCGGTCAAGGGGTCAAGAACTCTGTGTGTGGAAGATAAACTCAACAAGAGGGTTAATGACTGCTGGGGAGAACGACAGGACAGGAAATGCTGGAAACACAGAGAGTTAGTGGGCGTCAGTTTATAAGGTTTGGTGAATGCCTTTAAAGCTGTAAGTCAGGGGTCTCAAACTCATTTTCTGTCAGGGGCCACATTCAGCCCGATTTGATCTCAAGTGGGTCTGACCAGTAAAATAATAGCATAATAACCTGTAAATAATGACGACTCCAAATTTTTGCCTTTGTTTTAGTGCCAAAAAACACCCACAAAATTATGAAAATACTTACTTTTATAAATTATCCAAACAAAAAAGATGTGAATAACCTGGAAAAAACTGAAATTTCTTTAGAAAAATAAGTGCCATTTTAACAATATTATGCCTCAACTTATCATTTATGCATGCGCATTATGGATTGGATCTACAAAGACACTAAACACTTAGTAACAGGCAGAAAATAGTTAAAATTGTGCTTAATTTTCTTTAGACATTTCAGGTTCATATTTGTTCAGGCTATTCAAGTTTTATTGTTACAGGATCGTTTAATGTAAATATTTTCATAATTTTGTTATTTTTTTACAGTAGAACAAGGACAAATATTTGAGGTTGTCATTATTTCTAGGCATAATATTTTTTTCATATCAAACCGTGAAGAAAATATGGAGTCATTATTTTTTGTAGGTTATTATGCTATTATTTTACTTCATCATCATAT
Source organism: Sphaeramia orbicularis (assembly GCF_902148855.1). NCBI lineage: Eukaryota > Metazoa > Chordata > Actinopteri > Kurtiformes > Apogonidae > Sphaeramia > Sphaeramia orbicularis. The sequence continues at coordinate 28,162,390 of NC_043974.1, forward strand.
TGGTCCGTAGGTGGAACCTGAACTAAAATGAGTTCAACTGCCTTGACTGTGGAATTTTTGCACTTTGCAAATTCATCCCACGGGCCAGATTGGAACCTTTGGTGGGCCACATTTGGCCTCTGGGCCGCATGTTTGAGACCCCTGCTGTAAGTCATCATCTTCCTGTAAACTGATAACTGATGTCAGCCCCAGTAACCCCCCCCCCCCCCAGTTCTCTACTATCTATAAGCCGTGAACTCTTCTACTAACCGCTCAGCATCACCATCCACTAAGCAAAGCAACATATGTTTACCCCTCTTCATCAACAAAGTTAGACTTTAATCACAGCTCTGATCAGGCTTTACTCTGACTGATGTTCTCTTAAAACACACAATACCACAGTTTTTTTTTTTTTTTATCTGCCGCTGTCTGTTCGGACAAATGTTACTTCACACTAAATATCTGTTCTCGCTTTTGATTTTCTTCCCTTGTTTTCGTCTTTACTGTTTTGCATTTGGTGGCACTTTGGGTCAAAATAATTAATGTTCATCTTAATACAATGGACTTTTTCTTGTGTACCCACACTTCTTACGAACAGACAGAGCTCTTTTCAGCCCACTCCATCAGCAACAGGATCTCTGAGTTCTTCATAAAGGCTTGGAATAAACACCATATCCAGGGTACAATAACTTATGTTCAATGAAAATTCTGGGTTAGAGTTCACAGATCATACAAGGAGGTTGGTGCCAGTATTTACAACTTTGATGACAGGATGAAACACTGTCGCTCTGATGATGAAAAGAGCATAGAGAACACAATGAGAGTGAATTGTGGAACAGCAAACAAACAAACAAAAAAGCACTTGTGTTCTTTCCAAATTTACTGCCAATGCATTACTGTTAAAGTTTCTGTGTTTGATGTTTAGGGATGTAATGGTGAAGTTGCAGTTTGTAAACAATCAGAACATCCCAATCATCCACTACAGTGGTCACAAGAAATGGAAACAGTGCTTTGTTTTCACCCATAAAGACCCAGTGGTACTTTTGTGGCAGTTCCCAAATAAATTTTTCTCTCTATTTAACCTTTCTTAAGTGATTTATCACCATTTACTGTAATATTATCCTCTTTATTTTGTGTTTTTTAGTGTAAATCATGTATTTTCCTATATTTCACTTATTGATCATGTTGATGTTCATCAAAGCTCAAATTAAAGTTGGGGGTTATTATATCAGAAACAAAGACAACTGAAATAAAAGTGACTTTTTCAGCAAAGATATCAATAACTGAACATAAACCAAGTGTGTCCATCCACTGTCATTGATCCAACTCCATGGGTTTTACTGGTGAATTAATGTTGCAGAAGATGACGATGTTTCCATGGTAACTTCAGAGCCTCTGAACATCCAAATGGATCATATCTGATGACCACGAAAAGATGACAAACTGTATTTTACACCAATTATTTACATGTATTGATAGGATTAGTGGATCAGCATGGATCAAACAGTTTAGACCAATAGATGATTTTTGTTGCCAATGGCTGTTTGGTTTAACCCATAAAGACCCATTCTCAGGATACTAACTCTAATTCATGCTCAAATATATGAGATAACAGCAATTTAATACTTGATGTCACCCACTATATAATGGAAAAATTAAGAAAAGGATGTCCTTTCAGAGCCCTGTGATGAACTGGCGACTTGTCCAGGGTGTACCCCGCTTTCGCCCCTATGTAGCTGGGATAGGCTCCAAGTGACCCCCGTGACCCTAGTGAGGATAAAGCGGGTTCAGAAAGTGAATGAATGAATGAATGTCCTTTCAGAGCTACTGTAGACACATGAAAGTTGCTCCATTTGTAGATATAAATAGCTAGTTCTGAGGCAAATGAAACTCAATTTTCATTTTTGTGTAATTATCCACCAATTTAAGCTGGCTATGAATGTTATATTTCGGTTGATAGTCGTGTTAAATTGCAACCTATTTTTAAAGTTCTAATTATTATAGATATAGTTGACGATGATGTCACAACCGGGGGCGGGGAAACCTGAGGGGGAAAACAATCCTTCCCCCTGTCCGCTATACTGTAAAAATACAGAATTTAAACTTGTTTTGCTTAAGCTAACAAGACATTTTTTCATCTTAAAAATAACTCAAAATGATAAAGTAAACATAAAATAAACACCAAAACAGGTGGTGACTGATTCAAAAGTTTGGCAATAAATCAATCAATCATCTAATTGTTGTTTGTCCAACATGATGTGATGTTCTTTTAGCTTTGCACAGAAACAGGCAATTTTATTTTATGCTTAGAGTACATTTCAGTGCCAGCTATTTTTTGTTTTTTATTTTTTTTTACATATACCGTACTCAGTAAAGAACTTTAATCAGTACTTCTACTTTTACCAGACTTTTGTACATAAGTATCTGTACTTCTACCTAGGTACTGAATGTGTACTTTTGTGTGCGTCGCAAGGAAATTTTCACAAATTACAAATGTAGTGCAAAGTTCACTGGCGTTTACACAATTAATCTCATATTCCTGATACCCCTGACATAGTCTACGATTGTTTGGAAGTGGTTCACATTACATTAAACTGACCTGAAATGAAGTGCTGACTGCAGACATACATGTTTTGTTGTTGGGTCCCATAATCTGCCAAACTCCTCTCTTCTGATAGCTTGAAGCCATTTTGTCCTCTGTTTTATTATTTGGTAAAATGTAAAACTTGAATTGATGATTTTTTTTTAATTATTATTTGTAGTGCAAATGGTCACACAGCAATTCTTCGGTATTATGACTAATGGCAGAATCTGGTTTGTATTCCCCCTCGGCTCTAACCACATGTGGTGTTTGAGGGCATTCCTGTTGTTGCCGACTGTATCTATGATTGAAGAAACTGACAATAATCACTTTAAATTGGTTTGACTGTCTCTTTATTAAACAGACACTCCTTCAAAATCAGGGATTACATGTTAGATTTACTGTGATCAGTACAGTTTAGTCCAACAGCAGCATTTGTCGGAGACCTTGATAGAAAATCGGTCATGGTAACCCTTTGGCAATATACAGAAAAGCTCAAAAACCTATTTACTAGACCAGTAAAGTAAAATTTCTACTTAATAAAATATCACTGACTACCTGAGAAATGTTGTCCGGAGTTTTGTCGAGAACTGGACATGGTATAGAATTTGATGCAGGTGGACACCTTTTAATTCTCAATACAGGAAAACCTTCATATTCCATTTCTGCAATTACATCCTCCTAAATCCCCATAAATCTTACACACTGGACCTTTAAGCTAAATTTACATACTAGCCTGCAGTACATTTCTTGTGTCTTTCTTATAAGCTCTTCATTGCTTCCTGGCCCCTTCCGAGATAGAAAGTGGGAGTGAAATACAACTATTTATTAGGTTTGATGAACAGCAACAGACAATGATGTTTATAAACTATAACTCATAAAACATGACCACATTGTATGCATTCATATGAGTGTGCGAAAAGAGGCAATCAAGCTTTCCAGCCTCTGTGGAAACCAGTTCAAATAATATATGGGTGTGATGGTGCACAAACAAGGCAATGATTATCTAGTCTCTGAGTTGAGGTTTAGTTACAGCTCTGGACTGATGCAAGATGGAAAGACTATTGGTCAGATACTGAATGTACATGGGTATACTGGCTAATACAGATGGATAATAATAAGTATTCAACCAAACTATGTTGTTAACAATAGTGTTGGTATCTTTAATAACTGGGTTTGTCAGTGGAGAAGATGCTGAAATATCTAGAAGTATAGACTCCACAACCAGCCTCACTGACCCACTGCTTGTTTTGACCTCATTTATTTTTGTATTGTAGTCTTCTTATTCTTAGACTGACAGGTGGAACATAACATAAATAGTCAACATGGTTGACAGGTCAAGTAGTAGGACTCTTTTACTGAACTTTGCATATGCAGGATGATGGTATCAGCTGGACTTGCCTTAACACTACACGTTTTTAGCACTTCTACTGCAGGAGAACATGGGACACCAGGGACTAAAAGATACCGTTTTTAGTACTACCGTCACCAAGGTTCCAACTAGGCCAAGCAGATATTAGATTCCTGACATATAATTGCGCAATTAACAAATTGGACAAGCCAGAATCATTGCTGTGTTAATACATGATGCATCAACATGTTGACATGATACTGAGCCAAACTACCAGAAAGTCTCAGAAAGCACATTTTCAGAAGACGACATGAAGTCTAAACAATTACAGTCTCATTTGAAAAGATCATAATATATCGTTGCCCAGCGATGAACTGGCGAAATGTCCAGGGTGTACCCCGCCTTCGCCCATAAGTAGCTGGGATAGGCTCCAAGCAACCCCCGTGACCCTAGTGAGGATAAAACGGGTTCAGAAAATGAATGAATGAATATTGTTGCATTTCAAAAATTAGAATTTCTCTCCTCCTTCATTGTTCCTTTGTTTGTAGCTGCAGTCACTCATTATGTTTGGACACTTAGACCAATGATTGTAATATCCATTTTCTTTTAAAAGATCGCGGACTTCCTGGTGTTAGTCAGTCAACTGCTGCATCTCACTGTATGTACTTGACTCCTTGCCGCAAGTAAAGTCTTTTGATTCCAGAATCCAGTGACTCTGTCTTGATTCTTAGATGGTATCTCAGAATTTTTCTATCAGTGACGTCACAACAGTTGGCACAGCGTCCAGCCACGATGAACTATTAATATAGTGTGTTGCACCTGGATTGGAAATGTTTTTTTTGCAACGGCCAAACTAAGCCAAGCCACATTGAAATGCTATCGACAATGGAAAATTGGCAAATCAGTGTCAGAACAGGTAGGAGTGGAAGTATCCAGTTATTTTTACAAGAAACTAAAGTATCCAGCCAGATGCCTTTCTAGCACCAAATTCTGTAGTATGTTATTGTTTACTCCATTAACTGAAAAGTTTGTCCCTTGATTGAGTTGAACAAGCAATAAACATGAGAAATACCTCTTAGTATCTTTTATGCAGGATAGAAATTCAGAATCTAACAGTAAACATTTATAAAGTTTGCTGTCCAATGGTCAAGTATGAGTATGCATGAGTAAATAGTTCACTTTACACCTGGTTAAGAAAACAGTCTAGCTCTGTTTGTCTTTCTTTTCCTGATAAATAAATAAAAGGGACTAATTTATCATGATCTTCTGCAACAGAGGCTAGCACAAATTGAGTTTAGTCTGTTTTTTTGGGAGACACACACATGCACACACACACACACACACACACACAAGCATAAATAAACCTTTTGTCAGGTCCCTGGAACGTAGCAGGGCTGGTGTAAAAAATGGCTGTCTTAATTATGGAAGAAGTGCAATGTGACGTGTTTGTTTTGGCCAGGCTCCGGTGTTCTTTCATGAAGGAGAGAGGTGGCAGCGGTGGGGGGCACCAGGTGAAGTCAACGTCAAAACCAGAGCCCAGAAATAAGGCTGAGACCACCTGCCCCCCCTCAGGCAACAGATGAACTAACATTTTGAGGAAATGTCTTCCCTCTGCTCAGAAAACAGCTCCAGATTGTGGCTCAGCCTCTCACTTCTTCATAGCATTGCAGCATTATCAGTGTGATGCTGATGTGAAATTCTGCCCTTAAGTTCAAGCATATAAAACCACATGTAATAGGATTACACTATGTAGGTTCTTAAATCATTCTCCATGCCCAAGCAGGAGGGTATACTGTATGTTCCCTTAATACATCAAACAGAGGAATACGTATTCTTTGAGACTACAAAGAGAACAATTCTATCGCTGCCATTTCTAATAATAGCTCAATTACCATATCCTTCAGGGCTCTATCTATGGGGAGATGTGTGCTGGCATGTGCAGTGAGATATAGCATGAGGCATTGCTTAGCGTCATTTGAAAAGCAGGCATAAAAAAAACAGCAGTGCAAACAGACCTGTGATACTTTAGCAGTCCCAGTGCACACATCAGTGGTACATTCCCTTCCTGGCCTCCTCATGCTGTTTGTGTGGTGCTTTTGTGACAATAGATGCGCTGTTAACAGGAGCGCCTGACTAGAGGTTGAAACCAACGCAGTTGAGGCAGAAAAGCTTTTGATGTGACCGCCACCATGTTAGGATGGCAAATGGGTGGAGACGGAAGGAGAGAGAAGACAGAAAGAACACCACTGTTTGTGGGTCTTGTCAACTTGGATTTGACGAGTTTGTCTTTGTTTTGCTCACTCAGAGCAAACTGTGCAGCGTTTATCGGATAAAATGGGCTCAATCTGAGCTTATCTGCTCGGCCGCTGAACAGCTTTGTCACATTTCAAGATGCTCCGTCCTGATGGAGTACTTTTCTCACCCGCTCCTCCATTTTTTCCCCTTCTTCAAACAAATCAATACCCCCATAGTTTAGCCTTTCATAGGAAAGATTACAGAGAAATGGCTATTAAGGGCTTAGCCTCTATCACTTCTCCCATCTCAAAGCCACTTAAAGACTCTGACAGTGTTGGGTTGGGATACAGGACCTGGTGCCCCGTCACACTGCAGGGGTATTGAGAAAGCCCAAGGATCACATTGACTTCAGAGATGTGTGCACGACCAACTTCACCCCAGGGAAAGGACTTTGATGAGGCATATTCTTTAGACAACAACGAGGACAGATGAAGTGGACAAGGGCAAGAAAAGGGAAAATTACAGAAATGGGCTTTTTACTATTATTGAAGTTTTTACTGAGTGACTAGACACTCTTTATTCCGTCTGAGGCTGAGACCACTCCTTTAAAATGGCTTCCCAGTCTATCTGTGTGAGTGTGTGACTGGAATGAGCAGCAGGTCATCTGGCCTAAGCAACCAGGGAATCAAAATAGCCTCCACAATCAGCGCAAATATAAAAGGCGACTGCTGGCCTTTAAAAAGCCACCCCAGTTGATGAAAACCAGGCACCCAACGCACAGAGCTACACAGCAAATGCTAATGAGCTACAATAGCACTATTGCTAAACGTTGCTCAGGCCTGTAAATCCATGTGCTGAGTTTTATTTTATTTTTCAATACACAGCAATAGCCTCTGAGAGTTACTCATGCATTGGCAGCACACGCTGTTGCTCACACAATTAGCCGTCCACAAAACGGCTACATCAGCTCTCGTTTTCTTGCAAAGTGATGAGAGAGAACATGAATAGCATATAATTAGGGATGTTGGCATTGCTTCCTTGTCTTCTGTGTTTGTTCTATAGTCTTCTTTTTCACGAGCCTGAAAACCACAACGCTCATTTGAACAAAAAGAACAAGATTTGTGTTGTTTTGGAATAAATTGCTGTGGCTTATTTGCTCAGTATTTCTGGCACTTGTGATTGGAATAGCATTGTGCTCTCTCTTACTCCTTTTCTCTCTCACTCTCAATCACTTACACACTTAATCCTCATGATTTAAAGTGAAGCAAATAGGTTTTTCTCCTTCTTTTTCTCATTTTCTCACATAGAAAATGTGTTGTCAGAAATGAAGCATAAATGATCACCACCAGAATGCAGTGAGGGGTAAAATGAAGCTACTGAACCATACTCATGGGCGGGATTAGCATGCAGTCAATCATTCACTGATATAGTCCAATGAGCACCCTTCAATCAATAAATGGCCCCGCTCCCTTCAGGTGAAAACTTCTAGGGCTACCTTCACTGACCCTCAGCACCCATTTCAATTACTAACCCACTCTGAAACCAGCACTTTGGGAAGTAATGTGGTGAGTATTTATGCTCAATAATGGTTCAAGTATTTAGCACTTGACTTGGCCCTTACTCTTACTTTGAAGTAGTCTCACATAGACAGACCTACCTCCACATTTTGTTAGCCCTGTGCAGCATCCACTATGACTCTACAGGAAAAACTCTAACTTATTTGGTTAGTTTGTATTTCTAAAATCAGGTCAAACTTGTCGTGGGTAATTGTATGAACAGGATGCAGCCACAGTGCTTTGCAAAACGGTGTTAGTGGGAAGGTTGTTTTGGTGGAGGTAGGAAGGAGAGTCGAGGTGTTAAAATGAGTAAATCCCAGCAAAAGAAACTACCACATAAACACACACGTTTCTGTCAGATCTTGTCATTTTCAGAATGTAGTTAGAGCTTAGAGGTTGGCTTGTTCTTTCACATACTGAGAGGAAAAGGAACATATTAGCTGTGTTTCCGTAAAATGTCAAGCAAATTTGAAGCGAACCTGTGAAAATTCACAAAAATGAAAACGCTAATTATGTTATGTGTAATCTCCGTTGCATTGTGTTGTCAGCAGGCAGCACTGTAGTTTATGATGCACGGAGTAGAAGCAGCAAAGCATTCTGTTGGTGTTTTCCGTCTAAAATGGCTTTTTTTCACAGGGAAGAATGGCAATAATTCGGTCTCCTCATCAGCTTGTTGTACCAGACATGTTTTCACACTTTATTATAAAATCCGCTGATTAAAAAGTGATAGATGCTGTGATTTTTGTAAGGTAATCTGACATTACAGAGTCCTGGGCTTAGTCAGTTAAATAAAAAATATAGTAACTACCACAGCAACATGGTCAGTTATAATGGTCACCAACAGACAAAAATATAGAAAATATAGTTCCTAATTGATGGTTGGTTTGTGGTTTGATTATGTTGTGGAAGGAGAAGAATGCACTATTGGCCTTGGCAGAAGTCTGCACTTTCTGAGTGCCCTTCCAGTCTAATTTGATTTGGTCAATAATATTCTACATGGCACAACTGAGCACAACAGTGATCTATTGATGGTTCATATCATAAAAGTTACATTAGCTAATGGACAGAAATATGTAACTTTTCGGTTGAGGGTTTGACTATGTGAGACAGCATTTGGCACACATACAGATCTGAGATAAAACAGTACATATTCAGGGAGGATGTTATTGAAATTAAATTCAGATCTAATAGAAGAAGTAAGATAGTTTTCATCTTAAAGGATTCTGAAAATGATACTCATGCATGCAGCTCTATATCTCACTTTAAATAACACTTTGGTTAGCGACCTTTTTTGGTAATCACATGCTAATCAGCTCATTGTCTTTCCAATCTTGTCATTGGCATTTCGAATCCGTAAAAATATACACATGGAAGGTTTCAGCCGATGTGTGAGATTTAAGGCATAAATGTACAGGCGGTGTGACATGAATACAACAGAGAGCTGAAACCAAACCCCTGCCTTCTATGATTATTTCTATAATAATATTCTGGCTGAAACCACACCATTTTGATCCAGCTCTCTCAGATGGCAATATAGAGCAAGTCTATGGAAAATTGTGCCCTAGAGCAGTACACCACACTAGTGTTATGGCACTCGCATTTAAGATCGGTATTTGGGTGCGGGTGGGGGAGAGCTTTATGGGCAGTTTCACACAGAAAGTGAAAGGATATCTTACTTTGGACAGCTTTTTGAGTGAGTGCAATGTCACAGAATGGTTGCAAGCTGGATGTGGGTTGTTGTGATCCATGATATTGCCAGATTTAACGCTCTTTCCAAGATGCTTAGGTCACTGTTTTCCTGGCATTTTGCAATCCTGGCTCCTCTCAGCCCCTGACTGTGTATGTATGTGTGTGTGAGGGGGGTAAAAAGCAAGTAAGGCTATGACTGTTCATGACTCAGTATGGAGTCTTGGTTTGTACACATGCATTCACATCCACTAGTGCTTGTGAAGTAAGGCCTGTAAAAGTATGTACACAACAAATATCCGCACACTTTCAGACAGGTATTCTTCTAAAATCCAATCCAGTGGGTTAGCTTGTTTCTTTCTGTCTGTCTTGGCTCTCTCCTGTGTTCTCTCTACCTCTCTACGTCCCTCTCTCTGGCTGCCTGTGGCTCACTCTGGCCGGGGGTAGCCAGGAACACGGGTGCTATAATATGGACAGCTGGTCGCTCCATCTCTCAGGGCCCCAGAAGGTGTGAAATCTGGGATACCTTTCATAGCACATTACCCTCATTTTGGCAAAAAGACACAGACAGCACAAAGCCAGGAGAGCAAAACAGAAGGGAGGAAGTTATTTATACTGGAGTGAAATCTTTCACTTCGTTAAAAGATCCTGGATCGTGGACCCTCTCGTCAATACTCCCTTACTGGCTCGTTTTCTTAATTGATTGCAGTAAAGGGGAGCTAATGTTTGTCATTTTGACACTGCCATTATGGCTTTGTCTTCTTGTCCACCGCAGCTTCAGGTCTGTCAATAGATGGGAATGAATTGGTAGTGATAGTGAGGTTTGAGGTGACAAGTCTGTGAGGATGTCTGCTGATGAGGAAAAGGATTATTTCACAATACTGAAACTGATCATTGTTAATAACGATTTCCTTATCTATTATAATGCAAAAGGAAAAACATAGCCACTAATGCATTAAAATCATTACCTCTGCCAAGGAGTGGCAGAGGTTATGTTTTCATCGGGGTTTGTTTGTCTGTCTGTATGTCTGTTAGCAATATAACTCGAAAAGCTAAGGATGGATTTTGCTGAAATTTTCAGGAAATGTTGATCCTGGCACAAGGAACAAATGATTAAATTTTGGTGGTGATCGGGGGGTGGATTTTTCGTTTGCTTGTCTGTCTGTTCGCAAGATAACTCAAAAAGTTATGGATGGATTTTGATGAAATTTTCAAGAAGTGTTGATACTGGCACAAGGAACAAATTATTAAATTTTGGTGTGATTGGGGGGTTAGGGTTAGGGGATTGTATGATATATAATAATAATGTCTCACTTTAATCATCATCTTCTGATTTGTGGTGTGCCCAGCCCTTTGGACATTAAAAGTCAAAAATAATCACATACATCTTCATGTCAGAGATGAAGGAAAGGTGAAGTTATTTATTAGCTTGCTGCCCTTTTGAAGGCTGGTTTAGAAAGGTATTTATGATGTTCTGTGCTCAATTCAAACGCATTTCACATGCACTACAATTGTGTACAAGGTAACAAGTACATTGGCTGTCATAGCTTAGTGAACTCCCAATTCTGTACAATGTACTGCCGAAAATGTGGTGTTGTGATCTCCCGTTTTTATGTGTTCACAATCTCAGAATTTGCTTCTTCCATTCTCCAAAACCCATTCAAATCCTTATTTCAACATTTGCCACAGCAAGTGTCAACCTCTCTCCTGTGGAGAAAAAAATATATGGTCTCATACACCAGAGCCGGTGGAGAGGGAAAATGCAATCCCATTGTGAGCAAATAGATGAAGATGACTTATCCCCCCCTTCAGCCCGTTCATTCCAAAAAAGATATCAGAGACAACATTGGTGGCAGAGAATGCCAAAAGGGGAAAGAAAAAAGGACTAAAGTTTGCTGATGTGTGAAAGGAGATAAAGTTGGGACTAGCGTTGCAACTTTCTTTTATCTGATGGCGGACCTTTCTAAATGTACCGGGGGCCTCCTCGGCTCAGTGGCCGCCCAGCTTGAGAGAAACTGCACTAAGATTCTCCTGTCGATACGGTCAGTCCTCATTCGATTAGCGCACCCCTCATCCTCCTCCTGTATTTGGATTAGTGGCTGGACCAGAGCGAGTGTCGCACATATACCAGGGCTTCTGCGTGTTCCATCCGCAGCTTGTCAGTATGCGCAGGACAACGTGGATCAGTGTTTATTGAATCATTTTCCAAATAGGGGAAACGATAATTACAAGAAGTGGCGGCTCTGCACATTATGCAAGTGCTGTGCCATGACTTTGGAGCCAAACGGGCCTTGTTATTAAAGGCGGCTGGGCCAGCGAAGCTCCTAATCTATTTCCAGGATTTCCGAAGCTTCAGCAATCCAGGGATTAGACGTTTTCTCACAGATTTAGACCCCTCCCCTCTGCTTCACCCCCACCTTTTACTCTCCTACACCCGTTCTGCTCAGGGCCCCCCTTCTCTCTCTCTCTCTCTCTTTCTCTCTCTTTGCTCTCACTCTTGTAGTGTTGGCGTCTGCAGTTTGTCAACTCCAACCCTTTCTATTCTAGCACATTCACACACACACAAACTCAGACATATCCTTTAAACATGGAACACACACTCTCACATGATGGCTTCAGTTAGTGTGTGGAGTCACGTGGGTAAACGAATATGGACTTGGTGATAGCAGTATCACAGTAAGTAAGTCACACAATGCTAACCTTTCCCAGATATTGGCATGTCAGTAAATGGTGTGGCCTTACAGTGTGAGCATGTGAGCTCATGGGACCATGGGCACCTCTCTTTACATGCACATACCACATACCTATTTATGACTAAAGTAAGGTTAATGACAGTTCTGTCAGCTTGAAATGTTCATATGCTACCGTTGTTAATAGATGTGGTTGCAGGCCCCACTGGTTTTCAGACCACTGCTGTAAAAGTCTTGGTCACTGTCAAACACATGTACAAGGCATCAACGTGACGTTTTCAAGTGACCATATATGAACAAGGAAGTGGAACTGTGATTAACTGCCAGAATATACAATAAATGCAATAAAGCCATACATTATAATATATAATATAATAATATAATAACATAACATAATATATAATACTTGCATTTAGGGTCTTTTCAGTGGAGCATCTTTAACACAATTACATCAGATCCTTCCATTAACAAAGTTGGCAATGGGACAGTGGGTGTTAGATGTGTTAGACGGTTCAAAAAAGGCAAGTGAAACCAAATTCTTAGGAAAAAGTTCAGTGTGAGTCAAATAACCCATAAAGACCCAAACAACCACTGGCAACCATAATCATCTACCAGTCTAAAATGTTTAATACCTGTTGATCCACTAATATTATTAATACATATAAATAATTGGTGTAAAATACAGTTTGTCATCTTTTCACAGTCATCAGATATGACCCATTTTGACGCTCAGAGGTTCCATAATCTTCAACATTGATTCACAAGTAAAACCAATGGAGTTTGATAAGTAACAGTTGATTGAGATACTTGGTTTATATTCAGTTATTGATATTTTTGCTGATAACGTCATTTTTTTCTTCAGTTTTGTGTATTTCTGATATAATAACCCTCAACTTTAATCTGAGCTTTTATGAACATCCATATGATCAGTAAATTAAATATAGGAAAATACAAGATATTCACTTAAAAAAAAGCAAAATACAGAGGATAATATTATAGTAAATGGTGATAAAACACTTAAGAAAGGTTAAATAGAGAGAAAAAATCTTTTGGGAACTACTACAAAAGTAACGCTTGGTCTTTATGGGTTTAACCCTGCATCTACTGCTATCACCTGTATTAGACTTTAAAGCTTTACTTTCAACTTTTGTTGTTGCCCTTGGAATCCAAAGTGCATGTGAAGAGGTGATGTGAAAGACTATGGTTAATAATATACAGTGGTTGAATGCATGTTAGCATGGACATTCTGCCTTGTAAAGGTAAAAAAAATAATAATTAAATCACATGTTTTCCATTGTTAGATGTCGGATAATGCTGATTACTATAATATCACTCTTGGCTTTCCTTTGTTTTTATTTTGTCATGTTGCTACAATTTTGAGGCTATAAAAATGATTCTAAAAACATAAAATGTAAGTATGGATGATTTCTGAATGGTATCGTTGTTGAATATGGTTTATGAAGCAAACAGCTGTTACCAGAGTATTAAGTTCAAACCAGGGGGTCAAAGAATGTGAAACATGGAGGCCAACAGCCTTTGCGTTGGTTACAAAGGTGGTAAAAGGGTTTAGCACCTTTTGCAATCAAATGCATTCATGCTATGGTCCGGACATCACAGCAGCACAAGTGGATATAAATACAAACAGACATAAATATGAGCACATGTGCAAACTCACCGGCACACACATGCATGTCTGACAAAGATAGATATGGGAATCCTGTAAGATATGCCTACTGGTACACTTGTGCTTCACTGATGCACTGATGTAATGCAATACATAATGCATAAAGAACTTTTCAGTACACACATTTTCACTTGGTTCATTTATCTTACCTGTCTCCCGACCATAACTATCTCAGATCTCACTGTGTGGAATTTAGCTAATTTCTCTCGTTTTTGCCCCAAACTTCACTTCCCCCTCCTGTCTTATGCATGTTGTGCAAACAAAGCACACACCTCAAGTCCCTCCCACTGTAGAAGTTGAGTTTCCATGCTGATAAATGTTTCAGAGGGGCAGATTTTGTTTCTCCGGGGGAGTCTCGATTCAGTACTGTCAGCATGATCAGGGCGTTCATGGTGCTCTCACACCTCACATGTTGAGCAATGTGGTATTGCACGGATGGACATTTCCAGCACCTACTGCCCTCCAAGCTAATCATAGAGCAGTTAATCGGCTAACCCACATGGCTACCCTCTTTACATCACAGTCAGAGATTCAGTGTTTTGGAGGAAACCCAGAAATGGTCAAAATGAAAAATGCACTGTGTTGACTGCTATACAGATTCTGTCTATGTTGATGTATCCATATTGCAAGCTATAAAGAGTCTGTTTCTAAATGAAGAAGGTACACAGTTTTTTAAATGAATGGTCACATAACAATGTTAAATGAAGATGGGGAAATATGGAAATAGGAGGAATACAGGAAATTGAGCTGCAGCTGTTAGGCTTGGGGTGATAAGCTTATCTTGGTTTGAACCATTTTAATTTAACAGTCACAGCAAACAAAAGGAATATTTGATAAAATATTGCAGAGTTAGGCTGACCAATTAAAAAGTGTAGTGTTGGCAAAGGCAGACTGCACATAACAAGCTACTCAAGGGATGCAAACTGAATGTGACCAGATGAGACAGTTATACACACTCTTCCCCTCTGCCGAGTCCAACCCCCTGCATGGCACTCAGGTGGGACGTGGCCTAGGACGAGACATGTCAAGACTCGCCTGATGGAATCCACAGAGCGGAATAACCGGGTCCGACAAACAGTCCCCCACCTCCGCCTGCCAGTTTTCCTGTTCCCCCAAGCAGTCCGGAGTTGACCAACTAAGGGACGTCGGGGAGGGGCAGGGGAGGGAGAAATTTGGATTAGACCTGATCCCTTCAGCTTTCAGCACAAGCTGGAGGAAGGCTAGAAAAAGAGGCATTCTATCAGCGAATTAAACTAAGATTCATCCAGGGCTTATGTGATTAAAAGGGGAAGAGGACAGCATCAATTAACAAAATCCCTCCCCAACATTTTCGCCAATATTTGTTTGAGGACGTGCCGTCTGTGATGTAAGCCCCTTTTGATGCCATGCACAAATATTTGGAGTTTATTTCACTGGGGCGTCTATAGAAAATGAGCCTGAGGCTTTTAATGGGCATGGGAATTGAAAAGAACATATTACTTCAACATGTTGAGAAACTGACATGTTTACGCCTAGATTATACTGACTTGAAATAGCAACAAACAGACACATTGTGTCACAAAAGTTGACAATGCTATTTATCTATCTGAGTAACATTCAAAAATCTGTCTGTAGCATTTGCATCAAAAGACAATCCTGGCTTGTATTCCAGGAGGCAGGTTAACTCAGAAGACCTTCTCTTTGTGTGTCACCTCACTATGACCCTGCTGAAATGTCACAGCGAGAGAGCTGAGCCATCACAGAGAAAGGATTTTACAACACCTTTGTGTACAGTGTGTTGCCATCTCATTAGCCCTACAATGTGGTGATCTGACATCCCTGAGGGCTCTTCCTGCTCCCTGAGACGTTTGTAATCTCCGTTGACACTGCTCCCTCGTTCATTGTTTCTGGCACCATTGTTCACCCGCCACATCATCGACTAGATAAACCATGGACACGTCAGTTACATTTGGCTCCCCCCGATTAGCTGAGATGACAAACATGCAAATAATAACCAACACGAACACAGGCTTTAATAAAAAGAGCATGCAAACAAGTGGCAGATCATAACTGTGGCCTTATTGCTGTACAAGTGCATCCTTAAAAGTTGCTTCTTCGACTATTAAGCCTAATTAATGGGCCTGGTGTGGAGGGGCGATAACCGCTAAACAGTGATAATCGGCCAGCGTGACACTCAATAAAGAGCCACTCTACACACAAAAAGCCTTGGCTGCATTCAACAGCTTGTAGTGGAGGGTAGAGAGGGGAAAAAAAAAAAACGAAGAGAAAGGAATGGGGGTAGAGGAAGCAGTTCAAGAAGGAGTTAAAAACGACAGTGATGGGGGCAGGCAGTTGTTAAAACAGAGGTGTTTGGAGGGATGCCAATAGAAAAGAGGGAAGGAAAGGCAGGGGAGAAAAGGGTCCTTTATCCCTGATCCCTAGAGTATGGACTAGTGTGTGAGCAACCAGATCAGAGGGCTCTACCAGCCATCAGGGGGTTCACACCCGCATGGCTGCAAAGCACAGCCTGGAAGTGGCCCCTTCGTACATGCTGGAAATAAGATATAACAAACAGGTTTCGGGAATGGCTGTGAAAGCCCTGAGCTGCAGTCAGTGACAGTTTGGTCAATCTGTGTTGCTTTCTGACACACCCCAGCTTCTGTTTCCTCCTCTGAGTATTACTGAACAGACAGATTCTATTTAATGATTCCTTTTTTATCTCTTTTTCTTAGCCCATATATGCCCATCCACTCTAACTATGGTACATTTTCACTGACAAATCCCAAAGTGGCTGCAGCAATCCTAAATTTGTATGGGTTCGATTAGTCTGTCCATTTGCTGCAGGAAAAAAGGCATCAATATCGACTCTTCAGCGGTGTTTGTGCTCAAAGAAATAGCAATGCACACATATTTTTATATAAATGTTCTAACTTGTGATTCTTGCATGAATCCAATTTGTGGTTCTTATGAGTTACAGGTTTATGGTAGCATTAAAGTGAAGGATTAGGTTTAAGGTTAAGGGCTATTTGTACCATTGATGTGTGGTGAGGTTCAAGGCTGGTGAGGCACTAATCTACAAATATTTGAACCCAAAAAAGTATTGTTACAGCTGACATGTGAGCCGAACATAATAATGGACACAGGAACACAAATTAACTGATAAACTTAGGTTTAATGAAAGAATAGAAAACTGAATCAAACCAACACAAAGACCAAACGTCTCAATACAAGCACCTAAGTGTGCTGCTGAAGCTGATGGTGGTGGTAAAACTGGAGCAAAGGTAGTGAGTGAAACAAAGGGCCTGCTTATAAAGGCCCTGCATCAGGCTGGCACAGGTGGGCTGGCAGGAACCCAACAGGAAGCTTTCAAAATAAAGCTGGATGTAACAGTATCTTATTCACCATTTGATTGGCAATAGTTAACAGTTTATGTTTTATATCTCATATCAGCATTTTTTACACATACATACAATATGCATGTTTAATTTAAGGTCAAATTTTATTTTCAGTCAAATTATATTGGATATGTGAGGTGAGAATGAAAAATAAATGAATTGCTGCAATTGACTCGCACATTAGCGAAAAAAACCTGTGTACTCAGGAGCTCCCTCTGCCTTGAGGCAGGAGTACTGGCTGCCTCACCAAGTGCCTTCTTTCTGTGGTTTTATGATCAATCTGCTGGACTGAACACGTCACACACATTTTATACACTATCCAGACTATGGAAAGTCAGGGCATATAAGCAAAATGTTTGAAACACACTCTGCTTTCGTGGGATGAAGTTTGTGAGGGATCATGTGATCTAGGTGAGGCTCAGTTCGCTGCAGCTGCACTGCACATCTCTTCCCTGTATTTGAAGGGGAAATGTGGAAGTTCTGCAATTTTGAATTAAAAAATAATCAAAATTATTGGAATCGCACAGAAAATATGTTTATAGTACAGATCAGCAGACAAATATCAATATTTATTTTATCTGATCATTATTTGGGGTTTTTTTGTTCTTTTCATGATGACAGGTGAGGCTCTGTGTCTCCTGACCTCACCGATTAGCACACAATCCTATCAGCAAAATGGTGGTTGTATTGGTGGATTGTCTTTCGACTGACCTGAGAGGCTGTGAATATCCATGAGTCTTAAGACTTATCAGAAGGCAAAACACAGCACAGTGGTTAATGGCCTTATCCAGTTAATTAGAGGTTGTAGGTTTAATTATTAAGAGTACACACTAAAATAAATGGCCCGTGTTGTAGAGCACCAATATACGTGATCACATGATACAAACAGAAATGTGGAGCCGAACTGTATATTTTAAACAAAACGGTCTGAACTTGTTTGCCTAAAACGTGGACATGACATGAGTATTCTTATATAACCACTTCTCTTTATATCACGTAAAAATATCCCGATTCTATGATGTTAATTGTAAACCATTGGGCCTTTATTAGAAAAAAAATTAATGTTACAAATTTTAGTCCATAGCATTCAGTCTACTGGTTTCACTGGATGTTAAGTTTAAAAAAAAAATCTATGTTCTGTAAATTGGTAAATCATATGTGAATATAATGTCACTGTAAATATATAAATCCATATTTGTTGGCTTTTCGCTGCAGCATTAGATTATTGATGCAAAAACAACTGCTACTGTTGTATCAAGTGAGTATTTCCTTACATTTAATATGTAGGAGTCATAAAATTATGCATTCATATAATAGCACTGAAGAATAAAACATGTCTAATCTATTTATAGCACATCAAAACACACAGGTACTGTCAGTATGGTCACTCACAGACACACCAAAAGAAAGCCTGATGTTCTGTTATTTGTAGCGGATTCACAAATCTCAACAGAACATCTCCTGCTTGTTTGTTGGGGATGTGGGAGTTGCTGTCAGTTCATTGATGTCAAAGAACAGGCAACATTGTTCTAAAGTAATCACTGGCAGATGCCATAGTCATTACCAGGGGTGTTACTGAAGGCAATAAAAACAAGAGTGCAAGACTGTCATGAAGTGTAACAACACGGATACAAAATTCCTGGAAAAAAAACAGTTTATTGTGGGTTTTATTTGAAATTCACAGTATTGATTGTTGCTTAGAGCTCCTCCGCATATAATATAGCAACATTTGATAATGTATTAAGGTTTGAAACAACAACAAATCCTCTCTAAAGGAGATAAATGTGAAAGTGCCAGTTTTGCAAAATAATAGAGGTGGGGAAAATACTGAGTCATAATTGTCATGTCATCTGGTGTAATGCTGCTGGCTCAAGTGAAAGATGCATACTCGTTTGTATTGTTTTGACATTTTAGTGTGGACAGCAAACTTTTTTGGGACATAACCACAAGATGCCAGTGTGGACAAATACTTTGCAACACATAAATGTATCTAGATTTATCTGCATGTGACATTTAGCTACATAATGTGTGAAAACTGTGGGCAGGGGGTGACACTAGTGAGGGCAGGAGGTGACACTGCAAATGAGCTTGATGGTAGGGACTAGTTTGCATATGAGAGGGTCATTAGGAATAAAGAGATTTGTTCCTCACAGGATGTCACACTCAATCAACAGGCATGGCCAGGCACGGTTTTTTTCACAACACCTTCCCCAACTGCGTTCCCCTATGAAGGTGTTTGCCTGGGACATATGGACCTTTCATCACCCTCTTCCCTCATTTTAGAAGATTTTCCACAGCTCAGTGTGAGACCACCTTGGAATCTTTTTGAGGAAAGAGGAAGCTGTTGTTTCAGGGTGTGTTGTTCGACGCTCCAAAGAGACATTGTGATTTGGCGCCGTGTTATCGGTGGTCAAGCCTGTACACTTTTGTGCCATGTGCGCCTTTGATGCAGCCATGTTTGAGCAGTGAACTGAGGAGACTGCATGTATCCATGAATAAGAGAAAACTTGTTCATTGATGTCAAGAAAATACAAAAGCTAACCTCTAATGCTAATAGAGCATAGCATGAACACTTGCTCATCTATTATTTAAAAAGAACATCTAGATGACATTTTCTGGTCATGGATGGAGGGCGTGTGTGAGTGTGTAGTTTTGTTGGTGTGTTGCAAAGGGTTATTGGAGTGATGTTCAACATGCCCAAAGACATATACTCAATGCCTTAGCAGTCATATCCTAGTTTGCATTACTCCCTTATCGCAATCTAAAGCAGCGTTATCTTGCACGTGATGTGGTCTTTGACTGGAGGTTGCCAGTTCAGCAGATACCTCTAGCCACGCTGCGCCAGGCAAAGCCAGTTTCCCCAGGCTTCATATTTATTAGCCATGATGTGTGTGAGCTGGCGTGCAGCATGAGCAGCCGAGCGAAAGCGCAGCGGACGCAAACCATGCTTGACGTGGCCATCTCATGTGGAAGGCGAGAGTAAATAAGATTCCAGCAGGGAGGAAAATGCACAATCATTGCCTGGGAACTGGGGCCTCCCATCATGAGATTCATGCAAACCTAAGCAGTCTTCTGTTTCAACCTTTCACTAAGGCTGTGTTAAAATCCTTGCCCAGTTAACCATTCTTTAGTGGTTAAGAATTGACTGGAAGAACTGGTCTCCAGCAGCAACACCACCTAGCATTGGCCATACCTATGTACGTTAGCTGAGACCACTGTAGGTTGTGCATGAGAAATCCTCCACTGTCCTCCCCCTCTATTTCTAAATGTCAATCTCCACAATATCTTCCCTATACGGAAGTACTGCCTTTCAGCATGACTGAATTCTCCCAGGCAGAGATGTGAAAAGACACAAGGAAATTCACTGCTATCAATAGAAAAGTGTCCTGTGTTATTACAACACTGTGTGCACTCAAGTACAGGCTATAACTTAATCTTCGTGAGGAAATGGTGTTTGGGGCCTGGGAAAGAAAGGTAATTTGCAAGTCAGAATAGTGGCTTTAATAGAGGACTTGAAACGAGGTTACTTGATATCGAACAAGTCTAAAAATCTGGTTTCCCAGCTATCTTGTATGAAGACCACGCATGACTTAAAATAGCCAGCAGAGGGGCCAATCCTAATACTTTATTTTGAGAATGTAATTTTCTCATGCCATGCCAGTAATTAACCTCCACACAATAAGGCATTGGAAGCACCACAGACACAATTCCAGCCCCACAGTTTGTTTAAAAGACTAGGCTATATGATAGGTTGTGTGTAACAGGGGAATGGAGGAAGAGGGAAAAAAGGAGCCAAGATTCGACTTTATCTTCAGCGGGGAGTCTTTTCTTTTGCATTCTCTCCTTGGTTTTATTCAAAACTGCTGTTTCTTCACTTCTGCTGAATTGGGTTTTGTTCCTGGCTAATTCCAGCCCGTCTCAGTCCAGGGCTCGTGGGAACTGCCGCGATCGCTTACAATCACTTCAGTCAAACACCTGGGAGATAATTGACTGGGCTTCGGTCAAACTTGTTTTTTTTTTTCTTCTCTTCTCTCTCTCTCCTTCCCTGAGTCTTAACAATGGAGACAAAGAGCATAGGCACAAAAAAAAAAGATCAGAATCACTAAATCCATTCCCAGACAAGGCACTGTATAGATGGCCTAAGAGCCAAATTGCCTTGCCGCACTCTATGCCAAGTGAATGTGAAAATGGTTAAGGAACAGTTGTGGTTTGAGCTTGGCAGTCCCTGAGGAGACGCAGTGTTGGAGAACATAACAGTAAAAAGGAAAAAAAAGGCAAACTGTGCAGACCAGTGTATTGTCTTTTTCATACCTTCACAAATGCTTCCATGCGTTGATTCCAAAACCCACAACCTGTAACACAGCAGGCTTGTTTACAATAATTGCTCATTTTTGTACACCGGCAGGAGTATGTTACAGTTGGCCAAGATGAGAAAACATGAATGGCCTGTTACGTATCCTTTAAATACAGAAGGTTTCATTTCTGTAGGAGCAGTAATAGTTGTGGATCCTCATCGAAGTTGAACACATGAGTCTGGAAAGGGTTATATTTTGTTCAAGAGTGTGAGTCGCTGTGAAACATGAGTTTTACTGTGACAGCAAGACCTCAGAAGGTAAAAATATTTCAGTCCTAGTATGTGACAGGGTTTTCCTCCACTTTTACAGGCACCGTAGACTTTATGAATATTAGCTGTATCTGTGGTAGTACCGATAATATCCAAAACACGTGCAACACAAATTGGACACTTAAATTATCTCGCTGCACTCTACGATATGATGGCATGCATTTCTATTCAGGAAACTGCACCTGCTAATCATTTTTTAGTTAGTGCATGGCGGCGGCGGAGCAGCCATTAGAATCACACTGCTATTAGTCATTATACAGAGTTAGACTTAACAGTTTCACTGTTAAACATAATCATGTCCTAGTTTCATTATCCAAGGGAAGTATTTATGAAACAACTCTGCAGTGTGTTCTTATCAGTGTATGCAACTTAGTGTATTCTGTTATTGACTCACTAATCTCATTCAAGGTCATGATTCACTATAATAAAATCCATAAAAAACAAATCTAGTAAACAACAGTGGTCGGAAGTTGATTCTTATCTTACACTTGGCAGTACTGTACTTCTCATATACATATAGAACATAATTTATCGTCCATACCATGTGGCCACCCTCTGATGAGAAATCATATGGAGGTGGCTGTATCCTTGGCCTGTTTACCTCAGCTGCCTGTGGGCCAGAGGGTAATTATTATTAGGGTATGGAAATGTTGACAGCTTTACATAGCCATGCCTGTGTTACTCGCAAAATGACACATAAAGCACACACACAGCGAAGCAGTAACTCACACCTGTTTATATGGGAGGCTCTCCAACATAGAGTGGAGTCTCTGGAGTGATTTCACTTTGTTTGGAGGAGCTGTCTTCCTGATACATCTGTTCCTTTTGTTCTTTACACTATAATGCTACTTTATGGATGATCATCCTTTTATTATGTGTGGCCCCATTATGTATGCGTATATGTCTAATGTGGTTATCCCTTGTGATTTGGCACATGCAACATGAAAAATGAACTTGGAGCTAGTAAGGTATGACCGTAGTTGTATACAGTAGCACAGTCAGCTGCAATTAGCCATATTCCTGTAACAAATATACTATTCAATACGGAAAACAATGACAATATTATATTAGTGTGTTTTTCCTAACCCTGGAAAAACCTGAACCATTAAATCATTGACAGAAAATTCTAGTTCTTTGAAACTGGAGCCTTTATTGGTCCTTCTGAACAGCCCAAAATATTTTTTTTCCTGAATATCAACTTCCATGTATGAGTTTCAATTTTGTATCATATTTGATACATGGGGTCTCAATCCTCTCATATTATTATTTACATTATATGGAAGCCTTTCCTCTTACTTTGATAAAATGTCTATAGAAAACATAATAGAATAGAATAGCTATAACACTTATAATTAACCCTGCACAGCCTGAACCATTAAATAATTGAAAGAAAATTCCAGTTCTTTGAAACTGGGGCCTTTATTGGTCCTTCTGAACAACCAAAAAAAATTTTCATGTATGAGTTTCAATTTTGTATCATATTTGGTACATCGGGTCTCAATGCTCAAATATTATTATTTTTGAACAAACAAAAACATAATATAACACAAACATGTCTAACAAATTGGTAATTCCTTTTCAAAATTGGCCAAATTCTGCCTCCTTCCTCATTAATAACAATCTTGTAGTGTCACTGGAAAGGCCTCTGGTGAACGAATTCCTCCCCCCTGGTGGATTATCTGTGTATTGCATGTATCTCATTGTATACATCAGGTTTTTCAAGAAAAAAAAATATCACACTGATCATGTAGAGGGCTTCAAAACTCATGTATCAAATATGATACATTTGGTGTTTTAGGGTTAATCTGTGCGGTGAGTGGTTTATTTACATCTTTACTGACTCCAGCACTAAATCTAGAAGAAAGACAGAGGAAAGTTGTTGCTATGGATGGGGCGATGGAAGCTATTCTGTGTGGCCCTCTGAGCAATCATCAAAGTCTTAAACCTTGTGCACATGTGATCTCCCAAAGTTATAACCTACTCAAGTTGCAGTTGAAAGCATGCTTCAATGGCTTACATCTTAGCACTTCTCCTTGAACTCCCAGCTATAAGAAGTTCATACAGCAGTCATAATGATGCCATGACAGATGCAGTTATCAAATATCCTCCACCTTGTACTCTGCTGGCAAGTATGTTATGTACATACTACAGCACAAATAATGTCAAAGTACTTAAATGTGTTATGTTGAAGGAATGCATGTTGAGTCAGTTATTACTGCATTGGCCTTTTCCCCTACATAACAGTGTAATGTTGGGTAAAGGATATGTTTCAGCTGTGATATCCTTATATTTTTTCCTGGTCTGTATTAGGATGAGTGATGTCCTGAAATAAGAATGGATATATCAGATGATTATCTACAACACTGTAGATAGAGCATTAACAGATTTTCCCTCCATTATCAGCTAGTGGTAAGATTTAATCATGTCATCTTCCAGTTTCATATCTATCTTACTGCTATGTACTATATTCTGGCTTGTCTTGAATATTGCTTTGGCTGCGGGAGGAATTTTTCACATTTCAGGCCCATTACGCTTGACTGGGCCTTGATGAAGCCAAAAGTACCTGCTTTAATTGCTGTGTTTTATAGACTGTACACAAGGCTACCCTCGCTAAATACAGCATGCTTAGATTAATGGGAGCGTTCAGCGTTAGTGCATTTTTAATGAGGACTGGAGGCTGCCAGACTACTTTTCTATATGATGAGGCACACTTTCCCCTTCGTTTGTGACACTGGCACGATACGTTGTGGCGCCCCAGTGCCCGCCAGCTGGTGTGCAGTGTGAAGCCAGGAGGAAACTGGTGTGTTTAGTAAAATATATCCCACTATCCAAAGACAAGCAAAGAAGCCACGCTCTGGTATCATTTTTTTTTTTTTTTTTTTTTTTTTTAGTAAAGCAGCACAGCTTAAAACACACTCCTGGAGATGTGAATACTCATATTTAAAGACACACCCACCACACAGATAGGCACACATACATAAAAACAACAGTGCACATGGATGGCTTGGTATTTTTCCATGTTCATACACAAGAGTGCACCTGTTGTCGTTGAAGACACACACACACATACACATATGCGTGCACACACACACACTGATATACGGAGCTTATCAAAGAAAAACAAGAATTTACAGCCTGATATGTTACAGGATACAGGGTGTGACCCTGATTTACATTTGCATGCAGAGTGCAATGGAGTACAGAGAGTAGAAACGGCAGTCAGCAGAGAAGATAACCCCAAACATTCACTCTAAATTTATGCCAGTATCCTATTCCCTCTCACTGAATTAATGCTTTAATCTCTCCCTCTTTGTTGCATGTGTACTTGAGCTCAGTGTGTGTGTGTTTGTGTGTGTTGGTGGTTGGGGGTGGGGGATTATATTTCTCAGCAGCTACTGTTTTAGTAGTGCTTTTGGAATGAAAGAATTTACCACAGAAAGTCCAGAGCTTGAGAAATAGCACCTTTTGCCATTTCAGTCTTTCTCCTATTCAAAGTCACACCAATAGTCCCCATCAGTTCTGCTGTCTTTGCATTTCCCCTCCACAAAGAAATAGCTAGTATTCTTTAATGGAAGATTACCTTCAAATGCAAGCTTAAAAGATTATGCGCTTTCATATATGTCTTTGAGGTCCATTATTCGATATCATTTCTTGAACAGTCAGTTCTTTTCCTCACTCCTCCAGCTCTCATTCTCCTTTTGTTGTCCATTCATTTATCTGTGTATCTTTAGTTCCCCACTTTATCTAGTTAAATAATCCTCGACTTCACCCCGCTCAGGTTGGACACCAAAACTTTCTGTCAACACCAAAAATATCACATCTAGCGTCTTAACACACCTCATCTTTGATCCTGGAGCTTACTCTGCATGCGCTAGCACGAACAAGTCTGCGGAAAACCGTATCCATAATTTATTCCATCTTAAAATGAAAAATCAAACGTATGCCGGGGAATATTCATTTTTCCCACTGCTGTCGTGCCACCTGACTCATCGCTTTATGAATTATTTTGACTATTGGTAATGATGTCCTGTGTTGGTAGGGCCATTACAGCAGCGGAACTTAATTCGCCCATTGTTAATTAATTGCTTCATTCTTAGCGGGAGTAATAAAAATGCTATTAAGTAAAATACCTCTATCATTAACCTAACTTTGTTAATATGGGTATCAGTGGGGCTCAATAAACAAAAGCTGTAGTACCTACCGCCACACAGGGGTAATTAAAAATGTACTGTCATTAATTATATTGGATGGAAGATTGTCCAATGAGTTGGAGTCTTGTTGGCTATTCCCTTCCCAAGCAAGAGCTCCATCAGGCTCTCGGTGAGAATTGTCAGCTCAGCCACCTGCTGTTTGTCTGCAGTACACAATATATCCTGTAGGTATACGCAAAATTAAGTACTTTATTAAATTATAGCTGAACTTTTACTGCAGTAACGCATCCTGAACTTTTAATCACAAGTCCAATCATGCCATCATATCAGTTGATGCTTCACTGTTGAGTCATAACAATTCGTCAAACTCAGTTTCCTAATCACCTCTCAACTTCTAACAGATGAAAGAAGGGAATGTATGCAGACTGCTATAAAATGTGTTTAGTCACAACACCATAAAGCAATTGTTAGGTTAAATATCTCCTATCTAAGGTTGTATAAATAGACATGTTTGCACCTAATAAAACGGTGGTAAATGATAGTAAATGCAACACCATTTAGAATTTAGTGGACTTTTTTAAGGCGTGAAAGATACTGCTGCATCCAAGAATGTTCAAGTATGCAGTTGTAGTCACTGATTGTCAGTGGAAAAATCCTTCAGTGGTAGAAGTTTTACAGATAGCCAGATCCAGGGACATAAATCAAACAAAACTGAAACTAATGACAGTCAGTATATCTGTTGAGCTGCAATAAAAGGATGACTAAGTTTAACTTCACAATTGCTCACTCCACATTCTTTGACTTCTTTAAATTCTCTGGAACCCATTCAAAAGATTAAACCAAACTCCTCGAACAGGGGTGTCCGATACTGGTCCTCGAGAGCTACTATCCTGCATGTTTTGGATGTTTCCCTGTTCCAGCACACCTGATGGTCATTATCAGGCTTTTGCAGAGCTTAATGATAGGTTTATCATTTGAATCAGGTGTGTTGGATGAGGGATACACCTAAAATATGTAGGATAGTAGCTCTGGAGGACCAGGATTGGACACACCTGTGCTAGAAGAACTCCTGTATTCCATTTAGTAACTTGTACAGTTGTAAAATTGATATGCAGTAATGTTATTTAAGATGTCAACTTTGAAGATGTTTATTCCTTTATTCCATGGGACATCTATGTCCAAGCACGTGTCCAGGAACACTCCATGAGATGAGATCAACTTTACTTGTTGTTTTGTCCCTCCATTCACTCCCACTATCTTCTTCATCCCCCACTTTTTTTTTTTCCTGCTCAATCATTTTCCTCCCGTCTCCATCTTGTCACATTTCTGAAAAACTGGCAGTGCAGGCGTGAAATTGATGTGATGAAAAACAACTGGGATATCTCTATGAGCCATTTGCTTTGCCGTTATGGCCACCCTCTCTTCCCTCAGCATGGCTCTAGGCTTTCTGTTGCGATTGGGGGCATACTGCAAATTAGCCAGCAGCTATCTGAGGTTACCAGCCAAGTGCACCGCTGGCCTTGCTCTCTGCCAAGCTCACCCCAGTTGGAACCAACTCACCGCCCAACTTTGTTTTAGTGATGTGATTTTTCTTTTTGCTTTGCTTGGTGTTTAAAATTCTCTCTGAAACATGTGCTGTATAAACTACAATAGTCATTTGTTTTGGCAAACGTTTAATATTCCTGAGTCAATTGAATTTATGGAGAAGAAGCAGCACAGGTTTGGCATGCCTAATATTGCTTCTTAAGATAATATAATTGAAAATTGTATTTGCGCTGACAAATGGCCCCAGATACTCTATCTGAGTAAGGATGAAATAATAATAAATAGGTATGTGTCTACACTACATCTCAAGAGCTTAGATAAAGCATCAGCTTGCCGGTGAATTTCGTTTGTATTACTGACTTCCCTAACAGCCGAGGAAATATAAGGTGCAAGGGCAAATAAGAAAACTCTCCCCTCAGTTATGTTCAGCCTAACATCTCCCACATGAGCCATGAAATCGGGCTCTGACTTATCCCGGAGCTTCACGTTTACAAGGAGAGATAAGGGCAGTTCAGACCTATTGTTGCAGCCAGCATGACCCTAAACATGAAAGGGCATCTTGGCCATCTCCCATTGTGTGCAGCTACAGTATATATTGAGCTCTATAAACCCATTCTTTGTGTGAAGTGAAAAGAGAAAGAGCCTCTTAATTAAGCAAGCAGTAATGTAAGTGACTTTCCACTTGCATAAATGAATACTCAAGAAAGTAACTGTGTCATCCTGGATGTGGATAAATGAATAAGTTGCTGAATGCAAGCGGCACTAAGTGGGTTAGCATGTAAATAAATGAATAAGGTAGCAAATTAGTGTTTAAGTGTGTTAGCATGTAAATAAATGAATAAGCAAGTGAATTACAATGTGAGCAAGTTTACGGAGTGAATAAAGACGTCAAGGAACTCAAAGTGTCAGCAGCGAAAAGGAAGTTATCTCTCTGCAAAAGCCACAGAGGACACAGTTGTTGAAGCGCTTCTTGTTGCAGGGCGGCAGTACATCTGGCTTGCGCATGTCATATTTTCTCATGTACAGATGACATGCCAATTACTCCTTAATTACACGCGTCATCTGGACCAAAGTGCCCAATGCCAGCACTGATTAATCCTGTTTATTGTGGCAGTGATGACAGTCCCAGTGGACACAGAGCACCACAAAAACACACAACAAGGGATTATAGGAAGGACTTGGAGAAGACTGGAGAGACAGGATAGCCAGGGCAGAGGTTGACTGATTGAGCGACAGCATGACCGTTAATCTTAGTCTTGATTTCTACCACTAATGATCTGATGGTATCCTGAATATGGGCGATGAAAACCTAGACCATGAAAAAACCTTCAAGCAGAAAAAAAATTATCTAAAAAAAAAAAAAACAGAGCAGCTTTACATGCCAAAAGCCCTTAGGTTGGCTACTCACATGGAAAAGCCAACATTGTTACTCAGCACTATCTGCAATATGCTTACACACACTTTCATGTTTATGGATGCCTGCCAAGTCATTTGAATAGCACGTCCAGTTAAAAGCCTGGTTTTACTCACATCAAAATGAATTACTTCTGTCATCATCAAATCCTCACGCCATTATTCCCACCATTTTAATACTGCTAACAAGGAGGAGAGCGCATTTGCAACACAATTTTATTTCC
Organism: Sphaeramia orbicularis; assembly: GCF_902148855.1. Lineage (NCBI taxonomy): Eukaryota > Metazoa > Chordata > Actinopteri > Kurtiformes > Apogonidae > Sphaeramia > Sphaeramia orbicularis. The sequence continues at coordinate 28,191,483 of NC_043974.1, forward strand.
AAAATATGATAGTCAGGAGGGGGCAATGAGGTCATGGAAGTGGAAGAACCTCTGTATATGTGTGTGTGTGTGTGTGTGTGTGTGTGTGTGTGCGTGTGTGAAAATCTAGCCCTTCCTGTAAATGAATACGTAGCACATGTGAGCCAGATACCCATCGTAAGCAGGAAGATCTCAGACCGTGACCGGAATGGTGAAGGGAGGGGAAGGTGGTAACCATGTATTTAGATGAACATCGAGATAGTGGACGCGGTCGGATCAGCGTCGGGAGACCGGCGGGGACTGGGGGTCAGGCCGAGCGAAGGTGACAGCGGGGTGGTTTATCTGTTAGATGAGTTATTGAACAGCTTCAGAGCATGGCGAACTCGTTGCTAGCGTCTCTTCAGTCTGACCCTTTGTTAAAATCCTCACTTCCTGTCCCCAATCACTCTTTTTTTGTATTTAGCTTCCATCTTACTTCCCCTCCTTCCATATCTCCCTCTAATTCATGCCCTGTCTTTGTCCAACTCTTTCTATCACTCACAGTGGCTCACTCCCTCTTGCTTTTGTTACTCCCTGTCACACTCGCTTTCAGCATTAGCTCCATCTCCATCCATCTGCTCCTTTTGTCTCTTTGCTCTTTTTCACGAGGATGCCTTGGCAAAAATGGTTATTGACTGTGCCTTCTCTGCCCTCTTATCCCTGCACCACTTTCCCTTTTTTTTTCTCCCCATCGCTGTATACTCCAGCAGTACATGCTCCTTTTAGGAGGTGATGAGAAGAGTAGTAGAAATGCACCCTGTAAGGGGAAAAAAGGTGATGATACAATCAGTTTTATTGTGCCGTAAGGATTTTTTCAGGCTTGTGGTTATACACCCTGTATGCAGGCTGTATGAAAGAATTGCAATTCACATGCATTTTTTCCTCTCTCATTCCCCTTTTCCTTCCCTTTTCATTGCTCAAAATAATTAGGCTGCAGTCTGGACTCAGGGGTGTAACGTTTCTGCTCACGTTTCCATGATACAAGAGTAAAAGAAAAAAAAAAAACAGGTTGTGCTGCTCCAGAAATTTCTACCTGTGTGTCACCACCCCTCCCTCCCCTCTCTATCCCCTGATGCTGTTTTAACGTGGACTTCCACAAGGCACAATGCACTTCATCTGACCTAATTCTTCCCTGGCGCTCTTCCAGTGCTAGGAGTACATAAGGACTGCGCTGTCAAGGTATTCAGCCCTGCCTCTCTATTATTTTAGAAATCAAGCAACATCTGTTGTGCTTTGGGCCTCCTCGTGACTCACAGGAGGTTTTTGCAGTTTGCAGAAAGATGCACCTAAATTTGCCTGTAGCCAGTGATGAGATCTCATTAATGTATTTTTCAAAATCTAGAGTTCATTTTCCTGCTGCTGCTGTTGTGTTTTTTCGTTAAAACAGGCATTTTGGTTGATATTTAAACAGGCGTTTCAGAAACTAAAACACTGCTTTAACTAAGACTGCAGAAGGCCTGTCAGGAGAGAGGTAGTTCCTCTAATTACTTAGATTACTCTGCTTTTACAGGCCATTGCTTTTGACTGAATAAGTTTAAAGTTAAGATTAAACTTCAAAAAGTGCCTGACTGGATGTTTGGCATGGTAACAACCACTATTTTCATGTGCCTTTTCAGTAGAACGAGATTTAACTGCATCTTCTTCGCACAAGCACATCACATTTCCTCCAGTTACATTGCTGGGCATGTGGCATCTGTTGGAATTTTACAGCAATTTCAAAGTTTGGGTTTGTAGCATTTTAAGCACAAGAGTGTGCAAGTTTTGTTTATGTGTGTGTGTGTGTGCGTGCGTGCGTGTGTTTGCAACCCAAACCCTCATGGTCCATAAATTTTAATATTCCTTGTGAGTGCTATACCCAAGCAAAACACAAAGTGCCTCACAAGTCCCTGCCCAGAGCGCTAGTTTAGCACAGTTCTCCACCAAGACGCATTACACACCAGGCCTGTGCTCACAGCTCACCCTCTTTCTGCCACCACTTTCCACATGCATCTTGCATGACTTGCCGGTGATTTTAAACCAGCCCAATAACAGCCTTACAACGCCGGGCTCCGACGGGACACTCGCGTTACCATGTGACCGCGATATTATTCGTCTGTGGCGGGGGGCAAGGCTGCTGCTTTTCTGCCGCTTCACTAAAACAGAACGCGTGAGGGTGGAGCCGTCCTGTGCTGTGCCCCAGGCTCCTTTTTGTGTTTACCAGCCCCTGCATGGGGCTGATGCTATTTTCAATTCAAAGACCCAACCAGGGCTAACTAGCCCTAGCCTCTTCATACCATTCGCTTTAATAATGTGGGCCGGACTCTCCGCAGGGGAAGCAGCCACCATCCTGAGAGCGGCCAAATGACACAGTGGAGTTCATTGATGGAAAGGATTACATGCTAGCGCATAGGATGGCAAGGCGGCGGGATCTCTGAAGGGCACTACAAAGAGAGAAAAATGTACTAGTGTACTACATGTCAAAGGCCAAGCACTGGCATAATTTGTGGTGTCACACTGTTTAAATTGTCACCTGCAATGCACAACTTAAACAGCAGCTCATGGCAGCTGCATAAACATATAGTAACTTTATTTATATAGCATATTTAAAAAAAACAAAAGCAAACAGTTTACAAAGTGCTTTATCAGACAAGGAAAAAATGGGAAACTCATGACATAAGCACAAAATCTAAAGGCCAAACAGCAGGACAGACTTTAAGATACAACTACGATGCTAAAAACACAAAATAGATATGAAATGTATGGATGAAATGTAAGTAAATGTTAAAACAAAAATAGAGACATACACAAATGCAAATAGAAAATGTTCATTATAAATATTAATTTTAAAACCTCATTATCTTACCTTATCAAACGATACTTTATATTAAAGCTGGCCTGTGTGATCATTTGACACCACATCAGATTCTCATATTTGCACTGTGTATCCATTTACGCTTCCTGTAGCCAGCTGTGTATGCCGTTACATCCTATGTTATTGTAGAGCATTCGAGAATTGTGAAATACGACCACTTCCTCCTCTTTCACTGTGCCCTAATAAAGAAAAAAAACAATATGACTTATCAAGAAGAAAACTGACCCGAAGTGAACGCACATGAAAAAACATCCATGAGAGTGAAGCATAAGCTGTCTTATAACGGTCCTGAACATTATTCTGTTTTACCTCCGCCCTCAATTAATTCTGAATCCAGCCACCCTGTATTAAAATGGCCAGATGCTAGGATAGATTCTGTTGGGAGCAATGGCATGCAACAAAGTGATATGAATCATCCCCCACACTGTGTGCAGCAGCGCACAGTCTCTGAGGGCTGGTGACACAATTTATGGAAAAAGAAAACAAGACACAGCCACTTAGGTATACAGATGGACTGTCAAGAACGGCCTGTCAAAAAAAGAGACAATTACTTTTCCACCACATGGGTCAATTAACATTAGGCTGCTTTTTTGGATTATCATTATTATTATTATTAAGAGAAATACAATACAATACCTGTAGGAATCAGAATAAGGGATTTAAAAAGAACTTGGATTATACTTACTGTTAAATTGTTTCAGGTTATGTTTGCCCAAAAAACTGTTGTACTGCATCACCGAATGCATCTGATTTTATCTTTTCGGGCATTGAAATGGAACTTTTGTGCCATTCTTCTGTCTAAAATTATTATGATTGTTGATATTTGCATTATTATTTATGTTTTGCTTGTTCGCATATATATTAAATTTCATTGTATGTTTGGAGTAAATCACTAAATCAATCTTATTTCAGCATTTTTAGCAAAAAACGGGCAAACTGCATTGATATTTTCTCATTTTCAGCTACGTTTGTTAGCCTCAACTGCAAACTTTATTACATTTAACCACATTTTGACAGTTTTAAATCCTTAAAAGGTTGCAAGTCTCATTTGCAGTTGTGTTTGACCCTTATTACAGGTCCTTGATCTGCAAACTTACCTATTCCTCTGTTTTCACCTGAGGAAAAACTACAAATATAACAAGATAAAACACAAGGCACAATGAATCATGGCACATATGGATAGTATACTCTTCTGACAGCAAACCGTGCAGTTAATTTAGTTTCTTCTTCCATGTTTTGAGGCAAGTAAAATTGAAACAAACTGTTCTCATATTGTTCTCCGTGGTTACAGAATAACTTAGATAAATATGCCACTGTAGTTTCCCCCCATGCTACATTCACCTACAGGGTATCCACAGGGTGTCTGCGCTGTAATCTTAAGGTTTTGTTTTGGTTTTTTTTTATTCCCATTTTCGTCACATTTAGTTAACAGAGAATCTACGTTTGATATATTCCTTGAAATTTTTTTATATCAGACTGTAAGACCAGAAACGCAAATAGCAGACTCCGTACCACGAGCCAGGTTGAATATTCAAACAAAGATAATTATCTGTGGATTAGCCCCATTTTGGCTTTGAGAGTACCACTTGTCAGCTGACTCCTGGGAGAAATTGTTTAATAATTAAGACCCTCTGCTTTCTGAGAACTGCCAGCAGCACTGTTCTGGTGCAAATAAGTCAGATAATATTTAGCCTTTGTGTGGAAATGGCTGTGTTCCTTACCTTGTAGATACAAAACAAAAGGCTGTCACAACACAGTTTTTCAGATTTTTTGACTCATTTGTAAACGAACCAAAAGTCTCCCCTAATGGATTTGTGTTTTTTTTTTTTTTTCCGTGGTATTTCCTGCCAGGTTATGTTCTGAAATGTGCAATACTGAAGCCTGGCCGAGGTTTGGAGAAGTCAGGTCCATCATATTTCAGCATGTTATCCATCAAAGGGTGTGAGCAACTTTTCACACTCCATCCTATAGATTCACCTCCCTTGAGATGTGATATCTATAAGAGCGGGTAAATGCAAAGGCAGTGTGAAAGCGAGACCCAAGGCCATTCTTCGGAGCAGAATGATCGAATATGCAGTGATGTAGACCGTGTAGCAAGCGGTGCTCTGGCCCAAATATCTCCTCTGATGTAGGCTACTAAACATTACCTGTTTTTCATTCTGCACCAGTGACAATCTGCCCATACTTACCCATTTATTATCAGCTCTGCAAGTGAAACAAAAGCTCTGGCATTTCAAAGATTACCTGTACTTTGAGTGGGGCTGTAGAAGTCCCCCTCCTATTTTTAAAATAATTCCGGTATCTACAAATCTCTGCCACTGCATACATAAATATCCAGCCTCTAGCAAGAATCAAAGGCCATTGAGGAAAGGAAATCATAACATTATATCTATATTTAGTTTCCGTTGTCTTAATTGGCATGAAGAGTACAATCAGATAAGCCTTTTGAGTGTGACTCACATGCTGCTTGAGAGAAAAGAGAAGTATCATTTACCAGAAAATAGCTGCTGCCAAGATTTTTTGTGTTTTTTTTTTTTTTTTTTTTTTTTTTAGTGTTTGTTCAGTATGTTACTCCACGGGGTTTAGTTCTGACGGATCTACATGTACCTACATCTTCTGTGCTAACATAGAAACAGAGAGGTTATCTGATTTTTTTTTTTTTTTTTTTTTCCACCACAGAAGGACTTAAATCCCTCTTGTCTGAGCATTTTATCTCTGCCGTAGTCGCAGAGCCAGCTACCATTGAGCTCCATGTCACTCCCATGTCGCCCCTATATTACGATCTGTGTGGTACTGGTCCATCTGGGCTCTGTGAGGTCACTGCACACACCACCTGCTCCAGTCGGGTATTCGCTGTGGCTTCTGGGTAGCATCTCTGGGCACGAGTGGAAAGGCAGATGTATAGATTTAGTGGTACAAATGCCCTCAGATACCCATAAGCACAGAACACACACACATTATGTCTTACTGTCACACAGGGCTTATACTGGCATGAATACACGCAATCTGCACAATTTACATTTCTAGTCCCACAACCTTTTTACAGGTTTCTGTGCAATTTTGTGTTTAATGAGACTTACTGTATGTGGTTCACTAATTTAGGGAGACAATTGCTCTTTGCATGCTTAGGTGGATTTAATAGCCTTACAAGACTAAAAATTAGATTGGGTTCGTATATTCCATGGAGTGACTCTGTTACAGAAATATATTGAGAAGTTTTTAAGCTTGCATGTTTCCTGAAAATACTGTCTAAACACAAAAAGAGCTGTCAGTAACACCCTTTTTGTTATTTCTTTAAAAGCCCCATGCAGCAGCAGTGAATTTCGATGGCATTTAATGAATTCTAAAAACCCATTTTTCACTAAGTTGTTGTAATTTATCGGTTAAATGTATGCTCAGAGGAAGATAATAAAGTCAAAACAGTTTCTCCTGCTAGTCTGCCAACAGAAAACCCACTTTGTTTGAAATGTCCACAAAGCTTTTGTTTTTATTTTACTGAGGTACTGTTGCCTATACACGTCTTGTTGACACTGTATACACTGTTGATACTGCCACCTGTCCTTTTATTGCCTCTCAATGAACAAAGAAATACTTTCCGAAAGACCAAATTTCCTTCTTTGATATTCTAGACGCCATGCACTGCATTTTGGGTTTCAGCATTTCACTAATAATAGGTAAACAACAACAAACCATTGCATTCATTCACTGACAGTCAAAAACACCCTAAGGTTTTCACTATTTGCATTTGCATTAGAGCAGGGATGTCAAACTCATTTTAGTTCAGGGGCTACATTAAGCCAAATTTGATCTGAAGTGGGCCGGACCAGTGAAATAACAACATAATAAGATATAAATAATGTCAACTCCAAACTTTCCTGTATGTTTTAGAGCGAAAAAAGTAAAATTATTCAATGAAAAGGTTTATAACTACCAACTATCCTTAAAACAATGTAAATAACATGAACAAACTGAAATTTCTTAAGAAAACTAAGTGCAGTTTTAACAATATTATGTCTCAGTTTATCATTTACACATGTAAATTACAAGTTACATCACAGTGGATCAACAAATACACAAAACATTTGATAACAGGCAGACTATTGGTAAACTTGCACTTCAGACATTTCAAAATGTTCATATTTGTTAAGGTTATTTATGTTTTTCTGAAATGATAGTTTGTTTTAGTGTAAATACAGTAAAATGACATAGAGAGAAAAATGTGGAGTTGTGAGTATTTATAGGTTATTATGATAGTATTTTACTGATCTGACCCACTTGAGACTAAATTGGTCTGTATGTGGAACCTGAACTAAAATGATTAATATCTTCAGTGTAATTTTTGTTTTTCACAAATTCATCCCACAGGCCAGACTGGACCCTTTGGTGGGCCACATGTTTGAGACCCCTGTATTAGAGTTTATTTGTTGTCGGCTGAGCTTTTTTTCTTATCCATGATGTTCATTCATGTGGATATCTGGATGGAGGGATCCGAACATGCCCAGTGACAGGTCCACAGGGACATTTGTGAAATCGTGTAATATATTTGGAAAGAATTTGGAGGGACCAATAAACAGCAAGATTTAGCTTTTTTCCTATTTTCCTTTTGCTTTTAACTCTTTAAAACCTGACATGTCATCGCTGACACACCCTGCGCATATACAGTTTGGATGGCTGTAACTCTGTCACTATTTGTGCATTTGGAAAAATTCCAACAGTTTCTGAAACCTGAGACTTTACGACTATATAGATTTTATTGGATCTTTACAGTAATTTCACTCACACCTGCACTAGAAGATGGAGAAGTAGCCGTTTTAGCTGAATTATAACATGTAATAAATTGTAAATGATGCTAGATTTGAAAGATCTGGAAAAAAAAAAAAAAAAGTCCTCTGGAAAAATGGACAAATGGACTCACTCACAGCATATTTTCTAACCTTTTTATTGTCAAATTAAAAAAAAAAAAAGTCCAGGCAGAACATTTCAGGCTTAGGGTTTAAAGCAGTGGTTCCCAACCTTTTTTGGCTCGTGACCCCATTTTACCATGACAAATTTGACGACCCCAGACATTCAAAACGGCTGAAATTAATTTGCTAAAATTAATTTGTTTTTGATCATGTAATAGTTTGCTATGCTATGTTGCAAATAAACATTATTTTTAGACGACATTTATGCTATATAATGTATATTATTATGGATGGAAGCAGAAAAGCCAGGTGTAGATTACTACACAAAGTGAGAATTTTATTTTCCTTGGTCAGGATATGTACAGTCAGTCCAGCTTGGATTCACAAGGCTGACAATTAATACTGAACAAACAATAACTCAAACTATGAATTATGAAAGAGCTGCAGCACCTGAAACCGACCACAATGAACATTTGACAGATAAACAGAACCACAGGGCTTCAGTTTCAGCTTCACAGTTTGTCATGTCTTTTATGGATTGGGATTGTCTCTCTTAACTCACCAAATATTTTTATTAGTAAGTTGGGGTTTTTTTGTTTGTTTTGTTTTGTTTTTTGTTTTGTTTTGTTTTTTTGTTTTGTTTTTTGTTTTTTAATCAATTATTAGAAATTTCAGGCGACCCCATTTGAATTCCAGGTGACCACACGTAGGGTCGCAACCCTAAGGTTGAAAAACACTGGTTTAAAGGGTTAAAAGACAAATGACAGATGATGTGCAACCAGTCTTCATGACAAATAAAATCGGCAAAAATAATTATCGACACACTCAATAAAGTCTTTGCAATTTTCCTGATAATTTCTCCAGTGTAATGTGTTGAAAACTGCAATACGCACCGATACACGCTGCAAAAAAAAAAGCTGTCGCGTATTTAAATTGTTTCTTAAACAATTTTTAAACAAACCTATCATCAGTTCCGACTCTGAGACTTCTTCTTAGTTACATTTTTTAAAATTTATTTACAGATTTTTAAGAATATGCAGCCTTCAAGGATGAGACTCCAGGAAGGCTGTTTGTTTTATTTTTTATTCCTAAATGGATCATATTAAAGGGTAAATGTGGTTGATTTCAGAGGACATACAGTGAACATGTAAAAATCATGGCTCGGATTAGAGATGGATATTTTTTGCAGTGCACAGAGGGGTTTTTACTATGTGCGCAGCCAGACCCCGCCTGCTCACCGCGCGTCACTGGCGAGTAGTGGACGCGGAGTCACTTCCCTGCCTACTTTTAATAGCTTTGTCATGTGATGGAAAGCAGTTGTAAGACAGGTGCCCTCGGTTCATTCTCGGCGAGGGGCAGCAGTTGCCTGTGTGAGCGCGAGTGGGAAGCGTGTGTGGATTTCTTTTTTACTTGATTTCTTTCTTTTTTTCTTTTTTTTTTTTTTTTTCCTTTTTTTTTTTTTTTTTCTTTTTCGGACCGTCATTCAGTGTCTGGATGGCGTGGGACAGGTGTAACCAGGACTCGGTGTGGAGAGAATTAGAGGTGAGCGCATCTAAAAATCCCACTTCTTTCATCTCTATAGCCCTCTGGACTGTCTTTTTTCTCTGGAACGATGGACAACACTGACCATCCGAGACAGTGATTTTCCTCATAAGTCTTCTGCTTTTCTGTTGGTGCCTGGCCGTGACGTGCCGGTGTAGCGCGCGTATGGACGCAGTTGAGGATGCGGGGGATATACAACACGGGAATATACGTGTGACAAGTGGAGGGGATGTGCGGAATCTCTCTTTTCTCCTCAGTTAAAGATGTAGTTGTATTATTCCGTGCACAGGTTCGGGACCATTGCTTTCTTCATAGGATCTCTGTGCTTACAAGCTGGCGGATCTGTTTCCAGCCGCGGACTGTACGCGCTCCGGTGCCGAGAAGGTTTTCGTGCCAAAATGACTGAAATGTCTCAAAGTCAGGTATTTCGCTGACGCATGAAATCCACAGACGATAACAATCCCTTTGATGTGCTGTTTCGGGATAGCGCAAGCTTTTTTTTTTTTTTTTTTTTTTTTTTTTCAGACCAGAGCAAAGGTTGTCCACACTGAGGGACCGCTATTTGGCATTGCGCAGGAGCATCGTAAACCTAGAACCGTGTGTGTGTGTGTGTGCCAACATCCCGGCCGGAGGAGTGTTGCACCGGCCGTAGAGCAACATCGCATCGAGCCAAATTGATTTACCTGCACATTTTTTTTTCCATATAATATCCCTTTTTGTTAAAGTTCTAAGCTTGAAATCTCCGTCGCCTGTTCCATCCGTTCAGATGTAATAAGCACATGCAGATAACGCACATCAAAAGGATACTTATTCGTCTCTTCTCTGATAGTTCTTTCTGAGTCTGTCCACATTTGAAGGACGGCAGTCTACCTGGCTATACTTGGCTATTTGTCTGCATACTGGAGCTTTGTAATGCTTCAGATGAAGGTTTTTCCCAGTAACTCCATGCTGTGACTGCAGCCTGGCTTCATTTTTTTGGTCATTATCTAAATGCTGCGTGATGAGAATAAGCTGCAAAGAAAAACTGCCTCTACTAATTAAAAGTAAGAATCGGTCACTTAGGATCGATTAGAGTGATTGTTTGGATTATTCAGATGTGTTCCTGTGCACTTTCATCACGGAGGCAGATGCATACTCTGTCACTTTGGCCAGGTAGGCTGGAGGAGCGAGGCGTTAGGTCCGGAATAGCGTCGAGTTGTGTGCCACTGTCATTAAAACAAATGCGTTTTCGTGAAAATCCCGACATTTTTCGACTCATTCAGTAAAATATTGAATGCAATAAGCATGATTCGTTAGAAATCATTAATCTTATGATTAGGGAACCGCCTACCAGGAGCACAATCTTCTTCATATTAATCTTATCCTAGCAGGTGCTTGTATGTGTCAGGCGTGCGTAAATCACTGGAGCGCCGTGGTGCGCCCTGATAGTCTGTCTGGCGGCGCTATTTCATTAGTTCAAGAAGTCCATAAGATAATTGGGCATAGGACACCCAGCCTCTGAATATCTTACATCTTTGTTAGGTTTTTCTTTTTTTTTTCCCCATGCCGTGCCCTGTCATAGTGGATCATCTCAGGGAGAAGCCTAAGACGCAGTGAATCTGTCCCCTTCGCTGTGCGGCTGCAACACAACGGATTTGTCTCCTAGTCCAAGTCATCGTGCGTTCGTTTTTGTGCGATTCCGCGTACAGATGAACTGTGACACCAGTGTCTGGGCGGTTTTGCCTACTTGGCACAGCATACGTCTCCCGGCTTTGCCCTGAGCCGAGCCTGAGTCTCATCCCTCCTGGATTTATGGGCCAAATACCTCCCGGCGTAGCCAGGGGATATCTATCCTGTATCGGTCTTAAAGTTACCCCGTAGCTCCAATGCACGGCCTAACGTGGTGTCAACGAAATTAGGAGAGGTGCATATTATTCAGCAGCCAAAAGCTGTTTTCTCAGGCGTCAATTTGCATGTGCACAGCTTCAGACTGTAAACACTTCGGTATGATTTTCTGCTTTTTAATGACTTTAAAACTCAAACTTTCTACCTTGAGTGGAGCACAGAGAAAGGTCTACCTGACAGTTGTTCCTTTCAGCTGTAAATTTCCTTCCTGGGTTTTAACAAGCTGAAATGACTGCACTCATGACTATAATACTGCATTTAAGGCTGTGCAACATCAAGGAATAGGAATTCAACACATCTATATATCTGCACTATAGCACTGCTTAAAATGACCAGTTAAAACACCTGAGCCCTGTCAACTTGTTGCCCCCTCCCACTCATCTTGCCATTACTAAGGTCCTAGTTCACTTCCAGTCAGAAGCTCTTCATTTGCAGCGTGAACAGACCTGATGATTTGTGTAGGGAGGAAGCAGTAGCAGCTGCTACATAAAGTACACATTGGATAGATTACATAAAAGTGACTGGTGAATAACAAAATGTCAACAGGCAGTATTTAGCAGCACAGAGGCAGGCACCAATTTCTGTGCTCAGAGAATGATGTAGGAGGACACTGTGTACTGCAGGTTGGACAGAACCAGGATGGAAATTGGTTTCAAATATCTGTTATTTATGCAAAGAAAGAAAAGCCAACCTGCAGCCAGAGGAGAAACCTTATGAAAATTAGAGAAATAATAAATGTTTGCAAATGTCTAAATATATGGTTCACAAATAATTTTCCACTGACCGCCCATTTTTGTCTTCTGTCAACAGTGTGCTGCCTTGGTTGGTGAAGACCAGCCCCTCTGCCCAGACCTCCCTGAACTTGACCTCTCAGAGCTGGATGTCAGTGACTTAGATGCAGACAGTTTTTTGGGTGGCCTCAAATGGTACAGTGACCAATCAGAGATCATTTCCTCTCAGTATGGCAATGAGGCATCCAATCTTTTTGAGGTAAGAACATTCTAATCACATTATGTATACATATTACTTTTTTTCGTCATTTAACCTGATCATTTTCAACGTCATATCAGTTTCTAACACTGTGGTGCTGTGCAACATCTTTGCATCTGCAGTGATTTACTTACCTGCTGTCCCAGGGGTCAGGAGTGAGCTGGATTAATAACATACCCCAGCAAACATAACATGTTATCACATTCTTGAATGCTAGCCAAACAAAATGTACAACTGTAACCAGTTTACAAACACGCTTTTACATTGCTCCGAAGTACAAAAGGAGAGATAACATGAAGCCTGATAAGCCCAGGAGGACCTTTGTCCCCTTGTTTGGATCCTGGCCGCGACGGTAGGCTGCCTTATCAAAACTCTGAGCATTTATTTCACCCCAGAGTTAGTAATGCGGCACACATCTGAAAGAAGCTAGTATACTCTGGTAGTAAACTCTGGACTATATTGCAAAACACTTCTCAAAGGTTGGAGTGTAAAACTTTAATCTTTGATTCCTCCTTTCTGTCTCTCTCTGTCCCTCTGTCTCCTCCTATCCCTTTCTTTCCATCGGACTCTTCCTTTCTTTCTTTTCTCACCCGCTGACAAACGAAGTCCACAGAGGGTGATGATCTGGCCAGGGCCATAAAGCCATCGGTCTTGGGACTGAGTTCCAGTCCCCAGTTCATTATAAGCCTTTATCAGTGCCAGAGATAGACAAGAAAGACTGAGATTGGATGCTTTAGCCTCGCCTCAGGAGGAAAAACCCTGTCTGAAAAGGCTCTGTGTGTGTGCGTGTGTGAGCGCTTCTGGTCCTGTCATGTTTTTGTATTTTCATGGTCTCCGCTGTGTTTCTGTTTTTGCCTCCTCAGTGGTCTTGCAGGCAACAGATGATAACAGACCAAATTCTTTCCACTTTTGACCTCCTCACCACCACCCCCACCATCAACTACCCCCTTTTCCAGATTCTCTTTATGCCATCACACATTCAACTTCTGTGGACCACCCCAACGCACACACACACATGCACACACACACAGAAGGACGAGGCCTTAAGTACGTGCTGGTGTGACTGTGGCTCCTCTGTCGTCTGAGAGTGATATGGCTTGCAGCCACCGAGTGGCTCTGGGGATGGATAAAAATACCAACGAGAGTGTATGTATGTGCGTGTGCGTGTGTGTGTGGAAGAGAGAAAGAGAGCAACAGTGTCATTTTAAAACACAATGGAACATAACTCCCACTGAGGACACTGATGAGGGAAGTAGCTCAGAGAAAGAAGTCAGGTGTTACTTCCAATGTGGGAAAGAGCAAGTAGCTGTGCCAGCATGTGCACTTAAACACCAGTGCACGTGTTTGCTCCCATATAAATACTGTACATTAAGTAGGTCTCTTACACTCAGAAGTTATTGTATTATGCTAAGGATATGGAAAGGCTTCTAATCAAGCAGTGTAAAATAGGGTTTCAAAGCAAGCTTCATGGCTGTAATACATTTCCCTGACCAGGGAATTTTTTCTCCATCTTTGGAAAGTTTCAAGTCACCATATGAAGTGCTCAGTTCATCATACGGCAGGACTGAGCTAATCCTACTTAATCTGACAGGGGAAAGTTTGCCGCTCGGCAAGGATCAGAAGGCTGGGGCTGCAGCTGTACTTTCTGCGCCCCCCTGATTGGCCTCTACACAGCGGAGAGAAGCATCCAATCAAACGTTTAAGATTAGAGCACATAGTAATAACTGACTAGATTTAAACTTTGTCAGCATATTCTTTGTTTTCCTTGCTTTTTCATTTTCTTTCATGTACAGAACGTATCCTCTGAGGCCTTTTTTTTTTAAGCAAACCACAGTGTTTTGTTTGAGAAAAATAGGTAGTCAGTTAGCAAAGCTGCCCTCAGTAACATGTGTAACAGCTGGGTGCAGCTGTCACAGTGGGGCTCCTCCTTTAAATGTCCCCATATAACAACATGCTCTCCAGAAGGTTGAACCGGCTTTCATTAGTTCAAGTAAGTCAGCTGTGGAAATGATTTGCAGCTCAGAAAGAAAAACAAACACCTACTGTTTTCTTGCACTGGAGCTTTGATTCAGACTGGGATCCATGTGACAGGTAACAGTAAATGAGTAAACAGGGTTTGACTTGGTTACACAGTCAGGACCGGAAACATAACACTCAAGTCTCATTTGATCAGTGAGGGAACAGTGGAAATAGTTTCTGTTACGTAAAAGCTGCGCAGAAATGTGTGTGGATACAAATAAGTCCATGTTTCTATGTATGTTTATACTTGTTGTGTTCTGTACGCCGCATACACTCTTAGATCACAAGCTGTCCCCTGGCTGGCCTTTTGCTCTGTTCCCTGCCACTGTCCCAACTGTCCCCGACACGTAATGTGGAGAATGATACACCACACCCCCCTCTTGTAACGCACACATGAGCACGGTCCCCCCAGACACACACACACACACACACCTAACTGCTAACGCTCCTGGCGCAGCATGTTTGACACCTCTTCAAAACGGGCCGACCGTGAAAGTCCACAGTCTATTTTGGGCTGCAGTTGTTAAGGGGTGGTTACTCCAATAAGATCCCAGTGTACTGCCAAAGATAACAGCATAGAAGCGTGACCCAATGTCTTTTAAACCACAGGTCGGTGCTCAGATTTCATGTTAAGCTTCTGTCATTTGACCAGTGGAAACGTGACTTAATGTTTTTGACTCTTTGGGATTCTAATGTGGACGTCCCAGTGGCTATCATACTGGGGATGCTGCATGGCTACCCCACACGTATGCAGATGAAGGCATTTGCAGTTGCTCAACAATGTGAGTCAGTTTAAATAAGAAACCTGGCACTTTGTTTGTCACCTCATATGATCTCTGATGTACCTGTTTTGTTGTGTGATGCACTGATGACAGATGGCCAGGTCCAACAAACGAACAGATAGAGAAACGTGAAGCAAAGGGAGGGAGAGATGGAAAGGAAAGACCGACAGATGACAAGACAGACACACAGACATGGGGACAGATGCGTACTAAAAAAGAGAATCTATAGTCTGGGGGGAAGTAGGGCTGCATGCCAGCCCAAATCAAAGCCCATGGATTCAAAGTAAAAGGTTATGGGCTTTGCAGATAGTAAAATAAAATACCAAGGCTTAAGGCAGATAATGTACAGGAACATGCTGTAAGTGTACGCAAGTGAGCGCACATATGTGTGCTATGTTGGTCATGTTCGCAAAAACACTCCAAAGCAGGATACAGCGCGTGATGCCACGACTTGGAAAGGTATTATGTTCTTTGTCATGCTTGTCTGCGTCTTTTAGGACAGATGCTCAGGCATTTCCTCATAAGTAAAGGCAGATTAGATTGATCAGGTCATGTTTAGCAGGCTTTGATAAAACATACCATAAATAGTTTTCTCTTTCAAGCCTCCCTTCCCTGTCTGTAAGAATAGATTAGCTCACACACTTGTTGGCGGCAGGCGCTCGTGTGAACTGAAACAGGAGTGTGCCGAAAGTCGTAGACCCTCTGAGAGGAACTGTCACGCCCACACACACAAACACACACACACACACACAGACAACAGAGACCCTTATTGTCCCTGTTCATACTCCCTGCTGAATGCTGGTTGTGTTTATTTTGCAAATTTATGCTGACATTTGAGAGTACACCACCCGCACCAGTTCACTGCTCCAGCAAAGGGTGTATGAATTATCATATTGCACTGTATAATATGATTTTCTCAAGTGAGTCTTATTAGAATACACCATGCTTTCCTCATCTTGACTTCCCTTCAGTTTTTAGTGTGCTGATACATTGTTTGCACTGTCTGATGGAAGAAATTCTCCATCGCTGTTGAACTGAAGGCAAACCACACTTTCAGACCGGCGGCTGTGCTGTTTCAAGATACAGAAATGAGACAGAGCGCAGACAAGTATACGCAGACGTATAGTACAGAGATGCAGACTTAGGCTGTCCAAGCTTGTGTCATCTTGGAGCGTCTGTCAGATCCACTTCACAACAAGAGCTCTCAACCCAGCCCTGCAACACTGTGGGCTCCACTTCCTGCCATCCCTTCCTCCCTCTCTGTCTTTTTCACTCCCAAGGCAAAGCATTTGTTCTTGGCTGATGGGAAGTTGAAGCTGCAGTGGCTAAACAAATATATTCTGGCCTCCAACAGGCGCTGCTGGAAAGAAACGCTGTAAGGAGGGAGGGGGGGAATAACAGGATAGTGAACAGGGGGTGGGGGTGGATACGCCAAAAAAATATCCCCTCAGGGAATGTTTGGGAAAACAGTAAGGGAACATCTTTTGGTGGTGGTGGCTGCTTGAATGCCTGGCTTCCTTTCCCTTTCCCTCTGTCTTTTTCTGTCCCACACACACACACACACACACACACACACACACACACAGCCTCAACCTCCCAGTGGGCCACTGCTGCTGATTGAGGCATGGTTTGGTGTTCCTGCCCCAGCTGATCCCCCTGCCTCCCAGTGGATACCCATCTCTCTCATCACACTGCAGCCACTGACATGCCATGTACATGTCCGTGTGTGTCATCGTGTAATTGAGACGCCTGCTGCAAAGATCAGATAGTAGTCTTTTCCAGCTAGACACAACATTTTCATTGCTTTTGTGTGTTTGTTTGTGTATTGGGTGGGAATGACTATTTTTAGCACCTGGGGTAATCTCTGCTAAGAGCCTTTCAGGGCCATTTCACTTTAACCTGGCCAAAACACTAAGCCAGTAATCCACCCTCCCACCCCCAGACTCTCACACACGTGGCGACATGTTGCAATGATGCCCCACGATAACACCGACTTTCCTTGTATTATTTAACAGTCTACACTTCGGAGTTGGAGGAAGACGGTGGAATCATGCAATGCTTTTATAGTCATCTCCTTACGCAGGAAAAAAAAAAAAAAAAGAGTCAGAGGAAGCAAAAGTGTTGGCACAGAGATGAAAGGAACTGATCAGAGTGACAGTAAGTGAGGTACAAAATAAAAGTGTGAAAGTGATAGCCAACAGTGAGAGAACACAATGAATAACAGAGGAAAATGGGGGAGACCTCGACAGACAGACGGAGAGAAGCAGGAGGATGGAGAGAGAGACCTTCAATCAGTGAGCGCTGTGATTCATGGTGAAGCACTATCAGTCTTGGCCCATAGGCTGCTTCCCCTCTCCAGGAAAGGCCAATCGATCTCAGGTGTGTGTATGTGTGTGTGTGTGTGTGTGTGTGTGTGTGTGTGTGTGTCTGTGAAAAGACCATGCCAGCTTGCCCGGCAGGGGCAGTAGCTTTGGCCAGCTCTTCTACTCTGATTTGCCACGTTCTGTCAATCTTTGTGCTTGTAGTACAACTTCCAAAGGGCTCTGGTGTTTCTGACAAATAATTAATAATTAAGAGGACAAGTAATATCTTCTGGCAGAGCACTGACACAGTAAGTAATAAAGTAATGGGAGGAACTGACAGATTATAAAGCACTAATTTAACACCACGAAAGAGATTTTAGTTTTAAGTATGCCGCATCTGTAAATACATACACCTTCTTTGATGGGTGTGGTCTGAGTTCACTTTTACATCCCTGCAGCAAGGTGAGAGGGTAAACTAACAGACATCAGCAAAAACAAGATAATGTTCGCTTCCGGTTTTTACAGTAATGTCTGTTAGTCATTAGCGAAAACCCTGTTGATAAGTAAGTGTTTTCACTAGCAGTGTTTCCCCACAGACGGTATGAAATCATATAGAAATTAGGTAATCAACTTTTAACACATCCATGCACTGCAATCTTGTAGTGTACACATGAAGAACTAGTTTTCCTGGGTTGAGAGTCTATGTTTAAGAGCTTTATCATCCATGCAGAAAAAAAAAACCTCCCCCTTCTAACTAAGCTTTATGATGTGCACTGCATACTTATAGCTTCAGCTTATTTCCCCCCTGAAGCATTTAAGTCTGCACAGGCCTCAAATAGTTCAAGAGGCTCTCTGAGGCTCTGCTGATGCATGAGTGACTGGATGCTTGGATGACTCACTTGCTGCCCAATCAGTAGCTTCTGAGTCTAAACTAAAAGCAGAAGCTTTTACAGGCATTTCGGTCATTGCAGCTAGAAAGCATTTCCCTCCTTCTTGTTAAATAAAAAAACTTAGTGTGGAAACACAGGATGAGTCCAGAAGGAAACTCAGAATCAAGTACATATGACTGACAATGTGAGATTTAAGTAAAAGTAAAAGCCTGTTAACCCCTCGGGGTCCACAGTTACGGACCCATGACTGAATCACATGACATTTTCAACATGTCGTAGCATTGGAAGTTGGTCACAATAATGATAATAATAATTACATTTGAAAGTGTGGACTTGAAACACTCTCCCACTTTTTATTTGATGTTGATAGAGCAAATACAGCCGGAGATATGACGATTTGAAACCAGAGCAAAAAAACGTGAATAAAGGTATGAAAATGAGGTGGGATGGGCGTTATATTTCTTACCATATCTTTGTTATTTTTTTTGTCCTTTTTCAAAACGGAAAAAACTGGCCGAATCTGCGGATTCTAATCCACAGACTGCATTAGCATTACAGGTAAGGGTGAGAATGACCCCCAACTGAACCAGATGCGGATACCGGGAGAACCAGGGGTGGGGGGAGGGGTGAGAAAACACTTATAAAGATATAATTTTATGTCAAATATTTGAGTATAGTTTTAATTTATTATAATTTTGATTTTATATACCTAATATTTGGACCAATGTTCACTTTTAAAGTCTTTGAAAAGGTTCGTTAAGCATCTTTGTGTTATTTATGCAATAAATTATATACATTTTTCAAATCGGATTTTATATTTTGTGTGTGCTTTTTTGGCCTTTTGTGTTGATTTAGTAGGTTAAAGTGAAAAAATAATAGGCAGATGAGATAGATGAAACTGTGCTGAAAAAAAAGATACCAAACATGGTATAGTAAACATTTCTTTGTAAAGTATATAAAGGCAAAATCAGAAGTACTCGAAAACGGCCAAAACAGGCACAGACCTCTAAGGGTTGAGGCTTGACAGATATGACCTATGGATGTCAGGAGATGTTCAGATAAAGACATATATAATCAGTCTTAGTTACTGCAAGAATTAGAGTATAGATGTAGACCATGATTTAGTCAAAGTAACAGCAAGCTGGGCAGTTTTGTTTGTCATGAACTGAGGGGAAAAATCTGTATTACAACATTGTGAAGCAGTGCTTATGTGTCGTATGTGTCTGCCATGATAGAGATGTTGACCCTCGGAAGTCAACAGCTCTAAAATGGTCTGCTTGTTAATAAGCTCACTCTAGAAATCCATTTTCAGGTAGACTGTGGCCTGCCAAATCTCTTTTCATATAGCTGAGGTATTTGTTGTATAATACCCTGATGGGCAGATAGAGGAAGGCTTTTGAGTGTTGGACACTTGTCATGAAGTGGTCAATGGCCATTGATCACTCTGCATTTGGCAGGTATTGCACAATCCAGCTCTGCATGCAGGTGTGGTCAGCTAAATGTAAGCAGTGAGAGGCGAGGGGATCTGAACTAAAAGCAGCATGACAAGTATTCCACAGGGAATAGATCATAGATTAAGATGAAATGCAGCTCAACATTCGATATTGATGTTACAAAGAACACCTTGGCTTTCATGCCCCCCCCCCCCCCATACGATCCCTGCCTCATGTGCAAGAGATGGGATTTCATTGATTCATTGATACGCATGCACAAATCCTTTGATGTGTTTTTTTCATTTCTTTACTTGTAAAGATAGGTGCATCCCCCTCTCCAACTACATGGTACAAGCTCTAACTATAAGGCTTGTGAAGTCCTAAGCACTCAACCACGTGCAGCCCATACGCATAAAAATGTGCGAGGAAAAAAAAAAAGTGTTCAGATAACATGCTCACAAAGTCATGACATGGATAAGAGGCATACGTACTGCAGTGGCAGCCTTCTACCTGGATCCAGCAGTGACAAGGCACTCACTCACTCACACAGAAGTCAAGGTAAAAGATAATGCGTTTATTTAGTAATCAGCAAATAGCTTTTATGCTGTGGGTAAGTGGTGAAGCCTGTGAGGCCTTGATAAGATCGTTTGCTTTCAGGTGTTTCCCTGTCGCACCGCATAAGGCACTGAGTGCAAATTGAATAGGGTGACCTTTTTTGCTGCAGAATCAAATTGACTGCATTTTCACCAAAAGATTCTGCCATTTCAATTACCATAAATTTGTGATATTGTGCACCCCCCCCCCATATGCACAAACACATGCACACAATGATGTAAGATAGTATAGTGACACAGGAACACGCATTGTTTGAAACGCCATAAGACTGCTTTATCTTGTCCACTGTATCCTGGCTGTACTCGTCTTGGCATCTTTCCGAGGAAGACATTACTGTGACAAATGAAACACCACAAATCCTGGATGGGCTTGGCAGGGCCTGAAAGGTCAGTAGCCGCATTTGTGGCCAGGAATGTGTGTGTGAAGGTGGTGGCAGCAGCGGATAATAACATTCAGTCTTGTATGTGAAAAACAAGAAGTTGTGATCCATTCACAAATGTAAGTAAATGTCAAAATGAAAGCAACAAGCCTTCAGTTTGTGCTTATGTTTGTTTTTTTATGGACAGGTACATTTGAGTGCTGATGGCAGACTTTCATTCCAGCCAGTAGATCTGGCAGTGTCCATTTAGCAAGATGGACACAGGAAGCAGTCTATTTTCCTCTTTTTCTATTTCTTTGTATTTGCTCTGCCCCCCCTTCGTCTGTTCCTCCAACACATTATCAACAGTGTAACAGTATGTTCCAAGGCCCCTTGCTTAGTGGTGCACATTCAGAGCTGCCGACTTAAGCAAATAGCTATTTGCATGCCATTAAGCGAAAAAAGCAGAGGAAGCACCATTCCTCATCCCATCTCTGCATCTTGCTGAATATTCCTTATATGAGGCTCCAAATCTCTGTTTTTCTCCCCCTCCTGCTGTGACCGTCAGAGTGAGTCGGAGTCAGAGCAATCACAGCAATCAGTGTTTTCTCGTGCCAAGCCGATTGGAAGGTAGCTGCCAAAACAAAAGAGTGAGTGTCCAATCATTACGATGGTGGGTGATTTGGTGGTGTTAGCAAACGGTCACATGGACCATCTGCTGGACGGCTGCAGTAAGAAAACAACAGCAGCTTGGAGCATGACTGTAGATGGGGAAGCTCCACCAGGAGTTGTGAAACCCCCCTGTGGTCCTATCAGTTGTTTAGATAGCGGTGTAAGAACGTGTGTTACTTTGATGTGCACAGGTATGCATGCATTTTACGCTGTGTTTAGACGGAAGTTTTTGGCTTGGAATATAGGATTATTTTTCAGTATTAGCCATTTGTTCAGTGCATTCTGTCTACTAATTTGAAGAAATAAACTACCCTGTTTCAGTCTACATGACACTGGACACAAAGTAGAAGATGTAGATATTGCAAATGGCTATAATGTTTTTTTAAAGGCATTATTTAATTTCCTTATTGGAACACGTACCTGTTGCTACTGCCAGTCATTTTGTGTTTTATTCTTCTGTCTCTTTTCGAGAGGCAGGAGCAGTTAATCCATCCCATGTTTTTGCTATATTAGAACTTATCAGGAAAGCTAGTTTCATCTTCCAGTGTATTAACTCTTTCAAAAAAGGCAAAAACCACCCAATATGAGCAATTTCTCAACATTTCAGAATTTACACTGCAAAAAGCTAAATCTTACCAAGTGTATTTTTCTCATTTCTAGTCAAAATATCTCAGCACACTTCAAATAAGATATAATCATCTAAAGAGTGACGTTTAAGTGAAATATAAGAACTTATTTTTAGACAACAGATCTTGAAAATCTCATTTCAAGAAATTTTACCAAGATAATTTTCACTTGTTCCATTGGCAGATTTTTTTGCTTGAATTAAGCAAAGAAAATATTGAATCAAGCAAAAATATCAGCCAATGGAACAAGTGAAAATTATCTTGGTAAAATTTCTTGAAATGAGATTTTCAAGATCTGTTGTCTAAAAATATGTTCTTATATCTCAGTGAAAAGTCACTCTTTAGATGATTATGTCTTATTTTAACTGTGATGACATATTTTAACTAGAAATGAGAAAAGTACACTTGGTAAGATTTAGATTTTTGCAGTGTAGTATATAAAATTTTTACCTTCTTCTTGATCACATTGTAATACAATACTTCACAATGTGGACATGACTATGTTTGAGGTGATCTTTCTAGTTACTGTTTGATTTTTCCACCGGAAAGTGTGTGCTGTCGTGGAAAGTGTACTAATCCAAGTGCATGATTTTTGACCCAAAGTTAGACCGAGAGAGTCAAGCGTGTGTGAAAGCATGTGACAGCCCAGGCTGATGTCAGCACATGTGAGACAGAGTTCAGAAGATTGGTTTTACCAACAGCAGAGTTACCAGTCAAAAGAGTTTTCTGCGGAGAACTAGAAAGAATAGTGCTGCTAACATCCCTTGGGTAGGTGTCTCAATCAGATCTGGCGTGTGTCAGGATGTGTAACAACTGTTCTTTTTCTCTCTTTAGATTGCATGCACACACACTCTCCCTGAGATATATTGTCTTCTCACTTTCTCTTTTTCCTCTGCTTTTCCATCAGCTCATCAGATAGTGCTCTAACTGTCTCAAATGGTTCCCAAGAGATGCATCATCTCAGCACACACACACATCCTGGTCCTCACTGATGGGTCAAAATGCTCCTCACTCATATGTAACTCACATAGCCCTCTAAAGTGAGACAGACATCTGGCATGTAAACACTTGGCATCCTTTTTCTTTATTCACTGTGATGCCATTTAAGTTAAAGGGAAGCAAAAGCAGTAGATTTGTTCCTGGATGAAAGGATTGTCTCGAAGCCTGTTGGGTGTTTTATGGTTATGAAGATACAGCCTGCCGTCTGGTAGTTGGGCCGGACATTCTTGTAGACATTTAGATGCCACATCTTACAGCTCTATCCGCCATAATAAAGAACATTGACAGAAACAGAAGGACTGACAATAAAGGAACAACTTGAGGGGTTTAACATCCTGTTGATGGATTCAGAAACAGACTGTTGGCTGGCAGTATGGAGAGTTTCGTGTCCAAAATATGTAGATCCTCAATATCTAGTCCATAGGATCATTTGGTCGGGAAATTGTTTCTGAATAACGAGACGCACTATTGATTCTGTAGTCAGATGGAAAACGACAAGAGCCCTCACTATAATGCTACATGTTACAGAGCCATTCGCAGCCCTGAACACAATGGGGATTTTACATTTAGTTTTATGATTTGGAACACCTTCAGACTGTGGCACTGCTACCACACAGACAGACACACAGAGGGACTTAACAGTGTTATGTATGGTTTCATCGCTCCGTATAGGCCATAATCACCCTCTCTCCATCTCAGTAAGCTCATACTAAATGACCAGACGTCTCTGGCGGCTGCCATGATTTGTCTCTCCGCCGTGCATCGTGCCGTACCTTACCCTCCCCTTCTCCCTCCTTCTCTGCTGCCATATGTTGTGCCTGTGTGACCAGCCAACGTGTCAGGCCTGACTAACGCCTTAACGGCAAGGCTGACTTTGATTTATTTCCTCTGAAATCTGGGGGCCAGGGGTAATAACACAGAATGACATTATTTGTTTATCAAATCCAAGGCTGCTTTTCTTGGCAGAGTCAAGATGTGACGACTTGATAGCACCCCCTCAACCCTCACACATACACACATACACCCCACAATTTCTGATTGTGGCATGATTAGATGGTCTGGTTAGTTGTTTAACCTCATGTGAGGGAATTCTTCTGAAATCTGATAGAATAAGGAGAGTGTGAAAGACTGAGATGAATCAATACAATTAACCCATCCACATAACATAACACATAACATTTTAGTCTAAACCAGCTGGTTAGTATACTGTATGTGTAAGAAAAGAGAGGCAAAAAGAGACAGAAAAGAGGAAAAAGAGACTGTGGATAAACAGTACTTTAAATACCAGATGACCCATTTAATGGGAGATATTTTATCTTCCTACATCCAGAGTGTGTCACATGTTCTGCCTCTCATTTGAAGATAACGGTGGGCCTGTTTAGTCTGTTGGAACTGCATCTCTTATTCACAGATCAGGTCTATCATTCTGGCAATTTTCACAACACATTTGGTTCCTTTTAACATGTAAATGATGCAGTGCCCTGAAAAAAGCTTGTTAAAATTTGATCCCTGGCAAATTTGCTTAGGAGCTTGGAATCCTTAAGAAGCAATTAGCAGATTTAATTTGGCTATTTGCCCCAGTTTTCAGAAGTGTGTGTTTGTTTAAAACAGCACCTTCACCTACCGTTATCAGCTGTGTGAATAGTATCTCCTGGAACACAATGCAGTGGTCTGGAACTCAATAAAAGAGTTAAAGGCAAGGACAATCTCAAAGACAGCCTGACTGATAACAAAAAGGCCTCACCTAATAATGAACAACTGGAGTTAGCTTTCTTTTCTCCGACGTGGGGGAACTGGGGTGAAGGAGGGGGGAGAGAAGCTCTGCCAGCACTTGCCAGCATGTTTTATGGCTAATTGAAGCATTTGGAATAAAACAGCCACAAAATGGCACCCTTTAGAATTGGAGCGGGGTTAATATATTGTGATCCCACAATTAGCCCAGGATTGTTAAGATCTCTTTAATTCGGTGAGGTCCATTAAGCGGGATGGGCGAGAAAGTGCTCCCTCCGAGACAATTTTTCTCTTCTCTCTTTGTTCTTCCTGCCCTCTTTTCCTCTCAGCAGCTGCTGTAGTAATCAATATAAATGGACATGGCCGTCAGCAGGTTGCCAGGTTATCCTGGCATCAAACCCTTTGGGTGCCATAGCTCCTGAAGTCCACCTACACAGAGATTTTGTTTATAAATATACAAAGGCCAGATGAGTCAGGGATAGTAGATTGACTTTAGTGCAGACACTCTGCAAGGTGTGGTCCTAAAACTAGAACAGAAAAGCTTGCCTCCTGGACAGGGGTATTAGACCATGCTCTCTCCAGGGTAGAAATGATCACTGAGGTTTGCTCTTTACCCCAGTTTCTCAAATCCCCACTTGGCCTATGAGTGCCTCCACCAGAGCCACAGCAGCGGCTGCAGTATGATCGTCACGACTCAGGCTTTTACAAGTGTCTCTTTCAGAATATGAGAGTCCCTTCAGGTTATCTTCCCTGATACAGTGTGCCTGTGGGAACTTGCCAATTGGTGGAGGTTTTGAAACTGGATTGAAATCACTACATTTGAGCCTGCACAGCCTCAGAAATTCCCCCAGTCCTTTCCTTGCTGTGACATAATCAACTCTGCCGTGCCCTATCAACTTTAAATGTAACTTGTGCCACATAAAGGCACAAACTGTAACCATTTCTGCAGAATATATAGCTGTGAACTACCAAAGAGGTGAATAAAACCCCACCCAGATTCAGCATTGCTTGGGAGGTTAGTGTGGTTGGACCTAGACAGATGGCTGACTCATTAAAGGTTCATTTGTGATAATCTAAAATGATCCTGCTTTCAATTTCTCATGCAAGGATGTGTATTTGAGTTAAGAAAAGGCCAAGGCTTTATCAGCGGTTAATACCTACCCGCTTAGTGCTCAGGTAATAACTTGGGATGCTGAAAAATGGTGAACATTTCAGAAGAACAGGCTTTCAGCACAGTGGATTTGAAGCTCCACAAGTAATTAAACAGCATGCCACCTCATACAGAGCAATTTCCTGCTAAGCATTTGCTTGCCAATGCGGCATGGCCCCAGTCTACGTCGTGTTATCTCTATGAAATATGTCCCCTTTATCATTTTTTAATAATGACTGAGTGCTCATGTTGTTAGGAGAAAATCTACTCAATGAACATCAGATTAACGTTTTCCTCACTGTTAGCAAACTAACTGAACGTCTGAGATATCTGTGTTATCTATAAATGAAAATTGGAGGGAGGAAAGCATTAAAATGACTGCTTTCTCTTTGGTGAATCCAGAGCAGCTCCAAAAGTTCCATCCATGGCGGGTGTGTAATCGTGTAAACTCAGTGGGGTAAACAGAAACGAGGGGGTGGGTACATTTTGTGGATGTGGGGTTGTGAGTCTTAAAGGTGCAGTCCTGGTATCTGTGAGGTTGGTGCCCCCTCAGCATAATGATGGCCACACGCCGTTGCAGAGTGATGCTAATCCTGCCGTGTGCATAAAGGGATTTGTTCTTGTTGGGCTGGCCACAGAACATCCCGGGGTGACGATGCTGTTTATCTTTCTGCTGTCTTAAAGTCCCCTGGGCTTTTATGGCCCTGGAACTTACAGTTCCTGTTGTCACTTGTCACTGTGCAAAGACACTCATGCAAACACAAAAACACACACCCTTTTGTAAAGCATGATGCATCTTTTATATGCATTTTCAGATATTTTGTTGTTGTCTGTGCCCACATGCTTCGGTTTTATTCCCAATAAAGCTCTTAGTTTGATACTTATGGCACCTCGCACCTTCATCTCATTTCCTCATTCATGCTATCCATCTCTATACCTTCATTTCCATGTCTTTTCTCATAGTTACTGTATAATCACAGCTGTTAACCAGCCAGAGCACACAGTGGCTCTGGCACATCAAAGAGGAACTGAGTGGGAAGAACAAGACTTATTTTTCATAAAATGTTGATGATAACTTCTCATCTGTCATAAACATCAGCTGTCATACCAGCATTTTAAATATACTTAGCATTAACTTCTGGTAATTTGCCTTATCTGAGGATTACATGCAAACATCTTGTCAGTGAACTCATCGTCTCTCATTTCTGCAGCGGGGAAGAGAGCAAAGTCAACTTCTGCTCATTGTTTCCTTTAGCCTGCAAACCCCACTCTCGACTGCAGCCCACCCCAACTCATTCCTCTCTTCCCTAGATACTTGCTACTTGTCAGCCTTGGTAATGGGTTTCTTGGGGTAGATATTATTTTGGTTCAGTAAGCTGCGTGCTTAAAATATGAGTGACAGGCTTGACTCACTTGCACAAGAAGAGAATTTTGTTTCTGCCAAGGATAGGCTGCCAGAATAGAGCCAGTTCTACCACTGCAAAAAATTGAGAAAAAAAAAAAAAATCTTCCCACTCTATTAACAATGAAAGGCTGCATGCACCACCCACCATCTTCACTTCTGTAGAAGAAAACAAAAGAGACATGTAACTTCTCCTCACTAAAATGTCCTATTTTTTCTGTCTCTTTATTTGTCGCTTTCTGTCTTCCCCCCCTTTTCCCCCTCCTAAGAAGATAGATGAAGAAAATGAGGCCAACTTGCTGGCAGTGCTTACAGAGACCCTGGACAGCATCCCGGTGGATGAGGACGGATTGCCTTCGTTTGCGGCCTTGGCAGATGGGGACGTGACCAATGCCAGTGACCGGAGCTGTCCCTCCTCCCCTGACGGCTCGCCGCGCACCCCAGAGCCGGAGGAGCCTTCCCTGGTAAGACCAAGAGCTCTTTTTTCTCATAATTATTTCTTCACCGTTCCAAGAGCCAAACATATGTTATTTCTCAGACATGACCTCCAACCCTTTACGCACTGTTGCCTCTGTGCCAGTCTGTGGCAGACACTAGATAAGACTCTACTACAAAACTGGGCACCAAAAGTGGCCATTCTTCTTCTAGACTTCTGTATCTGGAAATAACCAAGCCATACACTGCCACATTTCACAGAATGTGCTAACTGCATGTGAGTGCACTGATGCAAATGAAGGGAGGAGAGAAGTAAACGGAATGGATCAGTGTGTTTGCTGCTCAGCACTAATTACGTAACAGTGCTATTGTGGCTCCAGTTCAGTGATATGAACACTGTGGTGGGGCCAAATATGGTTGACACAGTGCCACAGTTCCTGAAATCAAACCAGCATGTAATGAAAGTCAGGTGGGAAAAAAGAAATCTATCTCATCTTGTCTGCCCTCAGTGGGTCTTGACTAATCCCCCAGTACCCAAGTCTTCTTTTTGGCAAAAAGACAGACCTCTCAATGAGAATTCAGCTTACCTTTGTGCTGTTATTCTTACACATAACCATATCACCTGAGGGTTTGTCTAGCTTAAAGGATTTGACCTGAAACGTTATGTGCAATTATGGCACCATTTTATTCCATACCGGTTCCTTCTAAATGACCTTTAGCCACATGGGCGAGTGTGTTTATTCCATCACATTAGAGGAGCTTGCTTTTGTGTATACAGAAACATCAGCACAAGGGAAAAAAATGTGACTTGTGTGGTCACATGCTGTACACTGCTTAAAAAAATGTGTGATCTTACAAATATGCTGGTAAATATATCTTCTCTAATGGCAGTACGCATGCCTTTTCAGGGTGTACATTTACTAAGTGTAGACTGTCTAATTGAAAGAAAATGGTAATTTGAATAACCTGTGCCCCCCCCCTTCCGCTCTTTCTTTTTGTTCGGTTTGGGTCCGTTCGCAGCTGAAGAAGCTCCTTCTGGCACCCGCAAACTCCCAGCTCAGCTATAATCAATACACAGGTGGCAAGGCACAGAACCATGCAGCCAGCAGCAACCACCGGATCAGACCACCACCTGCCGTCGTCAAGGTAGGGACACACAATATCACAGATGTACACACACACAAATACATGCACTGCCTTGCTGCTTATTTCACTCCTGTACACACACACTTTTTTTTTTGTTGGTGTTTATTTATCTCTCTGTTCTTGCTCTGTCGTCTTTTCTGCTCCCTCTTTCTCCCCCCTCCCTCACACTTCTCTTGTTTTGGTGGCCGCCTTTAGAAGATGTTAGACTACTGCTCTAGCCTACTATCCCAGGGGGCCATCTCGTAATGAAAACAGGCTGATTGCTGTTGGGCTTTCCAGGCGAGGCATCGGCACCGTTGTCTCATTAGCTCCACCACTTATCCGCCTTGGTATGGTGCCTGTTGAAAAAAAGGAAAAAAACAGCGACAGGCACTCTTGCAGCGAGATTGATGCCTTGAGACGACAAGATCAAAATATCAGACTTGATGTTCTCATTAGATAGCTCTCAAAAGAGTTTTTTTTAAAGGGGTGGAGTTGATTAAGATTAATGCTAGTCAGTTTAAATACCATAGGTTTATGAATGTGAATAAATGAGGTATGTGATTTCAGTAATCTCTTTCCATTTGGCAACAGAACATGACACACTATATGTACAGTGTCATATTTAGAATACAGCACATGATCATTTGCTCTTGTTAGGCAAAACGTCTGAAATCTCTATTTGTTATGCTTTCCCTAGTGCTTAAAATCCTCTGAATATAAAAAGCATCTGTATGCGATCATATTGTGTGGTAAACACAGCACAGACATAGATTTGTATGTGCAGTGCCTACTATGTTTGCACATGCAGTGCGTCAACCTTCCTCACAGAGTCTATTTTCATACTGTGCCTTTGAGTCATCCATTTCTGGAGCACAGCGAATGAGGACTCCCGGAGGACATGGTGTGCGTACAGAGTGGTGTGGTGCTGCTCGAAGGGCCACACAATTAAGATGATGGGCGGACTGCACTCCCACCATTGCCTCCCAGACATTTGGGCAACCACTGTGCTCAGGCTGTCTGAATCACTTTGAGTCTCTCCCTGATTCTGTCTCTTTCTTTTTTATTTCTGTGTGCAAAATAAAGAATTTAAATATTCTTGCAATTGGATCAAGAGCACTGCACCAAAGTGAAAACTTTTATTAAATCAAACTAAATAAGTTTTTTTTTCTGCTCTCTTCACTCCTGTTTTGCACAGACGGAGAGCCCCTGGAATGGCAAAGCAAGAGGGGGATCCGGCCAACAGAACCGTCCGGTGAGGCGGCCTTGCACTGAGCTGCTGAAATACCTAACAGCCACTGATGACATCCTGCTCCACACCAAAGCCAGTGAAGCCAAGGGCCCCTGGGGGGGTGCCAGTAGCAGGGACAAGAGTAGCCTGGGTCTTGGAGCCTCGTCCTCGTCCTCTTCACCTTCCTCGTCATCCACCTCTTCGTTCTCCTCCCTTTCCTCCACCTCTTCTTCCTCTTCCTGTACCACCTCCAAGAAGAAGTCAGCTGTGCCATCTCAACAACAACAGCAGCAGCAGCAGCCGCCGCAGCAGCATCACCAGCGAGGTGAGAGCCGGGCTGCAGGCGAGTGTAGTGTGGCTGGTGTTGGGGCTGGGAAGTGGCAGCGTTGCTCTCACGATGACGGGGTTCAGGAGTTGGAGGGTGCTACTATCCCTGTCGGCCACAGAACCTCCACCTGCGGCCATGCCCGCCCCAAACTGGAGCACAGGCCGCCCAGTGAAGAAGGAAGGCCGCCAGGCGATGTGGGCCGCCTGGCCGCCGCTAGGTTTATTAGGTATATGCATTCTTATTCCCTCCCTCCCAGAGAGGTGAGTCACAGCTGTGAGCATTGCCGAGAGGCTGCGGGCGCCACTCAGGCTAGTGAGGGCTTTGGCAGGCAAGGCCGTAGTAATGGTAGTGGTGCCAGCCGTGCACCCCATAGGCACATCACAGTGACTATTAAGAAAAGAGATGAGAAGTCGGGGCACCCATTACTTAGCCAGCTGCTCACCTCCAAACAAAGGCCTGCTCAGTACCAGGTCCACCTACACCCACGTAAGACTATTCCTGTACCTAACACTAAGAGCAAATTAGCAGGTAAGAGGTCTGAGAGCCCCAACCAGGCTGTTTCAAAGGTGGAGAAGGAAGAGCTCAAAGGGATCAGTGATCTTAGAAACCAGGAGGAAAGTCAGGCTGAAGAGCCTGACTCAAGGCCCTTGTTGTCACCTCTTGCCTTTGACTTAGAGAGCTGGGTTACCCAGCCAGATCCAGGGCTAAATATGGGCTTTGGACTAGACCTTGGGTGGCCAAGCCAGGGGGGCTATGGGGAGGATGTTGACCATGATGATGATGATGATGGTGTTCATGTTGATGATGACCTTGTCATGGGCAGCCCCACAACGGTGCTCTCACAGGGCCCACCAAGCCCACTCTTCCCAGACACTAGCATTGCAGAGCCCGCCCATCCCTGCATCATACAAGGGCAAGGGCACCCACACAGGCAGGCACTCAGCGAGCACCCCGACGACCAGGGCCACCCATTGTTAGGTAATCATGACTGCATCCCCCCCACTGGCCTTATCTCTGCTCTCTCTTCTCCCTCTCCTGCTCTAACCATTTCCCAGTTTGACTTCACAACTAACCCTATTCTAATTCAAATCTAACAGTCATTCTGAGGGTATAAACGACAATGACAACAAACAGCCTGCTAGCCAATGCTTTTTGCTAGTCCCGGAGGCAGTCTTTTAAATTCAAATAATGTAGAGTTAAATAAAAAAAAAGGAGGGGGTGGGAAAAGGGGTGAGCCTTGTCTTGCTACTGTACGTCTTGTATTCATAAAGTTGACCCTTGAACCATCTTTGGCTGATTGAGCTGAGTGTGCTGAATATGTACATTTAGTCTCAGAGCCCGGGCGCTGCACTTTAGCGTTGTGCTACTAAAGCCACGTTCCCTTAGCTGGAGCACATGCCAGCCAGAGCCTCGGGCAACTGCACAAGCTTCCTTGACTCTCCTTTCTTCCTTCTTTTTTCCCCTCCTCTGCTCTTGGTGCATGCGATTATGACTTTACTGTCCAGAGAGGGGCTCACCCACTGTCATGTGTCTTGTTTGTGGCATCGTCTCTGTATGTCCTGATTCCATTTCTATTTGCTTGTTGTTTTAAGCGGGGTATGTCTGTCTAGGCCCTGTGAAACACATACCATCACTTCATCCTGCCTCACAGAGTAATCAGTCTATCCTAAGAGAATCAGCTGTTAAAACGGGGTCAAGCACAAAGGATATGCTTTGTAAAATAGTGTCCATATAAATACTTTCTAACCAGGGATGGGTGTTTCTGTAGTGATAATTGCTTTTTGAGCCAATTTGAGATTAATTGTTGCAGAATGTGGACCTGTTCTCTTCTGCTATGAGTGTCATACCTAGATCAATAATTACCCATGCTCCTTTGTGTTCTGCAGCCAAACCAACCACCTTGCCACTTCCTTTGACCCCAGAGTCTCCAAAGTAAGTGTGAGAAGTTTTTCCACGTTCTTCTAGGCAAAAAGCAACAAAAAAATCTACAGAAAGACAAAGCCAAAGAAAAGTATGCAGACTAGAATCCAAATTGAGGCATTTTTGTGACTCTCATTTCCATTTCTTAGATCACAAAAGCTTGAAAGACTTATTGTCACCTGAGAAGTGAAATGTTACACCTTTTTTGTCTTCCAGTGACCACAAGGGATCACCGTTTGAGAACAAAACCATTGAACGCACATTAAGTGTGGAGATTGCTGGAACCCCAGGTAAGCAGACATTACTGATTACTTCGAGAAAACATTTTTATTTTAATGGATACAGTATCTAATGTGTATAGTAATAGACTAGGCACTGAGACTCCCAGATCTTTGTTGAAGCTATTAATGGGTTAATTCCACTTCCATCACAGTTCAAAGTTCAAGGTGAAGGCATAGGAGAACATTTTATGTGCCTGAGTATTGATTAGGGTTTCCAATCTCCTCTGGGTTTATTAGCAAACCCCTCCCACCACCTCTGCCCCCCTGTTACTGAGTTAATATGCTGCTCCTATGCTTCTATCAGATCCTAATGCTCCTTGACTGACAGCTTACTTAGCCTACATATCAGAGGAAAATTGAATTGGCAGTGTTATTGTTTTAATTGATAATTCAGTTTTGCCTGTGTGATCCGTGTCTTCCTTCCTTGACTATATGTCCCCAGACATACACACAATTAGATCAACCGACATGGGAGTCATTTAGTAATGTTAGGGTTTCTGTGCAAAGCATGCTGTTTTCTAAAGATAGTCACTTTGCAGCTTTTTTTTAGTAACATATAAGATAAAATCAGTGTTGGTGAATCACTAGTTACATATGCCAGTATTATGTAATTAGATTATAAAATGTATGCAATTACAGTCCATTGCAGCTACTTACAAAAAATGTCATCAAACGCACTAATTGAAATGTTGCTGAATACGAAGGACAATTTATTTTCTGTAAGAAGCGTGTTTGTAGAATATAGTGTGTGCAGTGGAGGAATGCCTTATTTTTTTGGTATACTTCTGGACAACACAGATCATCAATGCCATTTAGAAAAAAATTGTCCTTTCTTTACCTCTAGATAGGCTCTGTTTATTTAGCAGACATTTAGAAGTGTTTGATTGGCTCTCTGTTGCTTGTCTACCAAACAAAATTTTTTGCTAGTAAATCTTGTTAGAAAAGTAATAAAAAAGTGAACTAAGAATTAAGGTTACATTATTTTTACATTCTAGAAGAGTAATTAGTCATCTGTAACCTGTTATCTTTCACAAATAATGCTCCCAACACTTTATTATTAAATATATTAGAAGAAGAGATCAGACAGTATTAACATTTTAGCAATAAAAAAATTAAATTTCCACCTATAGTTTCTCAGTGGTGCTATTGCATTGGGCCCCTCCGGCTATTCATTTACTTTGTCGGTGAATTGTCCTCTGTGTATATACCTAATGTCTGCCTCCATTTGACTTTATTTGTGGCACATCAAACCCCAAGAGAAGTCCCTTCAACCTTCTGACCTTTCGTCAAAGTACTGTTTAACCCTTTTGTGTAGATAAGCTCTCAGGGTCAAAGGGGCCAGCCGGTGAGACTTAAAGAAGGGCTGCTTAAGCTCAGGGGCAATCAAGCACAGTTAATATTTCTTCTGTTTTACTGCACATGGGTGAGTTTACTGACCTGCGGCCAAGTCTGACTGCTTGTTCTGTTCCACTGTGTCCATTTTACAGGAACAGTCAAATAAAGCCCTTCACCTGACTTCCATCATCTAGCAGAGATTTAGGTTTGAATATTAGCCGGAAAGTCATCAGTCCAGAAAGCTCCTGGTTGCTGAGCCCCTTCTCTACTTATGGATAAGCTTTTTAGTCTCATGTTGTGTGAGACAGATGAATATAGATCCCAGTAAGAGGAGGGGATAGCGGTTTGATCCAGAGTTAGAGGTCCTTTGCAGATTAAGAGTAACATTCTATGACAATAGGGATTATGGTGTTGTAACTGATAACCAGATGGAGGTTAACTAGGTGTATTGTTCAACCATTCACCTTCAAGACAAGCCGGCAAGTCACTGCTGGAACTTTCCATGGATTGTGGCCAGTCACAGAGGATTTTATTATTTTATGATTTTATGAGCAGTTGTAGTAATAGTGGTTACTGTTTCATGGAAAGATAAAATCTGAACATTATGTACTGAGCCAGAAATATTGAAAACAAAACCATGGAAATGTTTGGACTGTTGGCTCTGTGTTTTCTTGACTCTTCTAACAGAGGTACAGTAAAGCTGCAACAGGCAGTACGGCCCCCTGGGATTTGACTGTTCAAGCCTAATCTCTGCCAAGATAATAGATTTACCCTGTGCTGCCGTGTTGTCTTTAATTACTGTATCTCATGACACTGGGGTGGTCTGTGTGTTGCTATTTGCATGGCTTACCGCCGGATCAACTCTTTAAGCCCAGAGTTGTTATTCGCTCCAAGCTGGACGAGAAAAATGATTTCAAAACCCTCCTTTCTCCTCATCTTGCTTACTTGCTCCATTGTTTTCTCTCTGGCAGCTACATGATTGGTGTTTGCATCTGCGGATCATCCATCATGAGCAAGTTTGACTGAGAGGCACATATTTATCTAATTCTGATTTATTTCACCCCCATCACTAATGGCTTCTAGTTTATGACCCCACGCGCACATTGTTTTGGACAGATGGTGCTTCATTGTGTAGCACCCCCTCTCCCTCTCTTCTGTCTCATTTTCATTGCTCTTTTCATTGGGATAATGCACATATATATATGTGTCTGTATCACAATCAAAAGTAGGGAAGGGGGGAAAAGGGGGGGAGTGGAATTTGCAACCTTACGTACAGAAATATCCAGATAATAACTAGGATAATAAGCCATTGGATCAGGTATTCCAAACACAGAAAGCAGTTTCAGAAACTCGAATATTTATGTATCACGCTCCCTCACTCTGTCTTTGCCAAGCTGTCTTCTCAGTGCATGCTCTAACACTGGATTTGATACTAATAGCTGTCATTTAGTGCTATTCGCCAGCAAGGAAAGACTGATGTGCATTATAAGAAAGGCAAAGAAGAGGGGAGAGCGTAGGTGTTCAAAGTGGCTGAGTTTGACTCCAGTGAGAGACTGTTAGCGACGAGCATGTGTGTGTGTGTGTGTGTGTGTGTGGGCATATTTGTTCTGCATGAGACAGAAACAGGAAAAGATGGCGAGAGACAAAACAGGAGAGATTGATTTAGGAAGGATGGCAGACAGGTGGAGAGGAGAAGGGAGAATACAAGACTTGGGGAGTAGGGAGGGAAGAGAGAATGAGAGTAATGGTGGCGGCTGTTTGTGTGAGTGCATTAACAATGCTATAAAGTGGGCTCATCTCAGGACTTCCCATATAACTGCCATCTGTCTGGTTGTAAATCTGTAGGAGGCGGGGAAGAAGATGGGGGGGCACAAGCACTATGGGCATGCCAACTGAGAAGAATGACAACCCATTTGCCAGTAGTTCCTGTGCTTCCTTTACATTGCAGACGTCTCACCATGGCAACACAACGTGTACATTAAAACTCATGTCGTATCTTTCTACATTGTTTCACTGAGGAGGTAATGGAGCTGGATAGTCTTGAAACATGTATGGCATCATGCCATTGATCATCTTTGAGTACGATAAAAAGCCCTTTGGTTTTATTCAGATGAATTGGCTGCTGTCCAGTGCGGACATTTTCGTGCAGCAGGCGGAGATACTTTGAAATATGTGCTGTAATTTTTTTCATTGGATACATTACGCTTGTCCTCTAAAGGGTTTTGTGTTATGTTTTTTTTTTTCTTTTTTTTCATAAAATGGGATCTTTCCAAGGTCAGAAAGGAAGCGCATGGCAAGTCATCTGTATTACAGCTTCACCATATTAAGTTACACCAAGCATTACATTAATCTGTCAAGATTGCAATAAAATAGAGATCAGGATTAGGCCAAGTGAAAGTGAATATTTTAATCAGGCATGTATCTGTGTCCACTGTCCATAAACCAACCTGGGAGTTTATAGATGAGAAGGGGGAGGAGTTTAAGGGGGATATTTGGTGAGGTTTGGATTATGACTCCATTTTAAATTTATTACCTCCACACCCCCACCAACCTCTGTGTCTCCCTCCCTCTCCAGGTCTGACACCACCTACCACGCCCCCACACAAAGCCAGTCAAGAGAATCCTTTCAAAGCATCGCTCAAAACCAAGTTGTCTTCATGTTCCTCCTCGGCATTGGCATGCAAAAGAGCCAGGCTGAGCGAGTTGGGCCCCGGCGCTCTGGCTCCGGCCCCAGGTGCCTCAGGCGGGGGCCCCACCAGGAAGGGTCCCGAACAGACTGAGCTTTATGCCCAGCTGAGCAAAGCGTCCACCGCCCTCCCTTACTCCCAGCACATAGCAGGGGGTGGCGTTGAGGAGCAGCGCAGCACTAGCAACAATAAGCGGGTGCCGCGTGGCTACAGTGACCATGACTATTGCCAGGCGTCAGCTAGCACAAAGAAGGACGGCAGCACAGCCACTGTTACCACAACTACAGCAGCAGACATGACAGCCACTTCAGGTGCCACTGCTGCTTACATGCCTGCGACAGGCAAAGCAGAGGACAGGCATGTAGAATGTAAAGACTCAACCATGCCGCCATCCTCTTCATCTCCATCTACTTGTTCTCCATTATCAGCTTCATCTGGTTCTTTGGCTAAGCAGCAGAATTTTGCCTCAGTGGATGGAGAAGCAGCCCAGGTCCAGGGTTTAAGGAAGCAGGCCCTTTCACAAGTCACCCAGATCGTTTCACAAGAGGCCACTACTGACAGGGACCAACAACACCCTTCTGCCACCAGCCGGAAGCTCCTGTGTGACCAGGAAATCAGAGCAGAACTCAACAAGCACTTTGGAAACCCCTTACAAGCCCTCTACAGCCAGGGAGGCCAGGAGAGAGACACAGGCAGCAAACCAAACAAATCCGAAACCCCTCAGTCACTCGACAATGGAGAGAATAATGACGAATACTCCCAGAGGCTGCCTGGCTCCGGCTACCTGCACCCAGGGTTCCTGCCCTTCCACGATGACCTAGATCTGGGTGAGGGCCGTGAAAGTCGCTTCCTCTATCCATGGGAGGGAACCCCTCTGGACCTACTCTTTGACTGTCCTCCCTGCTCTCCCTCCTGTTCCCCACCATCCAGCTGCTCCCCTTCACGGGGATCCGTTTCCCCACCTTCCTCCCTCCTTCTCTCACCCAGCAGGCCTTTCTGCTGGACCAGCAGCGGGTCCCGCTCCCGTTCTCGTTCCCACTCTGGTTCCCGCAGCTCCTCTTCCCACTACCGGAGGCGCTCCCTCTCCAGCTCACCGGACAGACGCCCCTCCTCCTGGTAAGTTACAAATAACCTCCTCTTCCTCGGATTGAATCTTTACTGTTACACTAACATCCAGTTTAACCAGGGCTCTGACTTTGTGGGGGGTCTGGCTTAAGAGTGTAAAACAGGCCTGATTAGTTATCAGAGCTGCTGTCAGACAGGATGGACCCTGGAGACTCTTCGCATGGGTTCCTGATCTCATGCTAGTGTATGCCTGAATACAGGATGGATTCACTATGTATTAGACACAATTTAACAGGTGAGAGAGGAGTTGGCATCCAGGATGATGAAATTGTAGTTGATGATTAATTGTTATACATATATTTATGATTAATGATTTGTATTTTTCTGTTGCCACAAGTAGAGTATAAGCCTGACAATAAGCTTAACAGTAGATTATTTATAGAGCAGAAGCGCTGTTTATTGGTATTTAACACTGGAATTCAAAGAAAATTGCTTTTACCTTTTATGGCAAAGTAAACGAAATATGCACTGGGAAGATTTGTCATAAATGACTTAAATATGCCAAAGCTATGAAGCTGAATATATAAAGAAATTGCCACTAATAACAGGTACAACTAGAAGTTGAATTTAAAAATTAAGAGTGCCGGCTGAATCTGAAATGGTGGAAAATGATGCAGAAATACGGATGAAATATGACATTTCTGTTAGTTTCCTCCAGCTTTTTTATACAGCTGAATGGAGACGTTTATCATGATTATGCAAAACAATTGCGGGTAGCTCAAATAATTGCGATAAGGTGATTATGTAATAATTGTGACAGAGAGAGGTGAAATGAATTCAAACCAAATTATCTGGACCTGTCTGCGCTTTCCATGTACTGACTATTAAACCAGGTGGCACCCTAGCAGAAAGATTTGGGTTTGAGTGGCGCGATCACCATCAAACAGCCGGCAATAAACAAAAAAAAAGAAAAGAAAAAGAAAAGGCAGAACATGAAAGGTGCCAGAGGCACTGGACTTTTGAAGAGTATGAGTTTCATCTCTAGTCAGGGACTTTTATTTGAGTGTGTTCCGAACATTCACTTTTTTACTTTAACTCACTCCCTCGCTCACTCCTGGTTTTTGTTTGATGCCGGGGCTATTGTTTTAAGCGGCAGCTGTTGTTTTTACTGAGTGGCAAACCCTCCTCTTTTACATCCCCAGAGATGAAAGCCAAATCCAGGCTGTGGGAATGTAGTCTCAAAACCCCTCTCAAAAGAGCCTCCTATCATCATAGCTCTGTGTGAGAACTACATTTCCCATGCTTCCCTTTGATCAGAGCTGTGGGGTTGTTGTTGTTTTTAGTAGAAGAAGAGAGGCAAGCCGTACATATTTACTGTGAAACGTGTCAGTAAATTTAGTTTGTCAGTAGTAGTTCACTGGGTGCCTCATAGTGTAGGACTCCTCTGCAGTG
The DNA here is from genome assembly GCF_902148855.1 of Sphaeramia orbicularis. NCBI lineage: Eukaryota > Metazoa > Chordata > Actinopteri > Kurtiformes > Apogonidae > Sphaeramia > Sphaeramia orbicularis. Next base: position 28,230,511 of record NC_043974.1, read on the forward strand.
ACTGAGTTTGTTTGTCTGATTACTTAAAGGTCAGTTTACTCCACAGAGCCAGTAGAATCACTTTGTTCTTTGTTCTCTACACCATCTTGCTCACAAATTATACAGTATTACTCTCCAGGCACTCAGTCTGATTCTAACACTGACAAGCTTTCAGAAAATACTGCTTAGGGATTCGTGTTATGAAAGTGACAGAACAAGAACCTTGTTATATTCTTTGCAAGAAAAGATAAGTAGAATTCTAGCAAAATAATTCTCAAAATCCCTCCTCTGTGTTTAATGTTTCACAGTGTAAGACCCTCAATCTTTCCAAACTGCCATTCCTTTGCTTCACTGAGCTTCCCAAACTTCTCTCCCTTCATTATTCAGGGCTTCCTTCTTGAGCACTTCAATAATTAAGCATCGGAAGCTTAAGGAGTACAGGTTTACAGGCTCTATAGTCAGGTCACTGGGGCCTACAGTATTGACCAAAACCTCATACAACTTAAATATCAAGTGCATTTATATGCTAGCTCAGGTGTGTAAGAAAAGTTCTGCAGAAATGGGTACTTTCTGTGGCCATAGGTTAGATTAGGACAAGGCTAAAGGAACACAGAATGCTCTTACGTGGAATTAACCCAATTTCTAACATGAAAGTGGCTCTTGTGAATATCAAAGTAGTTAATTTGGCTCTCAAAGCCAAAAGCGAATTAACCAAGGTGTCACAGATTTGCAAAAAAAAAACCACTTAAAGTGATTTAAGTTGTGGAGCTGTGCACCACTCATAATGTGTGTATGTTTAAGAGCGTTCTGTGCTGCGGAAAATAATAACATCATATTTAACATTTTCTGTTCTGTTCCCTCAGGGCTCGTCACAACACAGATTTGAGCACTTTTCGTTCCAGGACTCACAAGAGCCCCCACCCTCAGTCTCGATCTCCTCTCAGCCGCAGGCCAAGGTGACTATTTAAATCGAATTGTTTAACCTCCAATTTGTTTTGTGCTATTAACCTTTGTTTTGTCACATTATTTAGGTAAGGTCGATGTTTGTTCACATTAACTGCTCGGTGATATTCAAAAGACCTCATGCTGCTCTGTGAGGATGGATGGTTGGTTAATGAAATAAACAGTATTAGCAGTCACCATAGCTAATGCCAAAACAGGAACTTTTCCGTCACCACTCAGGAATAGTCCGTCACATCTAGACAGAAGCCTTTTTACAGTCTGTCTCACACACATGGGGGCCTGTGACAAACATTCAGGGCAAATATGTTTAATTGATTGTGTTTTACTCGACTAGTGACAAAAGAATCCCAAGTCATACCGTTGCACATCTATACTTCACTCACAAGCTGATGCTTTTGGCCGTATAACGATGCTTATTCATCTTAGTGCATGTGTAGCTTTGTGTGAGCCACTGCAGAGGGGACCATTTCATATGCAGAAAAGAACTGTGCACTGCAGGGAGAAAGAGACTGACACCATCACAGCTCCGAGCTGATTTGGCAACCACGTGCCTAATGACACCCGACAAGCCCAAGAGTCGCTCATCAGTTGGAAACTTAACGGACACGTCTTGTGCTAGTCTGGGGTGGGAGAAAGTTGCACTTTCCTTCTTGATGAAGCCCTAACTAAGCAGAAAGTAATGACATGTGAAGTTGTGCTGACAGTTGCAGCTGCCTGGCTCCCCGACCGCGCTGCTCGCCGGCGCTCCCGCGGGCCTATCCTGCGGGCTCCGTAATCATAGCGATGGCAAATACAGATCTTATTAGATCTCTATTCACGGTGTCCATTTCCTTTCCTTTGCAACTCTGTTCTGAACCATCAATAGAAAGAGACAACTACTCCTTAGTGAATACTGGCAATTGTTCTTCATCGACATAAACAAAAAGGGTGAATTTAAAGGACATGCAAGGATGAGTGTTGTTATATATATCTTCTCCTCTGTAGGTATGACAGCTATGAGGAGTACCAGCATGAGAGGCTGAAGAGGGAGGAGTACCGCCGGGACTACGAGAAGCGGGAGTTCGAAAGGGCTGAGCAGAGAGAGAGGCAAAGGCAAAAAGCAATAGTGAGTCAACCCACACAACCCCTATCTCATTTCCTGTGTCACCCATTTTTTTCAATGCTCAGCTTTACATTGTTCCTGCCAACGCTGAAAAAGAGAAAAATACAATCACTGTGCCATGCAATCACTGCCACGGCACATGTACACTTTCCTGTAAACACACTGAAACCCACAGACTGATTTCTTGGGATGAGACAGCCTCAAGCTCAGTGCCATGTGCCACAGTGTCTATCTGCTGAAAGAATACATACAAAGTGAGGTCCTGAATGATTCAGGCGACAGGCCCTTCCTCTTTATCTCCGGGTTGTGTATTTTTAACGTCTCAGTCGTCTGGAAACACTGTCGACTCTTATTAATCACACCACGGGGTAAAATGTTAAAATAGTAGAAAACAGAAACTAGGAGAGCAAGAACAAAAAAGAAACGGCCACTGATTCTCTTGAGCTCTTTTCCTTTTTCTGTATCTGTTACAAAATTCAGCCTAATGCAGTGACTATCGTGTTTCTCCTATATCTCCACTCTCTCTGTCTCAGTGTGACATTACTCAAGTTTCCAGCGGGGTAACGCTACTACCACCCGTTGATAAAGCACACACTAAATGATGCAGTAATGCAAACGTGGCTTGGCATGCATACAGTTTCAGAGATGGAGAAATAAACAATTACGAGCGGTAAAGCTCAAGCTGTCAAACAAGGTTTGAGAGGCCAGGCACGCGAAAGCATCTCGTTCTGTCTGTCTGCATATCTCTCTGGTTTTTTGCCTCATTCTCTCACTCACTCACACACCCACACACATAGGCAGCCCTCAGGGTGCCATCAAGAAAGGACCGCCTATTTATCAGTTGTCAGCAACTAAACCCCTAATTCAGCAAACACTTTTTTTTGTCTCAAACTGTATGTAAGCATTAAAGGCAGTGTAAAAAAAAAAAAAAAGCATAAAAAACATAATCTGTAGTTAATTTGTACTTTTTCTGGCTACTCTATAAGTCTAACAGGGCAAAGGTGAAGTTTCAGTTCAGCACCAGGCAACTGATTTACATTACTAGTACCCTCAAGACAGCATTTAAAATTTCAGTGAGTCTCAATGGACTTGGCCCAGTAATGGCAAGTAAATGAATGAATAAATAAATAATACTAGTGATACACTATAGCCTCAGGCTTGTGCTGTATTATATGATTAGCAGATGCAATTAAACTTCTCAAGAGCTTGCATATAATTGCAGCCTGGTGAAAATTATTCTGCTATGACCCCTACGTCCTCTGAGGTTCAAGGAAATGCTTGTTTTTTGCCCTGTGGCTCACCACTGTAGCTCTTAATGCTGTGTCTCCTTTGGACAAGAACTTCCTTAACATATTAACAGACCTTCAATTTAGCAATCTTACTTATGGTTTCTATAAGTTTGGAAGAAAGAAGCTGTCTTTTTTTCTAATATATAGCCGACTCACCCCCTTCCTTTATTTTTAGACTTCATGAAAGAAGAAGCAAACTTAAGACATGGCATCATTTGATAAAAATCACTCTGCCCCTGGTTGATGAGTTGCAGAGAGAAAGAGGAATTGTGGTGCCAAGGCAGATTGAAGGTGCTTCCGAACTGCAACTCTATCAGATAAAGTGGAAGTGGGTTGAACCAATCACAGAGGAACACAACAGACAGGCAGAGAAAGGGGACAAAACAGGGCCCCGAAGTCTGCCATGGTATCCACAGGAGTGATCAAGACCAATTCATTAGGGCCGGGTGAAGAAAGAGAGGCTAAAAGGAAAACCGGTTCCCCCTTCTAATCTCCTTCCTCCACTCTGTCTTTCCTTTTAACGAGCAGGAGGAGAGACGGGTGGTGTACGTGGGGCGACTGAGGTCCGACTGCACCAGGACAGAGTTGAAGCGCCGCTTTGAAGTCTTTGGTGAAATTGAAGAATGTGCAGTGAACTTGAGGGACGATGGGTAAGGCCTCAGGACTTTAATGTGTGTGTGTGTGTGCATGCGTGTGTGTGCGTGCATCTATATGGGGATAGGACACATTTATTAGAACATTCCTACCCTCTGGATTTCATGTAAAAACCAAAATCCTTCTGTTGTAACTCCTGAACTTGGACCAAAGGAGAGTGTTTAAGGTCTAAGACAACGAGGGCTTTTGTAGTCTCAAAGCGTGTCACGGTCCATCTATTTCTAGGCCTACAGAGCCCCAAAGATACACTTTTATTGATTCTCTTTTGCATATAAATAGCGTGATCGTCATCTAAGACAAGGCCCCCTGTTCAGTTATTGTTGCCTCACAGCACCACTCTGACGTATCATTTTCTATTCCTGACCAGGGACAATTTTGGCTTCATCACGTACCGCTACACTTGTGACGCCTTTGCCGCCCTTGAGAACGGACACACCTTACGCAGGTCAAACGAGCCTCAGTTCGAGCTGTGCTTTGGCGGACAGAAGCAGTTCTGCAAATCACATTACACAGACTTGGGTAAGTGCAGTGCTTTTGTTGTCGTCTCCATCAACCCCCTGCAGTCATGCGGTATATTTGCGTGGCTGGAAAGGACTGTCAGCAAAAAAAAAAAATAAATAAGGGGGTGGAATTAAGACAGTGAAGGAAAAAAGAAAAGTCAGAGTGATGTTCCCAGATCAAAAGAGACCATCTTTGCCTGAGAAACAATTCCTAAAGCCCTGTATATGTCCAGCAGGCATCTGTAGATCTAAAGGGCAAAGAGAGTTCAGAGGTCAGCCCGTGAACACGCCAAGAATAGAACTCTGTTTTCCCCCTGTCATATCTGTAGTATCTTTAGCAAAAAGACAGGCAGAATGCATTACTCATCTGGACACTAGATGCTTGTTTCTACATTGTTGTTATGAAAAGCAAGCCATTTAAGTGCAGAAAGATAGGGCTTAAAAGCATGTACACAGATGCGCTCCTTTTTGTTTCTGAATGCCTAATGTGTTTGCGTGTTCTGTTCACATGCGTACCACTCGCGAAACGTGCGTGGGTGTGGGAATCACAAGAGCATTAAGAAGTAAGGAACGAGGCGAGGTAAAATTACAAGGACAAAGACATGTTAGAAGAAAGACGAGAGGAGATGAAGTGAGGAAGAGGAAGGTGGGAGCAAGGTTAAGTCTCAGCAACCCCCCCCTTCATCTTGATTGAGGTTCCATCTGTTGCCAGCTGTTGCGGCGCTGAAACAAGGTGCAGTCTTGATGGTAGCATGTCGGGGCCAGTCATTTACATAGAGGGAGGGGTTAGCTACTTATGCATACTTATGCATCGCCTTTGTGGTAAATCTGGGGTCACGACTGCAGTGGAAAAGCTTGAGATTCAAAGCAAATCCATGGCTAGCCTGGAAATATAAACAAGTATAAAGACTTCTATATGTGCCAGATAAAGAAATCTGTGCTCAAAGGGATGCAGGTGGAGGTTGTATTTGATAAATAATGCTCAGTATCAGTGGAATCAATCTGTTTTTCTCTTGCATGATGTTGGAGTTTTGACATGCAAAGAAAAAAAGTACTTTCCTCTTTGATTGTAGTTGGAAAACAAACTATAGAAGTGGTAGAAAATGAGCACCTGCATTCAAAATGAGCTCGATAGTGTTAAACATTGGACAGTCATGAGGATCGTCTTCTCCACTGTTAGATGACATGTGTGATAGGTATTGACACATCTGTAGCCACTCTTCTCCTTTTGACATGTATTTACCATCAGTGTGTGAGGTCAGAAGCGTCTAATGCACTCTTTCAAGAGGGTCGATAGGTCACATGGGAGGAAAAAAAGAACATTTTCTTCAGCAAATGAAGCTGTTACTATACATTTTCAAAGTACATGCTCTAAGCCATCAGCTTCTTAAGTGAGGCCATGATGAAAAATTGGCACACAGAGAAACAGTTGCTAATCCCAAAGCCTTGAGGATAGACATTATACCAAGATTGACTAATCAGTCTACTGAAATGGAAAGGCCTTCATTCGACCGCCTCTTTGTCAGGAACAGGCTATTTTGGTCGTCCCCATACTGATAGCACAGGATAAAGAGATAGAGAGGAAGGCAGTCTGTTATAATAGTGTGGTCTCCAACCTCATCCTCTCTTCTCAGTCTTGTTGGCTCTTCTTTTTTTTGTTTTCGGAGACACCGTCCATTAGTTTTAAGTAGAGCACCGGGGTATTTTTCATCCCTCAAGGTGCGCAGTGTGACACAATCCAGCCCTCGGCCATTGCATTAGATCACAACCGGCGTCTCTTAGCTGCCATGGTCATTCCCATTTCTCAAAGCTCTGGGAGTGAGCTGCTGGGCCCTTTGGGGGCCCCATTTGTGAAGCTGTCTGTTGCTGGAGATAAGACACTCTTTATATATTATCAGGTTCATCAGGAAAAATAGGACATATGAGAGATGGATGGACAGCTTATGGTTTTACCTCTGTGTGGAACATAGCACTGTTTTACATTCTGTTCCAGTGGTTCAAAAGACGCTAAAAATCATGTGTGAATCAAGACATTTTCCAACTATTTAATATGACTTTATAGACTTAATGAAACTTGCAAATGTATTTCCCCAGTATGATTATTTGTTTCCACTGTTTTGTCTGATTGTCTGTTTTCTCCCTCCCTCCCTCCCTCCCCTGCAAAGTGTTTTTTATCACTTGCCAGGCTTTCATTGTAAATAAGAAATTGTTCATAATAGGGCTGCACGCTATTGTAAAAAAAATGACATTACAATGTTTGGGTTTTTTTTGGTGTTTTTCTGTGATATATACAGTAAATGACAGTATTAAAAAATACTTTTTTTTTGCTAGATGACTTGAACAGCTCTATTTGGAAAGAATTGATTATTCTAGAATGGTCAGGGTGATTCTGTGGGAGAGTGGAGCTGCACAGAAAATACAAAATATTAATTTTAAAAAAGCTGAAAAATGACTTTTTTGTGCAAACCATGCTTTCCTGAACTTTAATGCTATGTAATTGGTTTCATTGCAACTAAAACAGGTGAATGCTTTGACTACCGCTCAGAAGTGATTTGAGAGGGTTATTATGGAGTTCTGTGCACCACTTTCCACACCGTGAAGGCAGGGTTTTTATTCAACATCATTGTTCTGTAGCTGTGTCTTGGCATTACTCTATTACATATATGAAGATGGTAATGGTAAGATGAAGGTTAAAAATGGGATTTACCGTCTTTTTAACCCATAAATACCCAAACATCCACCACCGACCAAAAGCATGGACTTTTTGATACCTGATCCACTAATTTAATCAATCAATCAATTTTATTACAAAATTATTACAGTCAAAATTGACAATTGATTTGCAAGATACATTTTGTAATAGGACACCCCAGAAGCAGTCCTCAGCTTATAAATGGGGACCCTTAAACATGTGATAAGTGACACCATTGACGTTATAATCCTATCAATACATGTAAATAATTGGTGTAAAATTCAATTTGTCATCTTTTCATGGTCATCAGATATGACCCATTTAGACGTTCAGAGACTCCGTAGTGAACATGGAAACACTGTCAACTTCTACAACATTGATTCACCAGTAAAATATGTTCAGTTAATGATATATTTTACAGATAAAATCACTTTTTCTTCAGTTTTCTCTGTTTTGATATAATAAACTTTGAGTTTTCATGAACATCTAAATTAAGTATAGGAAATTAAATATAGGCAAATACATAATTCACAGCAAAAAATGCAAAATATGGAGGATTATTTTCTAATAAATAGTGATAGATCGTGTAAGAAAGGTTAAATTAATTTGGGAACTGACACAAAAGTAGGACTGGGTCTTTATGGGTTAAAATATTATTATTATGGAGGAGGTTAGCAAATAAACACAAATTTCAGCTAGGACAGGGTATATTACCAGCCTACATATTAGCATAGAAACTATCAGATTAACACTGGAGCTACACGAGTGAACAGTAATGATGAAAATCGCAAAATTCTCTGAGCTCTGTCCTCCCTGGGTTTCCTCCGAATACAAAGGCGAACCTCTGTGTTTTATGTGCGTTTTCAAAGACGCCCTGCTTTGCTCAACACTGACCGCAACCCTATTTGTCCCTTTCAGACTCCCATTCAGATGACTTTGATCCAGCCTCCACAAAAAGCAAGTATGACTCCATGGATTTTGACAGCTTGCTGAGGGAGGCCCAGCGCAGCCTGAGAAGGTAACCAGTTCAGTGGCACCTGCTGTCTGTCACACAGAGGAACTTCTGATACCTCACTGTTGTTTTTCTCGCTCCTTTGATGACGAGACTACGAGAAGTTTTACACTCTATTTCATAGAGTATATAAAAATAAGTCTATAGACCTATATCAATATAAATGAATATATCAAAAATGAAGTTTACATGAACATAGCTGCTGAAGAGCTGGGAAGAGACAATGCATTCTGGGAAAGCCAGTGAACCCTCAGAACCTGTACCAGGTTTGGTGCACTCAACTGCTGTTCAACCATCAGTGAAAGAAGAAAAGAAAAAAAAAAAAACTTTCATTATTTTTTTTTTTCTCCAAGCACTACAATACCCACCATTCTTTGGGGGTGACAACAAGCAGCTTGTTCAGCCAGATTTGTTATGTTTTGCTGTTAATTTTCTTTCTTCTTTTTTGGAAATCTGGTGTTTGGATCTGGTGTTACATTTCAAAAAAGAGTATAGGGAATTGTATCTTGGAGGTAAAATTCTCAAGGTAACATTGTTGTCTACATTTTAAAGAGAAATGTAGCCGTGTATTTACAAATACTATAAAAAGGAATATTTTTATTTTATGTACATATCAGATAAAGTTCTTTATTTGTTACAGCTATGCACTGTAAAACGCAGCCTTTTTTTAAAATGAGGAGAAAATTTCTTAATTCAGAATGTCGATCTGTAGTAATTACAATACTGTAAAACATTGTACACCTACATGATGTTTAGAAGACATGATATGATTGTAAAAAAAGAAAAAAAAAAAGATGTGTCAGATTGCTCATTTTGAGGGAGCATGTGAACAAACGTCCTTTTTTAAGTTATTTTGTTGGGGAAAAAAAGTCAACCATGTATAGTTTTCTCTGTTTATAAGGTTTCTCAATCAGTGTTTTTTCGCTTATACAACCAGTGTAAACTGCATTTTTAACGTGTTTTTCATGATTGTTAAAAAAAAAAGTACCCCATTTTTTATTGATTAATTCTGAAGCAATCAGTATATATACAGTATCTAAAAGTCGGTTTGATTTTGTTGCTTTGTATGGTTTTGATTACCTTCAGTGCGAGTGAATACTGCATTCAGATGTTTTTAATCACTACAAACACATATTTATGTATTTATTTTAATATTTGAATCAAAAATATTTATGAGCTCCATTTTACATGGCGTACCTCATAAAATGTGTTTTCTATTTATGTTGTCTTTTCGATTTATGTTATTTAACTTACAATCACTAGACAGGGTGTACAATAAATGCTTTGGTGGGGATAATATTACCTTCTATGCCTTTCCAAAACAATCACAAGCATTCAGCTAATCACTCCAGCCCCTCTTCAGATGTGCTGCTCATGATTTAAGTGATTTCTGTCTCCACTGCAGTGGTTCACATCCCTCAGTTGCAGCATGTCGCTTGTTTTTTTTTTTTTTGTTTTTTTTACTTTTTTGTTTCCAACACAGAAGCAGAACATGAAGCAATAAAATGATTTAGCAGGAATTTTGTTGTACCACTGGAAACACTTGTGACATCGCTCCACTCACGCTTGATTATGTGAATGCCAAACAAAAGTTTACAATTTCCTTTCCTGAATTTTTTAACAATCTTGTATTTGATGTACAAAATATACATATACAATGATGATACCACTAATATTATTCACAATAATTACAAGATGATTAATAATAATAATGATGATGATAATATAAATGAAAGAAAAAAAATATATAAAAAGCAATAAATTATTTTTCAGAGTTGTATTTTAGCTCTTATTGTTGTGTGATTTTTGGGCTAGACCCATTACCCAGTCGCTGGAAGCTAAGATGACTCCATTCCAATGTCTTGGCATTTCATTACCTGTGCAGTAAACACTGCTGCCACCTGCTCTTCCCTTTAAGATGTAATTGAGTCTATGTGATTGTAATGCACGCATTACTTTGTCGCATCTGTGCAAAAACGTGACTGACTCTAACTCCACCGTGTTTGTAAAATGTGTCGAGTTGAAACTGTTTGTTGTGTAGTGCATGGCTATTACAGGATGACAGTCGGTACAGTATATACCACTTTGGATATCTGCCTCTCAGCTGTCTAACTGGCAGATTTTAAATGACATTCTATAAGCCTAGAGAAAAACTACTCAACAATGTATCGCATGCCGCACCACTTTCCGTCACCACCCGCCCCCACTCACAGTCCAGATATCACAGCGCTGTCGACATGACATAAAAGGTAACCTTGCGGTTTCTGGTTCAATTAATATCCCGTTTCTAGCACGAGCCAAGTAATGAGAGAACCAGCTTCCATCACAGGAAAGAAAAATCTTTTGTATGAAAGCTTTGCTGATCACAGGCTCCCTTTCATGGAGTTTGACTGTGGAGACAAGAAATGGCTAATTTTTATGATGCAAAGAGACAAAAATTGGCCAAGGAAGGAGGATTAAAAAAAACCCTTTACCTGTGTTTTATGACATGGTTTTTCTTTTTTGTTGTCTGTATAGCATTTGGGTAATGGTGTCGTGTCCCATTTGATTGATGTGGCTTTAATCATTGTAATAAAAATGCTTTGTAAATTGCCTAGAGTAGCAATATATTATAACACCTTATGGTTCAAATTTCAACTGTGGCAGACTTTTTAATGTGACCTACTGAGGACTTTGCCACTGCTTAAACGTTTGTTGGGTAATCATGTTTCTTTTGGAAGGACAATATATGTATGAGCAAATGTACGTATGTGTGTGATTTTAGGCAGGCGTGTGTGTTTCCGGAAGTGTACGTATGTGTGTGTTTGTTTGTTGGGGGGGGGGGGGGGGGGGGGGGGGGGGGGGGGAGGGAGGGAGGGGGGAGTCGCTATGGGTTGTTACCTGTTTGTGTCCTATCCACGTTGCCTTCTGCCAAGTCCTTACCAATGCCTTTGTGGTTCTACCTATTGTACGACTTTCTTGTGAATTTTATTTTTTATGTGCAATTCTCATCAGCCTCACCATGCCAATAAAGGGAAATGTGTTTGAAAAAAAAAAGTGTCTCCCCTATTATCTTCCTTTTCCAGTGATAAATGTCCCTTCATCAAGCTGTGTTGTACCGCTTCCATTGAGCGCTGTGGGTATGATTATGATTTGCGCTCTGTCTGATTACTATCAAGCCGATATCCTTGAAGTTTTTAAATGGAAGATTAAAAAAAAAAAAAAAAAAACGAAAGAAACAACGCATGTTTTAAATGTGGATTCGCAGTAAATTCATCATCCTTCCCCCTTCTGTGCTCATATATCAAAGTGGAGAATGAAAGCTGATGGACACAAGAGAAATGACACAAGCCCATCCTCAGCACATCTGTCTCTCTCTCTGAAGTTTCTTTCCTAATAAAGAAACTCAGCTTAATTCAGAGTAACTTCCCTCTTTGATATTCATATCACCTGGGAGAGAACATTGTAGTCTTTGTCTGTGTCCACAACTTGACTCCACACCATGAGTCTGCAAGTTAATTAAAAAGTTGGGGGGAACAATTTCATTAACACGATGGAGAGCTGTAGTGAGTTGATGGTGTGCTTGATATTCAATGGGGCTTCATTATGACTAAAAACTACCACCACCACCCCACTCCCCCCTTCACACATATCTCAGACTGGGAGCTGGAATCACACCAGGAGCTTCCACCATTTTTTTTTTTTTTTTTAAGTGGTGTGAAGAGAAATATGGGAAGAATGTGCATTAAACTTTAAGGTTGGGGGTCTGATTGTGTTTTTTATTAAGGCCGCTGTTTAGCCCCGGAGAAGAGAGTGGCTGGCTTTCATTTCAGCATGGCTGCTGCATTTCAGCGGGAGGTCTCCCTCTGCTTGCCCTTTCCACAGAATGAAACTGTCCCTGGAAATCTCTCTGCTCCCTGTCGGCTTTTTTTTTTTTTTTCTCCCCCCACCTCTCTCTTTCCATCATGATAGGATGGCTTTTTTTTTATCTGTTATGTGTCTTTTTTATTATTAACCAGTAGATAAGCAGCTATCTCTACTCCAGTTGGAAGTAAGTGGTAGCCTTGGAGATAATGGGGTTTGATGGGGCTGGGCTCTCTGTGGGACAAACACTGCGATGTTGCCGCTGAGCTGTGTACCTCTGTATATTATTTGGCATCTCGCTGAGGCTGCTGTGTCGGATGCTGTTGAAATCCTGAAAATGGCACCGGCTATTGAGTCTTTGTTTCCGGCAATGTGACAAGAATGTGTAAAGGCGTAGGATTTTGTACATTTTTGGTGGCCGGGCTGTGAGAAACCAACTTGAAAATAGGACCTTTCTGGATGATGACAGCTCGTTTGTGGGGGATATCGCCTCTCCACTGGAGATTTCTCATGTTCTGGGCTCTGTCGGTGTCATGTAAGCAGGTTAGTGTGTGGAAAAAGCAGTCTTCGATAATAAGATTAGACTACCTGAGACTAGTTAATTAAAGCCTGTGGGGTGGAACATGAGCAATTCTACTCCTAATTTACCATCAAGAAGTTTTTTTTTTTGCCTCAGCTTAGCACAAGATACAAAAAAACTGAAAAAAAAAAAAAAAAAGGGATCTTAATGGCACCCACCATGAATCATAACAGCCCTGGTTTGATTCCTGGTCCATGTTACAGGGTTGCATGTCACCCCCATCTGTCAAGCAACTGATGGGGAAAAAATTTCAAATTAGGCGCAACTGACATTGAAGCAACTCTCATTCTATCATAATAATTGGGTATCACTGAGTATTTTTACAAAACTGGGAGAATAGAATAAAATCAAGATTACATTGTGTCGTCTGTTGGATTAGGGCGCTGCTGGCGATGACTGAACAGCAGAAGAAGCAGAGTCCAGATGTGATGAGGAGAGTTCTTGCCTCCAGTGTCCCTTAAAGGTTTCTCTTTGCTCAAGCCTCCAACAACTCCTCTTCCCTCTGTCTCTTTCTTGCCCTGTTTCTCTCCGTCCCTCTTGTCCCCTTTTATTTTTAGAGGATTTTACATAATCTCAGTGTGTTACACTCATCTGTTGCCAGGCAGACCCCCAGTACTCCTGAAACACTCGCATGGTGTTAATCAACAAGACTTAACTAAACTGGAGCAAGTAAGCTAAATGTCGAAACCTCATGATTAGGGATGGGAATTGATAAGAATTCAAAGATTCCATTATCGATTTTTGCTTACTGATCAGATTCCTTATCGATTCTCTTATCGATTCTGAGTGGGTGAGGGAATAAAAGAGTACAAATGGGTTTGTTTGCATTAACTGTCTTTTTTATTTCCATTTCTGCAAAGAAAATGTAACATATACAGTATGCACAGATAAAAATAACAGATGACGTCGGGTGTGGTTTAGGGGAGTGTCACACCATAGGTCAAACAAAGTGAAAGTGAAACTTAACCTCCTAAGAACCACGAAATGTCAGCAAAGTACAAGTTTTTATTGTTTTTTTAATTAAATAATCGCCTATATTGGAAACATCATGATGCAACAGTTTTTTCAGATGCAGTTTTTAAAATTTTTATAGAATGTCCTTTGTGGTGAACAGTTTTCTGTTTTTTTGTATAAAGTTATGAAATTCTTATCCACAAATGTGGACAGAAAACCCAGAGCTGGGTCTTAGGAGGTTAAGACGCTTTACTAATTCCTCTGTGTCCCGCTGTTGTGCACCTCATTTTCCTTTTCCCTACTTCCCGAAACTTTTATTTGAGGGGGCAGGACGTTTATTACCTCCCCCTAGAACCGGGCCCAGACTACACCCTGGTGTTTGCTCTGCCGCTACATTCACAAGCGTCGCTAAGTAGCATATCAAACACGTGACATTCCTGCTAATTAATTTCATGCTATGTCGACAAATGTATGAGCATTTGCACGTATTTCCCCCCTTTGAAGAAATGGAAGCTTTGCAAGTGTTAGAAGTGCCCCTGGTGTCATCTTTTCACTTGAAATATAGCCGTACTTTGTCATGTTGGCTACGTTCTAAACCAAAACGATGCAGTGTACATGTGACATCATCACATGTGCAACAAAGGCGGAATCAACAAGCAGAAATGTTAAGTCGGCGGGCAAATAATTCCATGGAATTGATCTACTGGGAATCAGTTTTCGATTCCCATCCCTACTCATGATATTATAGCTGTTGTAGCTGCAGGCAAACACTTTTACTCCATTCCTATTGCACAAACAAACTTAAGATGATCGGTCAAGTCATATGGCCACTAGTGTCTTGCAATAATCATGTGACCTGATGGTTGATCGTATGAAAAGTAAACACTGCCCGTAGCAGGTTTTGTACCCATCATCTTGAATAAAGCTGTGCGCTCAGTCCCTATCATGCTTAAAAGTGCTCTTTGTTGAATCAGAACCACTAAATGTTGCATGGCATTCATTTATTTAAACGGTTCTTTGTTAGCGCCATTTTTTCCCCCGACAAGCCTTCTATCGTATGCCACCTTATGGGCAAAGATAATGACAGTGCTATTAAAATCGCAATCTCCCTATCCGGCATTCTAGTTTCAGCAGTTTCTGCTGTTAAAGAGTAATGAGGAACAGAAGGACAGTATTCTTCTTCCCCTCAAACTATCAACTTTGGGGACTGAATGTATTCTTCGCTAGATAATTAATGGCTACAGACAAATGGTGGTTGATTGAGCGACTCATCCCTCTATTTTCAATCACCATCTGCTGTGTGTTGCTGGCAAAAAACAATGTTAATTACCTCGAGTGTGCCCAAGACGTGGCGTATTAATTAGAACAACAGAAAAGGGAAACCTAAAGATTCCAGTGTTTTAGTGTCAGTAATGATGTGTGTGCTCTGTTCATTTAGATTTAGTTGATGGATTAGACTCGGATGCAGACTTTAACCATTTGGTGATTTGGTTGTGTTATTATTTACAGGTCAGTGTGTTGTGCGTTTACCTTACCTTTACCTGCTTCCTGTGCCTCGAGGCTACCGCAGGCCTTTACAAATTCTGGAGCTGGCAACTCTCTGCCACACAGAAGGGACGTCAGCAAAAAAAGATGAATCTCCACAGTGACCGCGGGGACAGCCAGCTGACAGAGAGCGTTAGGGCTCCGGATGCAGACGTCCGGCCCGTTTCTGTATGTGCATCACCTGACTGAGAAAGGAAGCCGACGGAGGGGAAGAGACGGAGTGGGGACTGACTTGACGTGACAAGGCTGCGACGGCGCTCTTTGGGCCGAAGCTGTGACGGCGCCCCGCAGACACTCCTTCCCCTCGGCACGACAAGACTCCGAGTGTGCAGGTGGTGAGAGTGGATCCTGACACTAACAAGCTCATGTGAAGAGCAACATGGAAATGTGATGATGTGAGAAGCATATCATCATAATTATTTGGTAATCATCGAGTAGCATCAATAACAATTAGCATAATTTTTATGACTTCAGGACTTAATGACTTCATTGAAAACACTGACAAATCAAATACGCTTATTTACTTCATACAAATCGGTCATTTACAGTCTGTTACGTCTGAGTAAGGGCATTGAGGACTGCGGATAGAAAAGTAGCATCAGACAGGAATTAGGACATAACTCTAGCCTCTCATAAACAGACGGAAAGCTTTTCTTTTTTTCTAACATAAATCCATACAAATCTTTTATGACAAAGTTGTTCCTAGTTGTTATACGATGAGTTTTCTGTCTCTATGATTTAGTTTCTCTAAAATGAGATGCATATTTAAAACAAATAGCATCTTAATCATAAAAAAACACATTAAAGTACTTTTCTTTGGCAGCTTCCACTCTTTTTATTGATATATGTGTTCTGTTTTACCACATCCTCCGTCCAAGGTACCACAAACCTCGCAATGTAAGAGTAGTGCAACTTCAGTGACCACAACAGCCACCTGGGAAATGAAAAAAAGCCTCAAAATATTGCTTGATTTTGTTACGGCAAGGCTGAACTGCCTCTAATCATCCATTCTCTTTTAAGTTTCTTAGTTTTCCTGTTTTTGAAGTCAATATATTGCATTTTCTCATCCTTCAAAGAAATTACGACTCCATCAAGTTCATTTTCACAAAGTGACATCAGTACTATTTCACGGTCCAAAGTGAATTAAGTTTCAACCAGTGGACAAGGGTCTCTTCTCCAACATGAACCTAATGCTTAAGAATTTGAAAGTTGTAAACCAGCTGGCTCCCATAAACTTACACTGAACTTCTCTTTAAAAATAATTATTCAATAATTTGCAGTGCTTGATGAAGTTTGCTGTTTTACAAAGTCAGTTAGTTAGCATTTAGCATTAGCTCACCCATTACTTCTTACAAACTGCCCCATCACTCCCAGAGCCCCACCCATATTGTCCATATGTGGTCACAAACAGCTGCAAAAATCCAACATGATAATGTCCAAATAGCAAACTACTGGTTTCAACTTGGCAGCTGAGAAATGGCTGCAATTCCTTGATCCACTAATTCTGTAATGATTATAATGACCATAGTTTAAAATGTAAGTCCTACTTCAGTCCATGAAATGCTTTCCTGCTGGTGTCAACAAAATGTTTTACAGCCAGGATGTAAAAACATGCCTGACATACGATAGTTATACAACTTCTGTTATATATGGAGGGTTAGTTTGCAAAAATGTTGATTGCTTAACCCTTTAATGCCAAATGTATCATATTTGATACATGAGTTTTGAAGCCCTCTACATGATCATTGTGATATTTTTTATCCTGAAAAACTTGATGTATACAATTAGATACATGCAATACACAGATAATCCACCAGGGGGGAGGAATTCATTCACCAGAGGCCTTTCCAGTGACACTACAAGATTGACATTAACGTCATTAACTTTGCCAATTTTGAAAAGGAATTACCAATTTGTGAGACATGTGTGAGTTATATTATGTTTTTGTTTGTTCAAAAATAATAATATTTCAGCACTGAGACCTGATGTATCAAATATGATACAAAATTTAAACTCATACATGGAAATTGATATTTGAAAAACATTTTCTGGGTTGTTCAGAAGGACCAATAAAGGCTCCAGTTTCAAAGAACTGGAATTTTCTGTCAATGATTTAATGGTTCAGGCTTTACAGGGTTAAAAAACTATGGCAACTATATCTAACCTGTCAATTCTACAGTCTTAGGTTAGGCTGACGACTGAAGAAGACGGATTTTTTATTTAAAAAAAAAAAAAAAAATTTTTTGTAAAACTTAATTTTCTTGAGTAAGACTTCTATTAGATGCGTTATTTGATGTATTTCCACCAAAACATAAATTTGGCATCCCTACCCCTCTGAAAATTCACCATGAAGCACAGTAAAATTCAGTTCATGAGTAGACATATGGGCACCTGCACTCACCATCCGAGATGAAACTTATGAACACAGTAAAAAAGTTCACAACCACTTTGAGTCTCAACCATAAGTTTGGAAAAGGCAGGTCTTTAAGACATTGGACAGTATTTCATTAGTGGTAGTTTAAACAAATTAAATTAAGGAAGCACAAATGTATTTTTATCATTCCTCACCCAGTAACAAGATTCTAATCTTTCAGACTTGTGTTTCAGAACTACTGCTTCTGAAAAAAAAAGGACAGCTACTTTGATAGATGTTTATTCTTGTTATTTCAAATGTGCCATACCAGTTGGATCTGGGTTTCATAATGGCTCCATTCAAGCATTCTTGACAAGATGGCATGGAAATAGAGAAAAGCTGAGTGCTCACTCCCTCTCCCACATGTCCCTCCCTCCCTCCCTCCCTCCCTCCCTCCCTCCCTCCCTCCCTCCCTCCCTCTCTTATCTGCTCCATGTATTTTTTGTAGAGTGGTCCTGGCGGATCGCGGAGTTGTGTCTAAATCCAGTTCCCAGCTACTTAGCCCCCACCAGTGCCATTCACTCTGACACAAGGGTACAAGAGAGTAGCGCTCTCTCTCTCAGACCCCAGCTTGAACCCATGGATCACACAGCGAGCCATCACAATACAGTAGAATGGGCACATGGACAGTTATTGTTTGTTTGCACTATTTATGTCAGTGTACAGTCTGGAGCAAATGGTACCATAATGCAATCATTCATCCCTACCGTCCTGCGCTCCTGTCCATTAAGCTAATGATATTCTGTAACCGTCCTGGCTTCCCTGGCTGTCGAAGTTCGATGCGTTCGAAGTAGGAGGACCGTTAATTTTCCATTAATTGGAAAATCTCACATCAGCCAAAACTGAGATTATTTGGTGACATCCCAGGTTTTCTATCAGTTTCCAGAGAAAATCATCAGTCTGGTAAATGCTTAAGCATATCAGACAATTTTTTTTTTTAATCAATGTATTTTTATTCATATTCAGTCTTTCAAACATACAAAAGCAAGAAAAACACTTAGACATATAACAGAGGAATGAGACGCCACAAGAAAATAAAAAATGAAAATGAAAATAAAAATAAAATAAATAAAAATTAAAGGGTTCCACTATGTAATTACCCAATCACTGTGTACACAGCATGATCAGACAATTATTTAAGTGTATGATAATTAAAGTGTTACCATTACGTCCACAAACTAGGGAAGGGGGTTATCACTTCCATTTGAATGTCCTTCTACTGTAGCGGAAACAATTATTAGACCATCAAAAGTCATCAAAAACAATGGTTATACAATCAAGTACTAACTCCTGTGTGTATCATGTGACTAAAACAGACAGAAAAGAAAACATGGAATGTCTAAAAGCACTGTTTTTGTCAGTACAATGCCATAGATATTGGTGTAAGAACTGAAGTGACTTTGGTTATTATCAAGAAAACCATGGAAAATGTCTAGATATCGGCTCTTAAATGAAACTCTTATGAGCAATTTTTGCTGTTATCATTATATTTGTCCAAACAAATGTACTTTTAGTTGTACCAGGCATTAAAATGAACAAGAAATGGAAGAAAACAAAGGCAGTCTAGTCATTGTTTTCACGACTGTATGTATCCATGTGTCAGTTTCAGCAGGATTCGACAAAAACTGGAGCACCAGTTCAACATATACAGAGGATAATTAACTGTATACTGTATTCACACTCTGAGCCTGATGTCAAAATAAAATGTCTATAATGAGAATATGGTTTATGGTAACATTGAAATAAACTAACCACCAGCTTGTACCTAATGATGATTTAAAACCAGGGATTTTATTTATTTTATTCCAAACTTTCAACAGTAGGAGGAAGTTGTCAGCCAGAACACACTTAAAACTATTAAAACCACCAAAAAAATCAACACTATGTATACACTGGCTGTATCACTTACTGAATAAAGTATAAAAGTCCTTGTTTCGAGCCACAATAAAACTACAAATCACCTCCGTTTTCTGTTTACTTTGTGTTGTAAATAGCTGAACTAAAGATCTGTTTGGAATTGAACACAAAAGGTCAGAACTGCCACGGTTTAGTCTGAACTGTGGATCAACAAACGACAACTTAGCAAAGATAATAACATCACATATTAACTTTAAACCTTCATAAGCCTCATAATCAAAGTCACCCGTGTAAAAGAAATGCTACTATTTTAGTATCAAATTCCATTCTATTCATTTACAGCTGTGTCCAGTGATGGAAACAACAGTGCTTCTAGCTTTTGTCACTTTGTAACTTTTATTGATGCTAAAAGTTATTTCCTAGAGGTTTTCATCATCTGGTCACTTTCTGATGCTTTGGTCAAAGGCCCTGTTGGTGACTGTTGGTGTACATATGGGCAAAGTCAAGGGAAGGTTAACATCTGGTCAAAAAAAATGTAATTACAATAATCTACAAACTTATATTTTTGGGCAGGTAATTACTTATATTTTGAGGAAAATGTATTTTGAAATGAGAAAAAATTGTGAAAAAATTTGAGGAGTTTTATGAGTGTGAATGTTTGGAAAGTGACAACATTTTCTGACGTCATTCTGGGTTCAGTTTATAAACTCTGATAAATAAACTAAATTTATTCCAAATACACTGATATTTGACTATTATATTATTTATGTCATATTCTGAACACAGTGTTTAAAATTAAGAAATGCATATATCTATGCAAAATACATTTGAATATAATGTTATTATTATTTGTATGTTGTAAATATTGTAAAAAAAAATAATAAAAATAAAATAAAAATAAAAAAAAAGAAGAAAAAGTATATGCCGCTGTGGCTACATATGTAGTTTACCACCACCAGAGGGAGAATGTAAGAGTGAATGAATAATGGATCAATAATGTAAAGCCCTTTGGGTGTCTAGAAAAGCACTATATAAAATCCAATCCATTATTATTATTATTATTATTATTATTATTATTATTATTATTATTATTGGTAATTGAAATAAAAAAACGTTTAATTTGATATTTACTTTTATTGTCCATCCATTGACGCTGCCATTTGTCAAAACTTGCTATTTAGGTGCGATCAAATATTTTTTTCCTCTAACTACTTGTTAGGTTGTAAAATAGAGGGTTTAAGGTATACACTGAATACATTTTAGGATGAAAATGTCAGAGGAACTTCACTTTTGAGAACTTTGTAATTCTTGCAAAAAAAAAAAAAAAAAGATGTTAATTTTTTGTCCATCTGTGATGCAGTAGTTTTTTTATATTTTTCATTTAAAAATATTTGAGACAAAATTTTGCCCTTTGAGTATGTTTAAGATGGTATTTAGACCTTTACAATTATGTGTAATATTTATCTTAAACTTGTCTGATTCAAAAGTTAGGAATTAAAAAGTAGTGGGCTGTCCATCTGTGATGCCCCTGACCTCACCCATATATTGATCTACAGGGTGTCCCATTAGTCTCCATACATAGGAAAAATAAACGTTTCTTGACATAAACCCTTTTTATTTATATAATATGCTCTATATGACTGCCGTTTTGTCGGGAACAAATTGATCCAAAACACTTCCTGTTTTTTTTAACTTGACAATAAATTTTGCCACAGTGTCGTGTGTGTTACTCGTCCCATGTTTTCTGTTAAATGCACTTGCAACCATATGACTGCTTGCTGAACCGGCCATCAGGATGATTTCAATTCATTGCTCTTTATTCAAATGCATTCTTTGGGTTATCTGAAATATAAAGAAATACATGTTAGAACCATATATGTATGGAATGTATTATGTCTCCTATGTATGGAGACTTATGGGACACCCTGTACAATCCTGTACATTTGTGTGTGGCATCTTTATTCTAAATATACTAGTGATCATTTTAACTTAGTAGTATCTGAAAGTAGAAACCCTACATGTAGCCCCTTTAAGACCCAGTTAAATTAACCAGACCCCAAAAAACAAAATGCAGGAAAGACATGGTTCAGTTATGGTTTGTTTGTGGTTTAATAATATTGTGGTACAAGACTGACTTTGAATTATTGGCCTTGTTGTAGAAATGTGATGAGGACAATCAACTGCTGAGCATTCCTAAATACATCCATCAACAACAAACTATGCATGTATTTAAAAACTCCTCCTAACTGAAGATGGAAAAGTGACCACAGTATATGTCACCTATCTCATTCATGTTCTCGGATTCATGAATAGCATCAAATGAATGCCTTTTCTTGTCAAATTAATTACTGATTATCACAATATATCCCTTTAATCCTTATTTTGTGGTCATATTTACAGCCCAAATGCCAGTCCTATTCAAAAGCATTACAGATCTAGTTTGAAATGGAGCTTCCCAGTGTGTTTGGACTGTCAAAAATTTCAGCCCAAATTGTCCAGACGAAAGTGCATTAAAATGCATGGACAGTCAAGCTATAATTACTGGGCAAAATACCCCATGCCTTAATCCACATGGTAATAACGCAATTAAAGTGGTGTTTCTCCAACTTGGTAATCTTCTGTGACAAGGCTTACAATTCAATTAACCCCGTTTTAACACTTTGTTTCAACTTCCTGTGAGGCTAATTTGCTTTAAACTTACTTCACTTGCTATAATTATGCCTTAAGAAATGTCCAATTTCAGAATTATCAGTTGTTTATGTCAGTAAAGCGCTGCATTTCAGTGGGTGGGATCCACTCTGCCTGACAGAGTTTGACTCCTTTGTCATGGATTTGAATGACGTTCTGGCTTCGTTGATCCTTACCAATGGAGACTTGAGACTTGTTGCTCGTGTTGCATTCAGAAAATGTCACCTCCCTGACTGAAAAGGTACTTTTTTCTGGAATCTAGGGGGTTTTTTTGTTTGTTTTTCTGCTCTAAAGAGTTGAATACGTCTGTGATGGGAGATTTTCAGCCGTCACGGTTTCCGATAATCTCACAGTACAACCAGAGCTGCTCTTTTCCTGACATCCGCCAAAGCTAGCCACTGATCTAACCCATTTAATCACTCCTTTCTTGTTCTCTTCCTAAGCTCATGCTGGCTGTGACATATTGAGCAGGCAAACTTTCCATGTTCTCTCAGAGAAGGTCATTGGGCCAGGCCCAATCGAGCCTCTGAAACTGAGCCAAGATTTTTCACTGCTGTCGTTCAGATTAGTATTAGACGTGAGCGCCTTTCCTAAGCAAATCAGACAGTGTGAAGGACAGAACTGTTCTTCCATTCAAGCACGCCTGCTCCTTGTTAAAGAGAGACAGGGCAATAAGTTGTAGGACAAAGGGAAGTTTGTGGGTAGTCTTCCCATTTCACAAATGCTTATTTTCAAATTTGACAGGCTGGCCGGTCATGTTAGATGAAAAACAATTGAATCAATGCTATATAGCTGTCTGTGAGCATTATGTACATCGGATCAGCATATGAACAGTGGAAATTAATAAGTCGGTGATTTTGATTAATTTGTCATTGTTGAATGTAAAGTTAAAAAGAGAAAACTTTTAATGTCTAACAGTTTGGGTAAATTCTCACATTCCTGTGACAGCGTGTTTTTTTCAACTCCAGATTGAGGTTTGAAAATGAATTCTTAGTGCAACCTCTTCTTCTACATAGGATGATGGATGTTTTGCTGGTAACACAGCCTGCACTGAATGACACATGATACAAGGACATAAGGATCTAACATTGGGCGCTAAAGGACACAGGACTCCCAGTGCTGTGAACAGATATGTGAGCACACTTTATCTGAATTTGACACCATTTATATAAATCCTGACATACTGTAATTTAAGAGTTTTGTTGCGAACAAATTTGGTGGGTGAATTGGTATCGATTCATCTCTGCAGCACTTGGAAGGACAAACTTGCACCTGGACTCAATCAGCAGTGATTGGAGAGTGGCAACATGCCCACATGCACACAACGCAGCTGATAGGACAGATCATCCAGCTCTGTGAAGAAGTCAAGAACAACACTGGTCTCTTGGAGAATGTCGATAGAGACTAGTATCCATGTTTCATTAGTCTTGTGGTGCTGCTGTAGATATCTGATATAGACAAAAGTATCAGGACACTATAAATTCCAGTCCAGAGTGGGTCCCCTTTTGCAGCTAGGACAGTTTCCAGTCTTCTGACAAGGCTTTGCAGAGGACTATCTTTAGGAATTTTTGGCCACTGACCGTGAGGAGTACTTCTGAGGTCAGACTGGATGAGAAGGCCAGGATCGCAGTCTCTGTTTTGCATCATCCCAAAGGTGTTTGATGGGGTCGAGGTCAGGACACTGTCCAACCCAGACTGAGTTGCTGTGGCTCCCAGTTGTTCCCACTTTACAGCTGATTGTGGAAAATATACAAGGTAAGAAATGTCTCAAATGCATTTGTTTCTATAGTGGCGTCTTATTATTACAAAACCACATGCAAGTTGAGTTCTTTAAAACAACCCATTCTTTCACAAACATTTGTAAAGGCAGACCGCATAGCTAGGTGCTTGATTTTATACGTCTGTGGCAAAGGGACTGAATGAAACGCCTCAATTCTGGAACATCTATAGCAGGGGTCTCAAACATGTGGCCTGGGGGCCAAATGCGGCCCGCCAAAGGTTCCAATCCGGTCCATGGGATGAATTTGCAAAGTGCAAAAATTCCACAGTCAAGGCTGTCGAACTCATTTTAGTTCAGGTTCCACATACGGACCAATGTGATAATGAAGTAAAATAATAGCATTATAACCTACAAAAAATAATGACTCCATATTTTCTTCTTGCTTTGATGTGAGAAAAATATTACATTATGCCTATAAATAATACAAACTTCAAATTTTTTTCTTCGTTTTAGTGCAAAAAATAACATTAAATTATGAAAATACTTAGATTTACAAACTATCCTGTAACAATAAATTGTGAATAATCTGAACAAATACGAACCCAAAATGTCTAAAGAAAATTAAGCATAATTTTAGCAATTTTATGCCTGTTACTAAGTGTTAAGTGTCTTTGTAGATCCAATCCATAATGCACATGTATAAATGATAAGTTGAGGCATAATATTGTTAAAATTGCACTAAATTTTCTTAAGTCTTTTTTATTTAAATTTCAGTTTGTTTGTTTTTTCAGGTTATTCACTTTTTTTTGGGATAGTTTATAAAAGTAAGTATTTTCTTTTTTTTTTTTTTTTCTTTTTTTGCACTAAAACAAAGACAAAAATTTGTAGTTGTCATTATTTATAGGTTATTATTTTATTGGTCCAGCCCACTTGAGATCAAACCAGGCTGAATGTGGCCCCTAAAAGAAAATGAGTTTGAGACCCCTGATCTATAGGTTAAGAAATGTCTCAAACGCACCCGTTTCAATAGCGGCATCTTATTACAACACCACGTGCAAGTTGATTGAGTTCTTTAAAACAACCCATTTTTTCACAAACATTTGTAAAGGCAGACTGCATGGCTAGGTGCTAGATTTTATATATCAGAGACTGAATGGAACGCCTCAATTCAATGATCAAGAGATACTTTTGTCCACATAGAGAAGGCCTGGCACCCTCTGCCGTCATTGTGAGATAAGGGTAAAAGTTCCCTGAATTGTTTGGCTGGTTCTGTAAATAAATTACACTCTTCTTGGTCATTGCTAAGTGCAGGAAGCAGTAACTGTGCTTTTGCAAAAACATTTGGAGGAGAGGTTATTTTGATCCAAAATGTGCTTCCATATAAAAGAAAAACAGTGCCGAAAAAGAACAGCATCATAATCAAATCTTGCCATTTTCAGCATTTGTACAGTACTTTACCAAAATGTGTTGTTCTAGTAAGGTTGTTGTGACCATGCATTTGTTTAGTCTCTATACCAAAATATGTGTAACTGGAATACAGGAAATATGTAAACGGCTTTAAAAGCAAAAATGGCTTTAAGACATGCCTGATGGTAACACTTTTTCCTCATAATTAAATATGGGTGCTTCTATGAAACTGGGTACATTTTGGTACTTGGCACTTTGACAGCTTTTTAGACCTATTAATAAAAGAGAAATTTAGACATTTTTCCCCCCAGGATGTACCTAATGATGACCTCAGATAAATGCCAAAAAAAAAAAACTATACTCTTGCTCTGAGCCATCCCATAATTCATGAATTTTTTGGTCAAATATTTGGGCCAAAAATAGGACCAAAATTGGGACAGGAAAAACTAGCTCGGTGTCGGTGCATTTTATCTTGAAAACATGGCTGTGAATGGTCTTATATACTGCTATAAATAAAAACACTGTGTTAAATGTGACGATTCTAGTGGTTTTTCTAATCCAGACATGTGGGTTTTTCATGAATCTCAGTCTCATTCCAGGTTTCGTGTGTAACTCATTGTGTTCGCTGGCATTACATACAGAACCTGCCCAGTTAAACACATATAAATCACAAATGATTTTGCAACAGCGGTCATTTTTGTGAAACACTCTGCCTTGCATAAATAGTTTAATTCCCAAAATGTACCTGTGAGAGAATAGAGATATTTTAAATAAAATAGCTGTGCATCATTTTTGTGTCCTTTTGACTGTGTTGCATACAGATTTTTGTATTAAATAGAATGTAAAATAATATAAAAATATGTTTTATCTGAAAACTAGTCTCTCTTTTATCTCAGTAAATGTTTATTTTTAAAATAGACCCAAAGTGCTTCCAAACTTGCTTCATAACATTAGTCTGCATCTGGTTTGAATTTTTAGCCCCATGTCCTGTTTTTAGGACCAGTTTCATAAAAGTACCCATGTCCAAATGACATTTGTGTCTACAACTGTTGAACAAAAAGCTACAAGACCTCCAGTGAGTCTTGTATATTTTTTTCCTCCCACAGTGTGTAGCCTCGGAGAACCAGACACTCCTTTTCCAGATCTGTGTGGCTTAATTGGAAATCTGTCAGTTTTCAAGTCCCCTGTTGTTTGTTTGGTCTTGATTTGCTGCCTTTGTCTGATTTCACTGAGGGTTTGAATTCAGTTCACTGTTTTCTTTTGGGTTTTTTTTCTCTTTATTATTCTTCTTACAAAATCCTGTTTATGTACTTGCTTGTGCCTGATTATCCCCCCAGTGTGTCAGTATTAAACACCTACAAGACCAAGGCCAAACACACGACATGGAGCGTTTCAATATGATGATCTGTTAATCCATGTTAAATTAAAAAGAAAACAGTGATTCAAGATGGCTTACCAATACACTGAGACTAAACATATATAGCTTTTGACAAATTAATGATGAAGAAGGCCCCATATTTGATTCTTGTATTTTAGATCTCTTGTCAGCAGACTTGTTGGCATGCTGACTAGATGGCTCAGTTTTGGGATTATGTCAACGCCTTCAGCAGATGCTATCGCGTTACATAAAGAGATCTGCCATGCTGGAGAGCTTCCACTCACTCCTAATGTGTGCATTCTGGCCACGGGCAACAACTTCACATCCAGTCCTGTCACTGACATGGCAACCAAGAATTCTGGGAGTGTTCCCAAAGCTGTTTTTTGCATGTCTTTTCAAAGGGAAATTCTGATTGAATTACTTGAAGTTGTACTAAGCGATGTGTGACAACTGGGGGCAGACAGACTTGTAAACAAGGGAACAAGACTTAATATACAGCACCTTATCAGGTGCTTAGGGCTAACTTGTTAACAAGAACACGTCTTCAGTGTTCTCACTGGATGTCAACTTTTCATCAAGTTTCTATTCTGAAGTAAAGCTCTGTTATTCGGTGTGTTTTACTGCAGATTGAGTCAACCCACATATTTGCAGCTCATGAGTTCACAAGTTTGACTCGTGTCAGCAAACCAACATTTTTTTTTTTTTTTAAGTTGTCAAGCAAATTTGACAAGATATGAGGCCTCTTTATGACTTACTTCCACAACTCAAAAAACCCTCTGACTTCTTCTGCAAACTCTAACACCCAGCTAATTATTGCATCATGTGGGGCTCTAAAGGCAGTAAATCAAAATGAATGTGTGTAGACATTAGAATGGAGCCCACGATCCGCCAACAGTTTAGTCATAGTTTAGTCTGAACTGTGGACCCACAATTGGCAAATTCGCAAAGATAATAACATCACCAAATATCTTTAAACCCAGTGGTGTAGTGGTCCCTGGACAAGTTGATATACTCTCAAGTTTTGCCTTTTTTTTAATGTTTTTAAAGTTGTCCAGAAAAACACCCTGTTTTAGAAACGGTGACATGACATTGGGCGGCTGTGGCTCAGATGGTAGAGCGGGTTGTCCAATGACCAAAGGGTCGGCAGTTCGAATCCTGGCTCTGACTGTCCACATGTTGAAGTGGGGCCAGTAGGGCCAAGCAGCGCCTTGCATGGCAGCAGCCGCCCACTGGTGTTATGAGTGTGTGGATGGGCGACTTGGAAAGCACTTTGGGCACCATGTAGGTGTAGAAAATGTGCTATATAAATTCAGTCTATTTACATGTTAGACTAATGTATTTAGTTTACCCAAAAATCCATCAGTAGTATTTGTTCACTATTATAAAATTATCATGACTTGATCAGGAGCAGTTTGTAGGTATTACTGGTCACACAAGCAGCTGCATGAATGTAAATGTATCCAACATGAGGCAAACATAGGATAACATTAGCCTTTCATAACGTTAGCCTTTCATAATGTTAGCCTACTCACACAGTTTAACTATTGGTGACAAACTCTCTTCTCTTCTGAATGTGCAGTCATATGACCAGTAGTTTAAAACAGTGACTCATTTGGAAACCACCTTAAAACGTACCTCAGAATTATGTATTCTATGAAGGTAGGCTCTCTTGACATGTCACTCACTTGACAGACATTTATTCTGCCTTTCTTGTTCGCATTTCCAATAATTGCGCAACTTTCAACGAGACAGGCAGTGACCTGTCAATCAACTTAGGTGGGTGCGGTGTCCAAAGAGGTGGCCAGCGCTAGTTAGCAATATTTTCCACGGTATAATCCACCTTACTCTGCCTCTGATTGGCTCATCAGTCCTCATGCCTAAAGTTAACCAATTTAATCAATGAAAGCACTGAGTACTAGCCAATTAGAGGCAGAGTAGGGCGGGTCATGGCTTCACCTTTCCAGAGGAAAAAATGGGCAATTTGGCTTCGATACGACTGAATAGGTCATATCAGGGGGATTTAGAAGTGGGCATATGTAATGCTGACTGAAAAATCAGTAGGTATACGCTGCATACCACCGTATACCCTGGACTACACCACTGTTTATACCTTCATAAGCCTTATAATCAAACTGACATGTATAGAGGAAAGAAAGAGCTGAATTTTATCACTTTGTCACTTTCTTTGGCTAAAAGTTGTTTCTTAGCTGCTTTCAGCCCATCTCACCCTGTAGTGTTAGTTTTCCTCACCATGGGAGACCAGCAGAGTGACTCAGTACTCCCTTTAGTGGCCGTAAAAAAAAAACATTGTATCATGGATATGAAAAAATGCAGAGCATATCTCTATAATCCAGTACATTTGTTTCTTTGACATAACTTCAGAGCTCTTCATGCTAAACACTTATGTCAAAACTTAACTAAAATTGTACAAATGTACTAAAAGGTACTAAAATCAGAACACTTTTCGTGTAACTTGTGTTAAATTAGATTTTAGCGCTTGGCGAATAAAAATGCCAGCCACCAAAATGTCTAGAACATTTTTTACTTTTTTTTTTTTTTTTTTGTCCTCACAGACGTTCGTTCAATAAAATCAATTTCCTCCAGGTCTGATATCCCACTGGAGGCACGACAGGTTGTGTGACGGCAGAGAAGAACAGGGTGGAGCAGCTATTTTTACCTGAAGCCCAGGAGTGAGCGCAAACACAGAAGGTGAAGCAGGAGGAGAGTGGAATTTGGGCAGCGTTTGGCAATGGGAATCGGGTAACGTTAATCATCTGGACAGCAGAGACATTAACTGTGCATGAAGTTCAGTCTCTGGACATTGCATGTACTGTTCAAATACTGTGTGTGTGTGTGTGTGTGTGTGTGTGTGTGTGTGTGTGTAGGGGTGTGTGTGTGTGAGAAAGAAAAGTGGAGGTAAAGGTAGGAAGGGCATGCTGGGTATTAGTGTGTGAATCTGAGAGTAAGAGAGGACATCCTGTAGTGTTAGTGTGTTTGTGTCTGTGTGAGTGAGGACAGTGTGGCTGTGCTGAGGTGAGGTGATACACTGAGCCCTGACTTACTCGTGTAGATGAAGTGCTACTACCCCCCCCCCCCGCCCAAAGGAATAGACTGTGTTTTCCAACTCACTTTTCGGGTTGGGAAAACACACTGATGAAAAAGGATGAGGCTATAGCAGCACACCCAGTCTTCGCGGCAGCCCCCGTCACACACTAACATCATTACAATTTCAGCTCCAGTGCTTTCTAACAAAACTCTGCATATTTACAATGTGTGTGTGTATTCACTATTGTCTTGTTAAACTTTTACAATGGCTGCCGAGCGCCTTCGCTCACTGAATGCTATATTGTGCCTGAATATGCCCTAGTATAATGCTTACAGATTTGGAGAGTGCTGATACGGCATATTTCGCAGTGGAAGCATCTGAGTTGCACGAAAGCAGAGCGTTCACCCCTGAGAGAGCAAGGGGGCTCACCTTTTGTTATTATTTTCGGAGGCGCCAATTCGCTCTGACCTACTTTGGGAACAGGATTGTTGAGGCACCAATGCAAATGAAATCTGTTGCTTCCTGCCTGTTGGATTTCCAAGCACATGATGCAACTGGGAAAAAAAATGACTAGATGTCATGTATTTACTGCGTTTTGGCGGAGGCTGTCATCTCACCTTTCCTATCTTTTGTATTTTTAAGCTTATCTGAACTCATCATTATTCTACATTTCCTGTGGTTGTTTTCTCACCGTGATTATTGAATCAGTGGCCGCGTATCAGCTTGAATTCTTGACAGCAGCATGCTTGGTTTACATACAAAACCTTACATAAACCTGCTCAGCATTGCAAATGACAGTGATCACACTGTGACTTGAGAGTGACACTCCACCTGTTTGACAGGTAGCTGTCAAAAACACCTGTCATTCTGTCAGCCACTCAGCCTAGCCACTACCATCAGCCCCGTGTTTTTGACTTTACATTTTGGTCTTGCACATCCAGTTGTGCTGCAGCAAAGGAAAAGGGTACTGTTTCCCAGAACATTATTTGTCATTTTGATGTGCAGGTAACATCATGTAGTTTATCTGCAGTGCTGACTGTAGCTGTATTCAGAAAAGCATTTGTATTTCAGTGAAAGACTTCAAATTACAAACTAGGGCTGTAAAATTAATCGAAATTCAATTACGATTTCGATTATTACACGCAACGATTACAAAAGTTATGTAATCAAGAAAAACGATTATTAATTTTGAGTTGTTTTAATTCACGCGCACGCAAGCTACCATGAGCTGCTCTGCCCCGCCCCCCTCTAAGCTACTGCTGCCAGCTAGCCGGCAGGTCCACCCCAAGAGGAAAGTTGTACCTAGCAGTCTGGAAAAATGGCAGGAGAATCGCAGCAGAAGGGCTTGGTAAACAAAAAAGGCAAGTCAAATTCAATTGTATGGAATCACTTTGGGTTTGATGAAGAAGACGAAGAGCAAAAACACATCACGTGCAAAAAGTGTTTCGTAGTTGTGTCCGCACCGACTGGTAACACAACAAACCTTTGTAACCATCTGAAGTTTAACCACCGCCACCTTTATCGTAATCTTATGAAAAACTAAAACGCATAAAAACAACTTTGTCTGCAATGCAATCTTCAGTCTCCGAATCTCTTTATGCTGCAACTCCCGTATTAACCTAACCCTAACCCGTATAACCCTAACGTGCGTATTCTAGATGGCTGATGTATACAGAAGGCCTGAACTGAAACCTCACGGCACGCCACTGAAGTTACTGTTTCATACTACATTGAATATACTTGAATTTATAATTTGCACTTTACGTGAGGTTTTTTTTTTTTTTTTTATTACTACAGTTCTATGGCAAGTCTATAGCAGTTTAATTCCAGTGCACTATTTATTTACAAAAGGAAACATACTTGAATTTACAGTACACTTATTTGCATTCAAAGATTTTTTTGTTTCATACAAAAGTGAACATACTTTGTTTTAGTGGTTAAAAGCTTTATTTATGTTTAAAGAGTATATTTTACATTGCTTTGCAAGAAAGAAATAAACAACTTTAAGGTTAACAAATAATCGTTTTTAATAATCGTGATTTCAATTATTACTAAAATAATCGTGATTTTTTTTTTTTTTCTATAATCGAGCAGCCCTATTACAAACATCACCAACATCGTCCATTAACATTTGTTTATTTTAGTACTTTATTTTACCAGTTAAAATCAGTTGAGAACAGCTTCGCATTTACAATGATGACCTGGCAAGAGGCCCCAACAGATAAAGACAAAAGAGAAAAGAACAAAACGAAAACGGATGAAAGGACACAGTGTAGATGAATCCAAGACTCGCAACCAACGGTGACGAGACTATGAAGCTGACGGTCAGTGTTCGGAATGAAATGGTTTTCTGTTCACGCAATTTAGTTTTAATGTGACTGATCAAATTGTTTCTGCTGTTTCTAATAGTTTGTTGAAAATTAGAATTACAATGGAAATGGCTAAAATGATGTCTCTTTCTTACCACCTGGCTACAGTAGATTTGTGTTTCTGTGGTTGTCATCAGACACTTCTGATCTCCTTCATATCTGATTTACACCTGGTATTAAGGTTAACCTTTGAGCACCATGAACAATGTGTGATAGAATACTAGAGCTCAGTATTGTCTGAGTTTGCCCATTTAGTGACCCCCTCACCCCCATCCCACTACCTCTTTTTATATCCGTCTTCCATTTATTGTAACTGCACCTTGATTTTAAATGACTTTGTTTTTAGGACACTGCCCATACACTACAAACAAAAAGTTTTGGGTTTTTTTGTCTTTTTTTTTTTTTGTCATTTTTGCTATTTGTAAATGAAACTGTCCGATCATGAAAAAATGTGTTTCAGTTCACACTCAAAAAAGTAAAAAGCACTGTGCAAGAATCCCAACTGAAAAGAACAGCCCAAAAATTAGAAATTTCCTTGACTTTTTGTTTGTAGTGTAGGTATATTTATTACAACTGACCTATTTATTATGGGGTTTTTTTTGTTTGTTTTTTGTACAGATCTGCCTGTCGGTCTGTATTCTTGTGTCTTTGTTGTGTAGAATGTGAGTGGTCCTGCTGCAAACAAATTGCCCATTTGGGACAAAGAATAAAACAGATTCTGATTTTCTATAGAAGACTTTGAGGGAGTTATATTTTAGCAAATATCAAACAGCACCCAAAGCAGCACATTCTCAACATTTACAAGCTGGAAGGTTGTATTTTTGTTTGTAAGAGAGCAATGAATTACTATACAGGACAAAATGTTTGGTCAGGAATCATATTGTACAATAAATTTGCTCCATCTTGAAAAGGAAGATATGAGTGTATGTGTTGAAGAGACACTAAGCCAATCAGTCACCAGAATGTTTGAAACTCAGTAAAATACATTGGACATACATAAGTAGTATTTAGGGACATGTTTTTCCCTTCTTCAGGTATACAAACGTCATAATGTAAGTGATTATTTTGCAGTAGATATACAGCATATGATACCATTGTTACAGTAGGGAAGCATTGTGATCCCTTCCTCTAATACTGGGTAAAAGAAATTGGACAATATTATGTATCCAGTTTTATGATATTTTTTTGCAATAAGAATGCCTATGTCTGCAGTCGACAAATGTTCCAAGTTCTGGTTTATTTATCCTTCATTGCACATAGACGATCCTAACTTTAAACACCTTATTTTATCACTTTTATATACATGCAAATGCACTTTTTTGAATTATTGTCAAGATACAAGTATTTTTCCATGAGGATTCTGACATTTTTTATTACTCACTGTAAATGTAGGCAGATGCTTAGCAAGTGGTCCTTTTTTTTTTTTTTTTTTTTCTCGCAGGAAAGAGAATCAGAACCCAGATTTCCGTTGCCATCCCTGCAGGGGATGAGTGCTCTAAATGTGGTGTGGCCTTTGTTGCCACGTGTGAAATATGATTTGGTGAGGGATGTCAATTGAAGGGGCCCGGTTCTGCAGTTATGACAGCCCCCGAGCACTCTCTTACAGTCTCACTGTTTTTCCGTCCGCCTCTGAATCACAGTATCTCTCCGCGATCTGTCTATCCTTCACACATTCTCTCACACCTTTTCTCTCGTTCAGTCCTCGCCTCCCAGAGGCTCTTTTATTGGGCTGCTTTAAAGCCAGATGTTCCTGTGCTGTGAGGATGTGGAGAGGGAGGATAGCGGCGAAGGGGAGGGGCAGCCAAATGACTTGTAGCCTCAGAGTAGCTCATTCTCCACACAATAGACTCACTTCTCTGCAACCGCCTGCCTATTTTTCTCTTCATATCCTTCATTTTTTTCCCCACCTCATTTTTTTTTTTTTTTTTACTATTTCTTTCCCAGGATTTTGCTCACAATGTACACTTAGAACACAGACATACACAAACTCACCCCCCCCCCCCCCTTTTTCTGCCTGTCATGTAATGCAAGCGACCTAGTTCTAAGTTGAACCAACAGTTTGATTTGAATTGGGAAAGAGGCTGTAGCTGTAATTCAGGCTGTCTTCAATAGCGCTGCACCGCACGCAGGAGATAAGAGGTGTGATCTCAGTGGCCTGGCCCTGTTTTCAAGCCCAGATAATACTCTCTCAAAATCAGATTCCCACAACGGCACACTGGCCCCTGTAATTGTCTGCACTTGAGCTGCAGTGGATTTCTCTCATACTGAACTTTTGCACAGTGTAGAGGAATGAATAATTCTATTCTTATAACTGAAAACTATCTGTGCTTTTTTTTTTTTTTTTTTTTTTTTTTTTTTATTCCCCTGAATTTCCAAGTTGGAAATGTGAATTTGCCCTGTCCTTTCTCTCCCCTCGACTATAATCAACGACGGCTTCTGTTTTTGCAGATTATACAGACATAGGTGTAAAGAGAGGAATAAAAATTGCCGCCATGCTGAGTTTACGCCTGACAAACAACATCCACGCGGAGATCTGACACTGCAATTTGCACTTACACACAGAGGCAAATCCTATCCTTATTCAGATACATTTCCAGTACAGGCCTATTTTGCAAATCAATCATGCAGCACAAAATAGTGGCGCAGAGGCTTATATTTTCCAACTGCCCAGAGTCTGAAGCAGCAAAAAAAAGCTGAGATGTGGCAGGGTGTTTATGGAGAATATGAATGAAGGTAGCATGCAGCTTTTATGCCTCCTAATAAGCCCCCAAGGCTGGGGAACATTACGACTCTACAGTTTTACAACCACTGCTCAGAGATGTACATTGTGCCTCTCTTGGGTGTGTGTGTGTGTGTGACTGTGCATGCATGCTATGTGGGTTGTGTGGCTCAGACCTATAGCTGTCGACTAAAACGATCCCCATTAATATCTGGCCATGAATCAGACTGCCAGACTTCCTTTCACATGTTACTCCTCACCAATGATTTACTCGATAAATACAGAAAAGTGTGTCCATACATGAGTGTGTGTGTGTGTGTATGTGTGTGTGCTTTTTGGGGTTCATCATCACAAATGGATCAGGATCTGTCGGGCATTTCAATGAGCCGCTGTGATGGGTATGATGAAATCATTACCCCTCGCAAAATTTTGCCGCGTCCAACATCAAGAGGATGTTATGCGGTTGTTGTGTTTGTGGGGTTCAGTGTGAATGTGCACCTTAATCGTGTCACGTCCCAGAATTGCATGATGTTTGTTGCGTCTCCACAAGTATGCGTGCCTGGCATGGTGAGGGTGCAGTCCATCAGCAAATCAACGAGGGAGAACTGATGCAAGTGCATGAGAAAAGGCGGTGAAGTGATTTGGACTGACACACATAGGAGATGAGGTTTGCAGCAATAAGGCTGCGCTGTAGAGGCTAATTTTGTGTTATTGATAATACACACCTTGTATCTGCATGTCAGGTTTGAACTTGGTGTTCGACTAATATTTGTTTAGCTGTTTATTTTCGTACCTGTTGCTGCCAGGAAGGAAACTTAAGAGTCCTGCATGTGAGATGTAGTGGCATCAAATGAACCTTTCCCTATGGTGGCCGGTGAAAATGTCAAATGTATCTATTGTATGTTCTGGACATTGTGTTTAAGGTGAAAAAGACAATTTGCAACACTCAAGCATAGGAGGTAACAGTTGTGAGCTTTGGTTTTGTATTTAACACATTTCCTGCAGTCCAGTGAATTTGATTAACTCATTTATGACATCAGTTTATGGTGATTGATGAAAAGGATGGCACAAATTCAGGCATCAGATAATAGAATATGCAGTGCTGTATCACATCAAGGTATTTATTCCCCTTTTGTCCTAAAAGCCCTAAAATTGTCTAAAGCACAGATACAAAAAGCATCTACACAAGTATTCTTTTTTTTAATTAATTTATTTTTTATTGTTGTTTTTGAGAAACAACACAAATATACACAGTAATAGAACAAACAGCAGGGGGAGAATCCAACATTCAAGTAGTCCACATGTACATCAATATGCTCATAAATCCATATTAATTTTCTTCTTTACGGTGAAGTTAGAGGATTTGCCCCCCATAGCATCATGTTGTTATTTTACAAAATCAGACATTAGTCATTTGACTTAGTGACTTAATGACTTAGTCATTTTATATGTTTGTTTTTTTTTATGTTAGCGAAACCAATAGGGTCTTTTAGTCTTTTAGTCAGGATTGGTATTTATTGATTATTTATTGCTGAAAATTTAAATGCATTTATTTGTAGTTGCTTTCAGTGGTCTTGTATTTGTGCACTGATTTATTTATGTTTGTCACATTGCACTTTGGATGTGGGCTGATGTCTGTGGTAAGGTACAAATGAATTTCCCGTATGGGATAAATAAAGTTTTCTGAATCTGACCTTACAGTTGAAACATAAGTGAGTCAATTTAACCAATTTTCAGCGAAGATATCAATTTTATATCTCAGTTTAAATGTAATTTTCTCCATAACATACATACTGTAAACAACATCAGTCTGGCCATTTATTGTAGGTATGTCTCTTTTCAGCCATTTTCTGGTCAGGGCCTTCTTACTTGCTACTAACAGTAATCTCAATAGACATTTGTCTCTTTCTTTGCACACTTGAGTTCTTCCACATCACTGAGGTACATGATTTTAAAGTCAAAACTAATTTTAAACTTAAAAATTGCCTTCATGAGGCTATGGACACATCTCCAAAATGGAGCCACAATCCCAGAAGATGTGAAAGTGGTCGGTCATAGTACCACAGGACCTCCAACAAGCAGTCTGATCAGAGTACTTAGCCTTCTGTGCTGGGGTAAAAAGAGTTGAGTCAAGTTCTTCCAGCTGTATTCCCTTGTTGTCAACCATTGCTGTCTGCAGATTCTGTCCCATTCATCCACTGTTATCGTTAGATTACCCTCTGCTTCCCACCTCATTTTAATGTCCAAAGTATGGTCTCCCTTTAGATTCTGGAGAGCTCGGTATAGTCTAGAAATTATTTTTTGGTTGGTGCCATCGTTGTAGAGTTTTTGGAAAATATTAAAGATTTCGTCTCCATTTGTCGTCTCATCCTTAAAAAAACATTTTTCTGATAAAGTCTCTGATTTGTAAATACCTAAAATGGTCCTGATTTTGTAGATCATAGTGGTCCTGGAAGGTCAGCATTCCACAGGTATTCTTAAAATGCATGTTGATAGAGGTTGAAGCTGTATCCAGTCTTAGTTTGATGGTAGTTGCTGCTTGTACTTAATAAGCAGCTTCAACCTGTGGTACTTATATTGTTCTGTCTGTTAAGCACAATGTTCTATTCTACCTGTTTAATTTAATGCATTCAAGCAAGCTGAAGTGTTACTGTCCAATCTGAGTCACTGAGATTGAGATGTGTGTTTGCAGCAAAACCGTTACATGCACAAACTTACAATTGCAACATTTGCATAATAAAAGTTCTGTCCAGCAGTGAATGGTTACCATCTGAAATGTATGAAACAGGAGAGGAAGTGTTGCATTTCTACATCATAATAATGAGGACAATTTCTACTTATTAAACTAAAAATAGTGGAAATACAGGCCTGGTACCTTCAGCAGCTGCACCAGTATTTGAGGAAATAGCTGTAATATTATGGTTTTACAAAATAATATCTGTTGCCTATTTAGCCTGTTATTTCCACCTAATTTGTGTTAAATTTCATCTATTTACTGTACCAAGTTCCAAAACTTATAAGTGAAGAAGCACAAAGCCAAAATGAATGAATGACGCCTCATTTCAAATGTAATAACCTCAAGTTTCAGGAACTTTTCTTTGTAGTATGTGGCTAAAATACACCCAATGAAAAGAGGTGATAACATGCACATCCAATGGCTAAAAGGTGTGCAGGATCCCAAAAAATCAGTGGATGAAAAAATAAGATAAGGTCCCAAGAAGATATATATTCCCCACAGTAGTGACGTTTTGGGCCCCTCATCAGACATGGGACAGACATGACACAGCTGCTTAGAATACTTATTACAATATCATGTGACAGGTAATGCAAATTATCTCATGTTAACAGTAACTTTTTGTGTCTTCAAATTCCAAATAATTCATGCAAGTCCAATAATCAAATTTCTTTAAATTGATATAAATACAGTGATCAAGTTACTTTAAATTCAAACAAATTCATACTAATACAATAAGCAAGTTTCTTTAAATTCCTACAAGTTCCTGTGACTCCAATGATCAAGTTTCTTTAAATACATAGAAATTAAATAAAGTAGTTTCTTTAAATTCATACAAATTCATGCATACAAGACAGTCATGAGGCAATAAATAAAGTACAGTGTTCTGTGTGTGTGTGTACTTTTCTGCCCGTCTGAATGTGGTGACAGAACCACAGCATTGGTGCAATATTTACAAAATAGATGTGTAAAATACACCCTAAATTTCATAGTCCTGGAAAAAAATTATTAGACCATCAAATGTCAGCAAAAACAATGGTTATGCAGTCAAGTACTAACTCCTATGTGTATCATGTGACTAAAACAGACAGAAAAGAAAACATGGAATGTCTAAAAGCACTGTTTTTGGCAGTACAATGCCATAGATATTGATGTAAGAACTGAAGTGATTTTGGTTATTATCAAGAAAAACATGGAAAATGGCTACATATCAGCTCTGAAATTAAAGTCTTATGAGCTATTTTTATTGTTATCATGATATTTGTCCAAACAAATGTACCTACAGTTGTTCTTGGCATTAAAATGAACAAGAGATTGAAGAAAACAAGGGATGGTCTAATAATTTTTTCCCATTAGCTTTGATTACTATCCAGGTGATTATTTTACTAATTACGTTTTGGTGCTCAGGAAAACTGGAACCCAAACCCACATGAAAAAAGAATGTAACATAGTATTGCAAGATGAATGACTCCATGGAGGACACTCTCTCCATTTGTGCATACTGTACAAACAGCTCTTTGAAACAGAACAAAAACACTGTCATTTTCAGGTGATTACAAACGAATTAACGCATAGTTAGGAATATTGTATCTGATTCTGTTAAATCATGCAAAATTGTACAGACTGAACCTTTAAAATGTTCCGTTTGTTTCTGCATTGGTGCCACACAAAAACAAAGAGAATTCAAATGTTTATATTTTTGGATGTTTCACTGTAAAATGAATGTG
Organism: Sphaeramia orbicularis; assembly: GCF_902148855.1. Taxonomy (NCBI): domain Eukaryota; kingdom Metazoa; phylum Chordata; class Actinopteri; order Kurtiformes; family Apogonidae; genus Sphaeramia; species Sphaeramia orbicularis. The sequence continues at coordinate 28,269,682 of NC_043974.1, forward strand.
TTGTCCAGTCAGTAGATCCAGTGGTGCTTAATAAACTGAAAACGAAGCCTATGTCTGTACTGTCAAATACCATCATACACCATTTTTATTGGCTTACAGCTTGACAATATAAGGACAGCATTATCTTATTGGTATACTGATGGAGCAGTGAGACTGAGAAGGAGCAGCAAAGAATGAATTAGAAATACTCCTGGACTTAAGGAAAAATCCTTATCTAACCCGCTTTTGTATATTTTTCTCGGGCACTTCAAAGATGCTGAATACATTAGTTTTAGGGGATGTTATTCAAATTTGTTGATCCCTTTTGGCCCTTCATAAGCATATTAATAGTATTTTGTCACACAAATGGCTTGTGGTCATTGAGGCATAATCAAACAATGAACTGCAGTGTGCCACCATAAACGGTTTAAAGCCAGGACAAAACATTGTAATATTTATGCTTTAGAGCCATTGTTCTGCATTGCATTATACTATATGTCTGTTTTATACTGTTTGTAGCTTATAAATACACAGTTGTGGCCATTAATGACGGACTGAAGTCCTTAATTTTGCGTTATGTGTTGCAGAATGAAGTGTTTTATGCTTTTGTGTTAACACTTGGCCCATAAGCTATATATAAGTGTTCCAGAAGCCCGGTGATAAAAAGAGCTCTTATGGGTTTTTTTTTTCACCGTTTAAAGTAAATACTTTGATGTTTTAAGACTCATTGAAAATGAGGCACTTTGATTTGAGGTACAAAACACGCCTGCAGTACGATTAGGCGTGAGAATGCATATCTGAGGATATCAGCTAAATCGGCACCCAGCAATTTTCCACAAAGATTACACACAGCACATGCTATGCTATCGGTTAGATCTGTGCAATTAGAATCTGAGCATTACCTCTTTGGGAAATTCTTGAAGTGAATCCATTATTTATGCATTTTAATGTCGGCTAGTGCTAATTTGCAGTAGTTTCATTAAAAAGGCAACAATACATTAACAGCACAGAAAGATCAATTTCTTAATGCTTCCATTTGCACTATTTAGAATGTGTGTAGGTGTTCTATTATGTGTCCAACGCTTTTGTGTGTAAATACCGTAAAAGTGAAAGAGATGGTAAAAACCTGCTGTTGGTGTGGTGTGTAGAAATACAGTATGTATGCAGTGTGTGCTGCTTCCTATATTGAGGCGAAAACACTGACTCCACTGCCCTTAGGAAGAAGCAGTGCAGTGCAGATGCATTAAAACTTGTAAATTGCAGGCATAGGTACAGATACTGTGAAGATCTGATAAGACTTTATGCACAAAGGCAGATTAAGACCTCCTTAATAGAGTCATAATTCTGAAATCAAAGCTTCTCATTTATCATCTGGCTGCTCTGACACAGACATTAATTGTAAATCTTCTATAAACACTCATACAGTCACATTTGTCTGTTAATGCTTCCCAGAACATACTGACCAATATAATCAATAGCTTTCTAAAAATATTTAGACTAGAAAGGGTCGATGTGAGAGATCATTCCCATTCTACTCAGATACAGTATGTATACACAAATAGACCATTGATGGTATTGAGTGCCCTTAGTGCTCTATGGTTATGTTGCCTTGCAGTCGTGGTGACGGCACTGGTGAGTCTGTGCATGTACACACTACTACTATATCTGTCTCACCTCCCCTCATGCACACAGAGCATTTTACATCTCATAATGCAAGGTTTAGCTTGTCTCACATAATATAAAACCTCAGACTTAGAATAATGCCTGTGAAAGGCAGAGCGTGCCCTGTCAAAGACACTCTGCTCTGGAATGTGATTATGTTTGGAGGTTTTTTCAGCGCTAGAACTTTCAAGAGCGTTTTTTTTTTTTTTTTGTGTCAAACTTCCTCATCCAGCTGTCATCAAGCCGTTTGCATTAGACTTTCTAGTGCAGCCATTTGATTGCTATCTGACTGTTGCTACACACAGAGATGTTAAAGCAGTGTGGGAGTGTCAACAGTAGACTGTTGGTAGCACAGGAAATGACCTGATTTCCATTTGCACTGTTAGTAAAAGATCTGTTGGTGCCGCCGCCGCCTCTGGGATTTTAACTGTTTGGGAAAAGTTAAGTGTTTCTTTAGATTTAGTAGAATAAGGGCCAGCTTTCTTAGCCTTTTTCTGTCTCTGATTACACATACAAGCAAAGAATATTCCAGTTTTTTAATGAAACAGAGGCAACACTAAGCTGTTTACACGGCTACTGATTATTCCTCTAATATACCTGTTTATAAGCAGCCGTGCACACTTAATTAATGATGCATTATTGTCATTAATCATGTCAAAATACGGACCACTGGTGGATGTTTGTGCCATTGCGCTTCTCCTTTCATTCTTTAACTGTCTCCTTGAAAAGGTCGGCATGGTGCACGTCCAAAAACCTGTTGATATACAAGTCGTTCATAATGCTTAAAGGGCGCCGTCCTTCAGAGCACAAATATGAACTTTTGTCCATTTGTATAGTCTTGTTGTCTAGTTGGTTTGTGCACAGACTCAAAACTGAATTGAAAGATTGTGAATTTCTGAAGAGTACTCTGAAAACCCCCAATAACTATCAGCACATCCTATGTTCTTATCAGAAATTGCTCAATTTTTGAAGAGGCTTATATCTGAATATCGAAATAGTATATGCAGCTCACGTTACTGCAGTGGAGAGGTGCACACTGAACAAGGTGGAGGACATCTTGGACAATTGGATTGTCCTTTTCATCCTTTTCTAGCCAGCCAGAGCAGCAGCACTGCAACACACTGCAGGCAAAATTCGCCTCAATCTTCCCCCGACTTTTTTTTTTAACCCATAATTGACCTTTATCTGATTATTGTTATTATTATTTTTTTGTTGTTAATTTTTTCATGACAGTCTGAACAGCACAAATCTGATTTATTTATTTTATTACATATGTGGTCCCAAACTGGACACACATGTTTTGTAATGCGATTTCAGTGGGAACAATTATGTCGCGTTGACGTCTTTGAATTGCAAAAGACAACACAATTCTGTACTGGAGGGGCCAGGACCTGGTGAGATCCATATTTACTTCTATAAATGCTGCATGATGTGTTTGACAACATGTCTTCTGTGCTTGTGGGTCACTTCAGAACCGCAGACTGTTCATACGAATCTGATGGAAGTTGCATTTAAAAGGGGTCATATTTTGCTAAACTCACTGTTATTAGTCTTTGGTTCATTTATGTGTGTATTTGGACCCTAATAGTTCAAAAAGTTTGAATTTAAACCCTCCAGGTGCCGCAAAACTATGTTTATATTCATTTCGGCAAAAATTAAGTGGATTTCTCCAATTTATTTTAATTCCTGCTTAATTTGTTGTGTCTATAACTAGTTACGTTATAGCATTTACACATATAAGGTCAAGACTTCCAACGAACATTTCTCCGAGTACAACATGATTGTTTGCAGCAGCAGTGGTTGTAGTAAAAACTGAAAATATGTCCAAACTTCAAACCAATTGCCTAAAATGTTCAGTTGTTGTTTGAACGGGACAGAGCAATATGGTTAACAACCTGGAGGGGGTGGGGCATGAAGTGGCTCATTTGAATTTAAAGGGCCAGCACTCAAAACAACCTTTCTGGTGTCATTACTCAGAAATACGGTTGAAGATGGACCTGTGGAGTTGAATTAACCCATAAAGACCCAGTGTTATTTTGGTGGCACCTCTTAAATGAATTTTTCTCTCTATTTAACCTTTAAGAGATTTATCCCCATTTATTATTGTATTACCTTCTGTGATTTTGCCTTTTTTTCAGTAAAACTCTGTTCTTTTCCTATATTTAATTTATTGATTATGTAAATATTCATTTATGTTCAGATTAAAGTTGAGGAAACTAAAGAAAAGTGACTTTTTTTAGTAAAGATACCATTAACTGAATGTAAACCAAGTGTCTCCATCCACTACCATTGCTCAAACTCCATGGGTTTTACTGGTGAATCAGTGTTGCAGAAGATGAAGGTGTTTCCACGGTAACTATGGAGCCTCTGAACATCCAAATGGGTCATATCTGATGACCAAGAAAAGATGACAAACTGCATTTTACACCAATTATTTACATGTATTGATAGGATTAGTGGATCAACAGGTATTAAACAGTTTACATTAGTAGATGGTTTCGCTCTTTATGGGTTAATGAAAAATTCAGACCCAAGCATAGCATTTACAGTTTATATAGATCACAGGACAATGTTTTAAAATGCATAATTCCATTTAAAAAAAAAACAAAATATCACTCCTTTAAATTATAATGTGAACCGCCAATGCAGAAAATCGGATCTGAACATTAAATCAGCAGTGTGAACGTAATCTAAGATGCAGGACAGAACATTACAGAGGATCTTTCGTCTCCACTGACATCAGACTCTACAATTCATTAATAGTCTGAGAAAGACTGGAGACCAGACCGACAGTTACCTGTTTGATTTTATTTTGCTGTATTTTTTTTGAGCTGATGGAAACTGAATTTCTTCCTGGGGATAAAGTTGATCTCTATCTGTACGACTCGTATCACATACAACATATTGTCATATTCTGAGCATTAGTTTACATGTAAATATAGAGACTGTCAAACACATTGCACAGTCTAACTGCCTATGGAACATTTCACAGCACTAATGTGCATCTGAGGTTGGTGCGGATTTGCTTATATTATCTCTGGATCAAATCAGAACTAGTTTGACGTAGGCCTTCCCTAAGCTCATGAACCCCCCGGCAGGGCCTGAAATACGCAACATTTAAATAAACATATCAAAATAAACACTCTATATTCACATAAATCTACGTGCTAATGCATGAAGAGACTGAGGAGGTGGATGAAGGTGTATTTGATGCAGTGTAGCAGTGAGCGTGCAGTGTTTGGTGTTTGTATGTACAGTTAGATAGGTCATGGTCATATTTGATTTAGCCGTATATAGAACATATGACTATAAAACTTCCATGCTTGCCTGAACCACATTGATCTCCTTCATCTTCATCATCTCGGCTTCATCCCATCACTCGTTTCCCTCTAACTGGATTTGTCCAGTGCATTGCAGTGTTGCTCAAATGTGCTCTCATCAGCAGGTTGGGAACTTAAAGATCATGTCTGTTGACAGGGGATATATGGAGGGTATTACAGCCTGGAATTAGCCAGCTCCACAACATTGCTTATGACTGGCTTGGCTCCGGCCAAGCCATCCTTCCTGCGGAGCTTCATCTACGCCAACAGGCAGTTCGTGCAGACAAGTCTTTTTATTCCATGATGCCCTCCTGACCCCCTTCTACCCCCTCCTCAGCCTCTTTAAGGGAAAACTGCAGTTACCAAGCAACAAGAATGAGAGGGGCGGGATCAAATTATTGTAGCCAGTTGTGTTTTATAATAGAAGTCTACAAGCCATGTCTACTCGAAGACTTCCTAAGTTATGAATCTGGAAGAAAAACAAACAAACAAACATATATATATATATATAAATATATATATATATATATATATATATATATATATATATATATATATATATATATATATTCCTAAAATCATTAGAAGATAAAATTAGTTCGAGGGTTATCCCAAAGTGCATGTTATTGTGAAAAAAGCATTAAATGAAAATTATGTTTTGGCATACCCCATTGCTCCGTTTGCTTCCCCCATTAAATTCACTCAAATTCACTCATGTAGGACAAGATTTCTAATTGCTGTATTTAATGTGTTAATGATTTAATTATTCTTTTAATTAATTTGTTACGACTAAATGATTGACTTAATTCAAGGGCTCTTGGCTTGCCTTTCGAGGAGGGTGGGGACACAGGGGCTCAGCAGATGACTAACTGATGCTTTTCCATATCAAATAATATCAGACAAACAGGAGAGCAAAGAAGCGCTGGAACAAATGCACGCACACATTTTCTCCAGCAACAGAATTAAAAGGCATCACATTTTTCTCCGTAGGATGAAGACCTAACTCCCGTTGTAAGTTTCAAAACAAGTCATGTTTATTACAAAGGCGAAGAAACCAAGTTTTATTTTCCCTCCTCAGTGAGAAATGACTGCAGGCCTAATCTGAAGTAAACAGGCTCTCACGGCCTCTTGGGGGGGCGTTGTGGCTTCTTGGGCACATCAACTACCCAGACCTCAGCATCAAAGAGATCACCATTTTTAATTGAAATCCCTTTTAATGTATAATGTAGTTCATTTATTTCATTTAGATTCGATAGCCACAGAAAAGGAATTGAGCTGGAAAGGTCAGAAAATATAAGCATTCCAGCGCGCACCAGCTCTATTAGTTTTTCAAACAAATCTACCTTCACAGACTATGAAAATGTGGCGTGAACTTTTTAGGCAGCAGCAAATTGCCTCAAAGTTTTATTGATGATAGTGTAAAAACCACAGTTGATGGATAAAGAGGCTGCTGCTCAGTATGCAGGGGATACAGCATGCTGTTGAAGCAATGCTTTTATCTCCCTCCTTGCAGCCGAGACCCAACATTTTCTTTATATGTGCCACGTGTAGATTATCAGCAAATGTAAATCATTGTTTGACTCTAAAAATCACAACCTCTACCTTCCCATTCTTTATGTCAAGGGTGCATGCCATTTGCATGATATTTGATGCTCCCTGATTACAACATCGTTCACTGGTACAGAAGAGCCAGGGGTGGAAAGTTAAAAAGGTAAGATCATAAGTGAAGCACTAAGTAAAAAGAGGCCTCAGCAACATCATTAAACTCACAGTAATTTCTGTTCTGGGGTTCCTTAATCAAAACAATAATAAAAATACATACTGAAGTTGTAAAGTTGAGTTGGACCATGGGAGTTCTTGTTTTCACCATATTTGCCAGTAAAAATCCATCTGATGAGTCTGGCAGAAGTCATGTTAAATTATTCTTTATTGAGGATCATTAGCCGACGCACAAACGCCAGGCTAGTCTTCCTGGGGTCCTCTTCCACAAAAAAAAAAGTTCAGGATGTAAAATCAGAATACACAGATCCAGTTACAATAAAAAAGAAAGGAGAAGGAGAAAGGAAAAAAATCTCAAAATGTTAACATAAAAAGACTAGTAACTCTCAAGCCTGATGAGTGACTTTACATAGTTTTTAAATGCTTTCTTACTTGAAATGTTTCTAATATTGAAAGGAAGAGTGTTCCATAAAGAAATAGCTCTATATACAACATTGCTTTTCATGTTAAATTATCTAATACCAATGAAATAGTTGCAAGTCCCATTAACATATTCTAAAATATTACTATATGGCACCATCGGCAGCAAAACAAATAAAACACGGTGTAAGATTCAATAAAATTATCATTTTTGAATTTTCATTTGTTGGACACTATTTTATATAATGTGAGTCCACCATGACCATATACAACTAGTGATCATCACACACTGGATTTGAAACTTCCATTATGAAGACAGTAGTTTGTGTTTTGGTTGTTTGTTGCTGAAAGTGACCATATTTAGACAAAAGGGGTGAAGCTGCAGGAATGTGAGGGGTTGAAGGGGTCTTGAAATAGTCAGTGGATTTACATGACACTTACAAAACTGAATTTTTGTGTTGGTTTAACTAAAATTAAACTTGAAAGGTGCATGTAAACATGTTAGCTTGACTGAAATCAAAGTTTTTCTTGATGCGATTTAAAAGTTGATCGCCTCCTACATGTAAACAAACCAGTCAGACTGGAACAGGACCAGTTGTTCTGTGCATGCCCTTGAATTCTTCCCCAATTACAGGCCTGGAAGTCGAGCTGCACGCATTTCAGCTGTACAAAAAATTTGAGCGGAAAGAAAGTACATTATTGACAAATTTGCAGTGTTGTCCATTGTGGTGCCAGTTTACCTCTGTACTGATGACCTGTTAGCTGACTACTGACTATTATTGTGGTCTGTAATGGCGTAGGTTTACAAACTGACAGTGCGTATCACTACCTATCGCGGTACAATTGACATTATTCAACAATACTTCCGTGCATGACGACAAAGACAACAGTCTACAATCACAGTTTGACTAAAGTGTGGATGTAAACATACTGAGTCATGGATGAGCCCCAAAACATTATCGTACTGGCATGACACTTCATTTAACACTGGGTAAAAACATAATTTCAGTCTGTTTAGATAGTGTAGTTGGTGTCAACTGTTAAAAACTACATTATAATTTTTATTTTATTTGTCTCAAACTTTGAAGTAAAAAAAAAAAAAAAAAAAAGTAAGAAGTCAATCACATATGCACCCATCGACTGTCATTAATCACAGAAAGAAGTTACAAAATACAATAAATTTAACATAAATGTAGATATGAACATGGTGCTATCATACAGACCTCTCAATCAAACCCTGAAATTACATGAATAAATAGTAAATATAAAACGGGAGACTAAAATGAGTATGAGAGTGAAGTTCAGTGGTCTAGGTGGGCCAAGGCTGTTTGGAGTCACCCCAGTGTCCATCAGTGGTATTACACCTTTACGATTCATGCACCTAGGCTTTATTTTGGAGCTGAGCCCCACACCCCTTGGAGTATATAACTTAATGAAATATGACATTTTAATTTTAACATTTTAAATATAAGCTGAGCCATGGCAAAAAGAAAAGCTAGATTATCTTAGGTCATTATAAAGACATGGAAGTACACACTGTAATTTTATTCTTGTTGAAATTCAACATAAGTCATACCTGGAACCATAGTTTCACTCTAATTTTTACATAAATACTGTTATTTTGCAATTCTTCTCCTCATTGTTTGTTACTGTAGTGGTGCAAATAGACACCAAACACTGATATTTTATTGTTGTATAATGATTTATGCTGTTTCTTTTGATTCAGTAGGTTATTGTACAGTTTATAAATATCAAATCTGAATAGTCATTAGCTTAAGTAAACTTCTCCCAGTGACAAAGCCACTATTTCTGCATGGATTTATCAAAGTAGATTTAATGTGCTGTTCTTCCTAAAAGGCCATTTTAAACATTTGCTATTATGTCTTCATACATGTAACTGCCATACATCCTCATTGTGAGTTGATGGCAAGTGTGTCCAAGTTAAAATTCCTTCAGTGTCCCATCATTACTGGGACTTTTTTTTTTTGCTGTTACTCCATTTAGCGGGTATCCCTGCCTGTATTGCTTCCAATCTAGTGACTGACTCTGCATACTGTAGCTAACTCGCGTGATGGAGAGGCACGGCTTGTAATCCGGGATTAATTACCAGAATTCACTGCACTGAGCCGCGCCTCTCTTCTCCTGGTGACTCTGAGGCATCTGCTGGTGTCCAGGCTAATCTGGATGACAGTGGATTTGCATGGCAGCTGGAGGATGCAGGTATCATTTAGTATATGTAATGCAGTTCTAAACTCAACAGCTTGAGCAGCTGAAGCATGTATGATTTTTAGAGTAGATACTGGACACTGGTGGCGTGTCAATGTGAATTTCTATATGTTTTCTGAGTATGGTTTTGTATTTAAAGAGTTTTTAGTAAGGTGAGTAAGTAGCAAGTGAAAAAGCTTGACAGGAGGCCCACGCAGGCTGTCGAGCCACGGGTGTTTACAGTTAAAATATTTGCCTGTCTAGGGGATCTGAGGAGCCTGAGATAAGGCAGAGACAGGCCCTGTCATGAACAGAACTGTCTGTCTCCCTCCCACCCAAGTCCTCTTTATTAAAAGAACATTGATTTCTCTTAGCTTTTGATAATCCCCCCCACCAGACTCTAATCAAAACACATCAAATGTTTGCCACCAAGGACAACCACGTCAAAAAAATTCCTCGCTCAGTGACTGCCGTGTTTTGCAGCATTGCTTCACTGCAGCGCGTGTCGATGCAATATGAGCAATATTATGATAAAGTGTCTTAGGCTTTTGAAACAGCTGAAAGTGACAGTCAAATCAGCCAGCTTCGATTCAATTCATGCCACATTCAAACCTGTACAAAACTTTAAGTTATAGCTGCCATCATCCCTAAACAAGGTAGATTGGCAGAGATATGACTGTTGGCTGGGGTTTTTTTTGGCTTTCTTAGCCTCAGGTGTTTATATACTGTGTCTACTGAAGATTGTGTGAATATGTTTTCACATGTGTATACCACACATACTCCTGCTCCAACCTCCACAGGCTTTATTGCACTGAGTTCCCATGGTGACAGGGTGGTCCACATCAGGAGTGTGAGGTGAGGTAGGGCTGTAGCCTAAACAGGCATCTGGGCTTGTCTCCCAGTTGCTGGGTTGGGCCCCTCCTGGGCCTTGCGATGAGCGAAATTATTTTTAATGGATCTTCATAAAACCATCTGTATCAGCACACCTGCACACTGGAAGGCTATTGACAAAATGATTATGACCGCAGGACCCAGAAATTGCTCTAAAATGTGTAATCATTTTGTTTGCTGTATCCACAGCCTCCCTTCTTTCATGTATCTGTATTCTTTGGGCCTGGTTCAACAAAGCAAGGTTATTTTCCTCCTCTTGGGTCCATGGCTTTCCCGATTTCCATTTAGATTTGAAGCTGTGTTTTAACGTATAGCAGGTTTCTGCACTGCATTCACAAATGCTTTATATTAAATGTCATGCAAATGGGTTGTCTGACCTGGCCAGAGATGCATTGTCCGTAATATATAAAGGTTAATTGTGGATGTTAATTTCCACAGATTGTGGATAATGAAGCTAGTTAGCCATTCAAGTTCCATAATATGCAACTATTTTTCAAAACAGTGTTGACAGTGGTTGGCGAGCAATTAGGCAGCCTGATGGATTTTCCAAGACTAAGCATATTGTTAGAGAAAAAACCCGCCACACAACATACAGCTGAAACCCTTGTCATAACTGGTATTGCTGGGGTAGCATGTTCCAGATTTGTAATCATCCATTTTGAGCATCAACATTTTTTCATCAACATAAATCACAGATGAGTGCACCACTCTGTCCCTTCGTCATAATTTCAGAAGCTGAAGGGAGTCAGCACAATCTTAACTGACAGGTTCAACTGCTTCCACGACACGTTCCCCTGTTTACACTGTTTCTTCTCATCAAATTTGATTTGTATGAAGATATAACTGATGTTTTATTTATTCCTGCCCTCTGAGACTACCTGCAGCTCCCCTCAGGGTGTCATGATTTATATGTAGAGAACAAAACAAAAAAAGAAGGGGGGCGACAGCCACTGTCCTTGCACCTGCTGGCATATACTTTAATGAAATTCAGTGAGATGAAATTCAGCACAACCTCTATTGGGGTTGGTCATATCATTTTTGAAGTGCTTCATTACAGCAGTGGAGGTGGCCTGTGGGATATCTTCATTTGGGATGTGGCATGTCTCATTCATCACTATAAGATAAAGAACCAAAGGCCATAACACAGTCACAGAGTGTAACTTTTTGTGATCCAGTATTCAATCACACTAGTTGCATTACTCTTTAGTTTTGTGTCTAATACGCTTGCATCAAACTTTTATGCAGTGATTTGATGAACAGTGAGTGAGCAAAGTAAAACACAACTGACGGAGAATCAGTAAAAACTGTAATGGCTGTGTGTTTAAAAACAGTTCTATAAATTTACAGCTGCACACACCCATGTGTGCTGGTTCCCATGGGTACCATTGGGTAACTCGTTTGTGTGTATCAGATATATGAATGCCCAGCTAGAGCTCTTTTATTATGCTTTAGAGCCAGATGTTCCAGTGATTGGAGGATGAGGAAGTAACAATGAAGAAGGAAAAAAAAGGAGATAAAAAACAAATAATGAGCTTTGCTGTATCAGAGTAGCCCCTTTCTGGTTCTGTTACACTAACTCTACAGTACAGTTTGTCGCTCTACTATGACTTTGTTATGTTTTTTTTTTTTTTTTTTTTTTTCAGCTGCTCTGTGCCTCTTATCTCCCTTCCAGAATTGTCGGTTTTTCCTCTTTTCTGTTTCCCTGCGTACTCACTCTATCTTCTTCCTCTGTGTGTCTCTGTCTATCCCACCCCCATCTCACTCTTACTGATGTGGAGGCAGATGCTTCGGGCCCCCAGAAGGAGAGTGTCTCTGATATAAAAGGGTCTAATGAATGGGAGCCGCCTGTTTGTGTGCCTGCCGCCAAATAGTGCAGCTGCATAGGCGCTGGATGGCACAAACAAAAGCCTCCCCGTCCCCTCCTGTAAATCCTCCCGCTGAAGCCCAGGCGGTGCACGTGTATCACTTCCAATTGAGGCAAATTGATACTGCGCCAAGTTAATCCATGCAAAGATCTAACATAAAAACAAATAAATGGACGTCACTTATTTATAGGTCAGGTCTGAGGGGTCTTTATCCTTGTGCAAAGTGACATTATTGATAGGACAAATCCACTAGATCATTCCCACAAACTCAGTGTCTGCCTGCACTGTGGGGTAGCATCTCTATGCTGATTTTTCTCCCTATTTCCCACCTGTGTTCAGTAGCTATTTTCGGTTAATTACTTCTAATGAATTTGTGTATCCTTATTGTCCTCTAGAGCACTGAAGAGTGGTCTCTTGTCAGAAAGTGGGGGAAAAAAATCCAAAAGCTATTTTGTCAGTTTCTAATCAATCTTGCAGGTTTTGATTGATGTCTGCCTGGTCCAGTTTTTTTTCCTCCTGTTTTTCTGTGCAGCAAGGGAAGTATTGTTTCCCCTCTTTTTTTGTTTATTCCATTATCTTAAAGCTTTGTTGGGGGTGTAATGAAAGCTTAGAGGAACAGGTGATGGGACTAATTAGTCATTAGCAAAGAGATTAGGGTCCCAAATGACAAGTGCATGCTTTACAAGGTCATAATTTGATTAAAGTCGCTGCCAGTTGATGGAAGAAGCTACTCTGAGATGATTAACTTGTCCCCCCATTCCTCTCCACATGCCACTGAGACGATCTCTAATTTCGTCATACATATCGAAGCAAGCGTGTTTGTCAGTTCATGTGACAGGCTGAGGTCTATTGACTTAACTTAGTCCATTTAGTCCACTACAATCTTGGGCCCTTACATTCTAAACCAAACCTGGGAAGCTGACTGGCCCACATGAGGTCACTGGCAAATTAAAAGTCAATGCAAATATGTATCATTGTAACAGACGCAACCAATACAACGACACTGCTTTTATTTTGAAGGATCTGCTAAATTAACATTTTTTCACACGTACTTTCCATACTTAGGATAAGGCTTTATGCACTGATTGGTTTGTTGGTCAGCTAACACCAAAAAAAGGGAGTGATTCAGAATGCAGAGTTTTTAACAAGACATGGACTGGAAGTATTTCTTCACTGAAGTCAAAGGTAAAGGCTGAATCACATTTCACCCCTTGGCCCTCCCCTTTACACCTACCCCTCCATTTTGCGCGTACACGTGAAGGGGTAGTGTTGTTCCAATTCTCGATTAGATGGAGGGGAAGGGCTAAGGTGGAGGGCTGTATAAAATGGAGATTTTCCAGGACCACACTACAAACAGAGGGGTTGGAGAAATCTCTTATAATTCTGTTTGAATCATTGGCAAGATGGAAGTAAACACAGCAAAAAAGTGCAGCAGTGTGATGAAAGTAACACACAAATGTACGTATTTTCCTTGTAAACAACTTAATCATTTGATCGACTGTTTAATGCCATTTCAACGTGTGGTTTGTTGTTGATAGTAGCAAAAAGACGACCAAAGCCCATGCAACAGAGATGGTTACAGCTACTGACAGCATGGTGAATACTGTCGGAAACAAAGTTGTCGCATCTGTTAATAGCAGCATCGATAAGTGCTGATGACATAACAGTTTGCGAGGGATTGTCCCATTTCGTCGGGGAATGTTTCAACCCCTAACCCTTGCAGCTCCGTTTCAAGGGGAAGTGTCAAATGCAAGGGCCAAGAAGTAGAAGTGGGGTGGGTAAGGGGTGAATTGGGATTGGGCCAAAGAAAAGGAACTGAGATAAGCAAACAAAGGTGGATGGATTTATTGCTTTTCATGTAAAATTAATGTGGAGCCGCTTTTGTACATTTTTGAAATTTTTTTGGTGAATATTCATTAAATAGTTGTATTCTGTGCTCCACATTTTCATTGTATTGGTTCATTTATTTTTATATATATATATATATATGGAAGAGAGCTGCAGGTGTACTGGTCTGGCCCTTAACAACTGTCCACGTTTTTCATGTGGCCCCATAAGAAAATTAATTACCAACACCAGTAAACACCAGTTAATCTCTGTCTCAATACTGGGTTGTTTTCATAAACATTGTGCAGAACATATTCAGTCATTCTCTCTGCTTGTACCTCCTTGTAACTAAAACTGACAGCAAGACTCCAGGAAGTCACTGCATCTGGCCAAGAAGTGGATGCATGGAGAAAATGCCTGAAAAACCACACATGTCGCACTGATTCGACAAATTAGATAAGAGATGAGTAATTAGCTGGATTTATAGACGCTGGTTGACTTTTAGTGGATTACATATTTCATAACTGTATTTCCATTTTCGCTATATTGCAATTGAGGGTTTGACATTGAAACATTGTGCGTTGTGTGTAACTTGTGTGTTTTGATGTGATGACGCACATGACCCTGAAATGACACGCACTCTGAAGCTGCTGTAGAGGTTTACATAAAGCAATGGACACTGTGGCTTTGACATGAGTCACATGCCAGGACTGTGTGGTGCCCTTAAGAGGCATGCCTGCGATGATGTACACATTTTGACATAAGGATGAAATTATCTGCAAGTGACTTTAAGTCGACTGCGAGCTTGGGGATAGTTGCATGCATTCAGGCAAATGGCTATTGCGTTTGCTCATGGAAAAACTCTAAGATCATCAATTATACTTGGGTCAAAGGGTCAGATCAGCCTCCAGGCACTGTACTTTCCTCTTGAATGAGGTTGCCGATTGATGTTTCAAAGGTCTCAAGCAACAGCTACAAAGCTCTGTGAGCTGAAGATGTGTTCTCAAAACCTTATGTGAATTTTCCTAAAAGGAGCAAAAAGAGCAATGTGACAAGTCCAATCGATTACCTGATGGACAGATGACTCTGCAGCAGTGGTGGAAGTAAAAGTGACAAGACAGCAATGTAAAAATAATCCATTACATGTAAAGGTCTTGCTTAAAAAATCTCTGTTAAGTTGAAGATTATGAGTGTTATCGGCAAAACATGGCTCAAGTATTAAGGTGAAAGTACTGGTTTGATCTCTCTGATATATTTTTGTAAATGAAATGTTTAGATTATTGATAGTAGTCGCTTTTCCACTGACCTTCGAAATGCGCAAATGTAACTTGCGCATAAAAATTTACCTAATGGAAAAACGACAATTTCGCCATAAACCTCATTTTCGATTAAAAGTTTTTGTGCTGGCAAGAAGTGGTTTTTCGGACGTAGCGCAAATGGTATATCACGCAAAACTGCAATGGAAAGACCTTTTTCGCAACTAGAGTCAGGTGATTTAAAAAAAAAAAGATGTTGACGTACGTTACAATAAGCGAAGAAGAAGAAACATGTCACAGTATGTATGGACACACCAGGAAACTCAATCATTTTTTAATTAAGTATGAGATAAAGGGGTAACATTTAATAATAATGAATATATCTGTAAATCAACACTATATTTACGTTCATCGCCATGTTTATGGAATGACTTCTCATGTCATCTCTCCATAATAAATAAACAAATCGTCGCATTTGTGATTTAATAGAAAAACTGACATTACGCACTTTGTTTTTTCGACATTTAGTAAATATCGGTATAGTTTTGCACAGATGTCAAATGGAAAAGCGACAAGTGAAACATTTTGGAGCAGCTGCAGGAGGTGGAGCTAGTTTTAACTTCTATATATGAGGGGACCAGATAAAGAGCTAATCACATCATTTATAAACAATGGCAAATTAAAAAGCATAGCTGTGATACACAAATTAGTTGGACTTTTTCCTCTAATCTTTGATTGTTGGTTCTTTAGATGGTTGGAATGTTTGAGGTGGTCAACGTTTGGTGGTGCTGTCTACAACTTGCAGATATTTGAAATGAAGTGTGACTGCACACTGTTTTTGAAGCCTCCAGAAAGGTTTGGAACCCATGTATTAATCATTTTTAAAATTTAATAGTTGTATACAGTCCCCATATTGGAAGAATGCGCTAACTACTTTGTCAAATAGCTTTAGTGAAGTAAAAATGACAACACAGGGTTATTCAAAAAGAATGAACCGATTTCATGACTCATTGCTTCCGTTCTAAAGCATCGTCATGGAATGAGTAACTATTTGAAAGAGGAGTTTTCTAAGTTTGAGCTTTTTAAAATGGAAAAAGTGTCCCAGCAATGGATTGGTTGGAAGGGGGCCCAAGACCTTGCTGTTTGTGCTTGGCCTGCAAGATCCCCAGACCTCACAGTGTGTGATTTTTTTTTTTTTTTTTTTTTTTTTTTTCCTTGTGGGAATATGTAAAAGATTGCGTTTATATTCCACTGCTACCCACTAACCTCAATGACCTTAACCATCGAATAACAACAGCGATCAACTCAGTGGATAGTGGTCAGCTCAGTGGATTGTGATATGCCGATACACATCTGGGAGGAATCCTCTTATCGCATTGATGTTGTCCGTGCTGCAGGTGGTGGCCACATTGAACACTTGTAAGACAGGAAATAAAAGCTGATTGTGAGTAAAATATTTGTGACTTGTCTGGAGTTTTCTATTGCTTTTCCTTGTTAAAATATTGTGTAATGAAATCGGTTCATTCTTTTTGAGTAACCTTGCATTTAACTCTGGATTGTAGTGAAGTGGGCGTCTAAAATGGTACAAAAAGGCAATAAATACAAGTTTCCCAAAATGTTCTCAAGTGCAGTTCTTAAGTAAATGTTGCTCTGCCACTATTCAGCAGGAAGCGTTTCCTTTACCAATACTTCTGAGTAGTGTCAAAAGGTGCCTCACGCTTGACTAGCAGAGAGTTTTCAGTGCCCACACATGCAGTTCTTCTAGTCATCATATATGTGCCCTGCCCTTCACCTTTCCACCTCTGTCACCTTCTCTGTCTATTGTTTACTAGTTGCTGCATGCTGTGATCAAATATTGATAGAGGTCAGTAGCAGAGCAAAGTCCCCCGCATTTCAATTTTTAATGTATAATATAGCACCGCAAATGGTGTTCCCTCCACTTTAATGCTTTCGAAGGCAAATACTTCCCTACCAGTCCCATTGGTTCAGAATTCAGTTTATGAGTGTGTTCCCCTCAGGTCCATTTAAAGCCACAGTGCAGCTTTATATGTAGTGAACCATGCCACCAGTGAATTAGAAATACACTCAAACCCCTTCAAAAATCGAAGAGAGTCAACATATTTCCACTCCGCATCCTAAGTGGCCTTTTGGAGAAAGTAATAACCTTGAATAATCTTTGAAAAGAATGAAAAAGCTGGAGCAGGGTAGAAATGGGCTAGGAGGCTCAGGAAAGCAGGTTTGTGCTGGTTGAAGTAGCTAAGTGTCAAAAGACGCCACGAGTGGGATATTGAGTCTTCCTCATTTATGTTTAATACACACATGGATGAAGAGTCAAATTGCAGTTGTGGGGTCAGCCTAGCAGGTCACTGAGCATTACAAACTGAAAGAAAAACCATGAAAAGAGACATGGAGTGCATGCATGTTTGCTGTACATGTGCATGCATGTGTGAGTAAATAGGTTTGTAGGCTCATCTACCTTCTCAGCTGTATGTCTTGGCGTTTCCCAGTTTGTGAGCGCTGTTGTTTCATATGTTCCATATGTTCTGCCAGATAAAAAGCTTTTTCGCTGGCTTTGTGTGAGCTTCTATACTTTGATGCTCTTTTAGTCGAGAAGCAATGGCTCCTTGGGGGTGTCAGTTGCCACCACGTCAACAGATGAGCATACAGTATCTGGAATTAGATATGGGGCCAGGGCCACTCCAACAGATGTGGTTGAAGCATTCTTATTCTTCAGCACTTTGTTTTTCCTCTGTTTCGTATGTAGATGTGTAAATATTGACATTAGTCTTGCAGCGATTCCATTCCTACTGAAGTGAATTAATCATCTAGTTGTTTTTTTTTTATTGAAGTACAGTTGCCTGCATTACATGTTGTGCATGGATTTCACTGCAAGGGGAATGTCATTTATCATTGAACTGAGGGATGTTTTTGTTGTGGTGGTTGAGATGGATGGTGGACATATAAGATCAGAACTTTTCCAACTAGAGACCTGAATTTGCATCCAGACATCTGTTGGTTTCCAGGCTAAGGTTAACGCTATAACACCAAACGTATCAATTTGATACATGAGTTTTGAAGCCCTCTACATGATCAGTGTGACATTTTTTTTCTTGAAAAACCTGATGGATACAATTAGATACATGCAATAGATGGATAATCCATTAGGGGGGAGGAATTTGTTCACCAGAGCAGACTGATTTCATGAAATCGCATTGTATGTAAAACCAGTTTATTGCATTTGGCGTGCTATACATAGGCATTGTCATCCTTTCGCGTGGTATTTAATGCCATTTGATGTTGTGTCAATGCAGTAGTTGCTAATCGTGCTAACTGCTAACCCTAATCCCTAACCACTAATCGCGCTAGCCGCAAATCTCTAACTGCTAACCTGAAACCTAACCCTAACTCTTATTTTACGCAGTGTAAATGTACATGCTGAAAGCTTGTAATGCGTACAGATAGCGCCCCTAAGTAAAAGTGGCGTGTTATCTGTACGCAGTTCATGATATAACGTTCAACTGAAGCCTTTCCAGCGACACCACAAGATTGTCATTAATGAGGAAGGAGGCAGAACTTTGCCAATTTTGAAAAGGAATGACCAATTTGTTAGACGTGTTTGTGTTATATTATGTTTTTATTTGTTCAAAAATAATAATATTTGAGCATTGAGACCCAATGTATCAAATATGATACAAAATTGAAACTCATATATGGAAAGTGATATTTAAGAAAAAAAAAATGTTTTGGGTTGTTCAGAAGGACCAATAAAGGCTCCAGGTTCAAAGAACTGGAATTTTCTGTCAATGATTTAATGGCTCAGACTTTACAGGATTAATCTGGTTCATAGAAATAAACCTATTGGAATAAACCTGCCTATTTTTGTCAACATTAACTTTCATCTATGCTACCATTTTCAACGTTCTTTTGAACACATTACAGAAAATGAACTGGAGTTTTCCACTAAAATGTAAAAGATTAAGAGGCATGTATCTTTTTATGTGGTATTTTGTTGTCATGCCTTCTCACATCTAAATGGTCCACAAAAACAAGTTCTTTCATTATTGTAATTTGCAATGCATCGTCACCAGACAAGACCAAGACGAAGTTTACAAGTATGTTTAGGCAATGAAAATGCTTTGGTTATGGCAAAGATCAGCAGATTTTACAATCTGAAGGGTCATTTTTGACCCCAAAGAGAGAGAATTTTCTATATGCCTATGGTATGTCCGAAGCAGTGAAAAATCTTTAAACTCTACTTTGTTTTTTACCACAATTGGCCACTCTGTTGTTGCCTATTTATGATCATTTGATACTCTGACCTTGAATTTCAATTATAATAATGTAGTGTTTGATCTATCTCTGAATTTATACCACTGCAATAGTAGAAAGTGTTCAGATTTATATTGGGGTGGGTTTCCATTTCTAAAACACAGTGGATTCTTTGTATATTGGTGAGAAAATTTACTAATGTGTTGGCTTACTTGGAATCAGACAAATTGAATTTTTATGTTTAGTTTGTACAAATTAAAGCACCAGGCTTTTGGTTAATGAAATGTTAAAAAAATAAATAAATTCAGGCTGTACATTTTATACAGATGAAGAATACAGGAATGGCTTCAGACTTACCAGAATAGTACCTCAATATTAATCATTTTTGTATTCAGATCTCTATGTTCCTTAAATTTTAGACATCACTAGAGAAAAGCTTAAGTCCACATCTGGCTCATAGCTCTGGCAGTAGGTAAAGATCATGGCATTTATCATATTGGGGTTAATAAATACACTTTGAGTCAATTTTTATTCCATCTTTGTGGATTTAAGCCAAGCCCTGGTGTCCTCCTTTCTCAGCCAAGTGCTGTCAGTGCCTAAACCTAATGGGTTTGTAAGCCTACGTTTGATAATACTGTCATCAATATCAGCAGATTATGGAACTCACATTGGCAGATTTTTTGGGTGGCACGAAATGTGTTCAGAATCGACATATTTGCCACTTTAACCCATAAAGACCCAATGCTACTTGTGTGGTAGTTCCCAAATAAATTTTTCTATTTTTTCTCAATTTTGCATTTTTTCAGTGAAAATCTGGTATTTTCCTATATTCATTTTACTGATTATGTACTTTAATCATCATGCTGAGATTACGTTTGAGGGTTATTATTCCAAAAACAGAAAACTTGAGAAAAGTGATTTTTTTTTTTTTCAGTAAAACCTGTCATTAAGTGAATATAAACCAAGTGTGTTCATTTACTGTGTCCACCAAATGAATTTCTCTCTCTGTCTAACTTTTCTTAAGTTATTTATCACCTTTTATTGCAATATTATCCTCTGTGCATTGCATTTTATCAGTATCAATCAGGTATTTTTCTGTATGTAATTTACTGATCATGTAGACGTTCATTAAAGTACTGTAGTAGAGTCATGCAGTACAGAGTACAGTTGAGAAAAAGTGACTTATTCAGTAAAATCTATCATTAACTTAACATAAACCAAGTGTCTCCATCCACTGTCGTTGATCCAACTCCATGGCTTTTACTGGTGAATCAATGTTGTAGAAGATGGTGGGAGTTTCCACAGTAACTACGGAGCCTCTGAACGTCCAAATGGGTCATATCTGATGACCATGAAAAGATGACAAACTGCATTTTACAATTATTTACATGTATTGACAAGATGAATGGATGAATGGGTTTTAAACAGTTTAGATCAGTTGATGCTTTTGGTCACTGGTGTATATTTGGGTCTACATGGGTTAAAATTCTATTTATTAACAATATTTCACTCCTTTTAAATGGAGGAAGATAATACGCTGTGGCGACCCCTGAAGGGAACAGCTGAAAGGAAAAGAAAAACAACATTTTGTTAGTTTTGTTAGAATAAAATATAATGTATTTATTACAGATAAAGTTTAGTTCTATGAGAATGTAATTTATGAGGGACAGCATGGTTGAAAACACATCTTACATTGCAGACATCTCATCCATTACCATCTTGACCCCCTCAGTGAACTCAGTCCCACCTTTTGAAAGCCTCTGTATAATGCAAAGAGTATCAATGTGAACAGATCACCAAGGATATGCAGGTCTCCAGTGGTTTTCTTAGGGCAATTCCACCTTTGCTTATTTTAGACTCGGCTTGCCTCTCCAGTACAAAGTGGGGTCACTTTACATACAGGATCAAGCCATGACACTCTATCCTACACTCACGAAATAAGAATTCACTTAAGTGGACTGAAGGTCTCTTACTTTTTTTTTCCCTGAAAGTAACCGGGGTCTGTCTAGGGGTTAATGTTTCTGCCTGAGGTGAAAGCACTTGACATGGTGCACTATAGAGGCGAAGGGTTAGAAGTAATAACAACAAGGCTATCTGAAGTTCCCGACATAGGTTAGAATGCAGCACAGCATGCAGTAGCCCCATCTTCCCGGGATCGTGCATGCTTCAATGCCACACTGATGCACAGAAGGACCAGAATACGATGTCTTCTGTCTTAATGAATTCTATTGTTTGATGACTTTAATCAACACACTCAGAATGTAAATTTATATAAACTCTGTAAAGAAAAAGACACAGATTTCTTATTTTGTATCTTCCGTCAAAAGTTACTTAATCTTTTAAATTAACACTTGATGAGCTCTTTTCTAATCTGTTACTAAATGCTTCATTAAATGGGAAAAGCAACACAATGCAAAACAAGCTGATGAGCATTGCCAATGGATTGGAAGGATCTGTTTTTGTTGCTTGCTACAAAAACAACATAATGTGATAAATAGTGTAAGCCTGAGCCAACGGAACAAACCATGTAATTCTCTAAGATTTTAGCGCTCGTGGTGGAAAAAAAAAAAACAACAACAAAGAACTGCATTGAAAGATGACAAGAAAATGAAGAAAGAACAACTGAAATAGTTAGACACTCCCCATCTCAGCCATTTCTCGTGAGAAAATAGAATCGGAAAAAACAACCTCTATTTCTATCTATTGGACCAGCCAAAGGCACATCAACTATTTTCTCTCCCCTCTCCCCATCGTCACTGAAAGCAATCATTTTAGAATTGATTTTCATGGCTCAGAGAGAAATAATGGGAATTCTTTCTAATGTAGAAATGTATGTGTTCCTTTTGGTTAACCAGAATAGACCATATTTCAAGCTTGTCAGTTAGAAAAGTAAAAATACCTCTCATCTTTTGCTCAACTTTTTCTATCCTCCTATCCCCACTGTCTAAAATGACAACTCATCATCTCTAAAAATCAATCATATAATTCTATATTCTTTTGGCAAGTTTGGTTCTTTTTAAGACTCTTTAGGTTTGCATTTGTCTGCGTTTTGAGGAGATAAAATGCCACGGCAACCGGCAAATCATTCTTCACGGTGACAACAGGGAGGGGGACTGACAATTGCCTTAACATGCCCCAGTTAGCACTCACCCAGTGCATTCTTATTCATCTCCACTTACACACTGTCACATCTTGTTGCTAAATAGCCCAAGTGAAATCTACATGTCCGTCCGCTGTCCTCGCCAACGCCCCGCTGCTGAATTTGAAAAGCTCACTTCCATGTGCCGTCCTGCATTCCCCTTGCAATTGTACCAACCCTTTTCACCCACAACGGCTCAAAAAAAGCAGAGTCAATCCAAAAGCAGCAGCTCCTCTCCCCTGGATGAGCCCAAATCCATTTACCTAGGGTTTATCCATCAGCAGCTGTCGAGTGCCTAACACCCTGCCCAGGTGCCATTACTGTACCATTACATACCAGATTCCCCCAGTTTATTACCACTATAGGAGCGTGTCAGCTATTATTAATGATAGC
The DNA here is from genome assembly GCF_902148855.1 of Sphaeramia orbicularis. Classification (NCBI taxonomy): domain Eukaryota; kingdom Metazoa; phylum Chordata; class Actinopteri; order Kurtiformes; family Apogonidae; genus Sphaeramia; species Sphaeramia orbicularis. Next base: position 28,292,627 of record NC_043974.1, read on the forward strand.
TCAACCCCTGCCGATGAAAAGGACTATTGATTGACAGAGAGGGGTGAGGAGGTTGGGGATTGCCCAGATATAACCTGTATTTTTTTTTTTTTCCTTACTGAATTTTAAGATACTGTAGCTCTTCAGCAGTGTTGTGCAAACTAGGACAAAGTGTACTCTAACTTACGCAGTTGGTGCTATTTCAAAAGTAGATTTGCTGCAGAGATTCAGGTCAGCAACATCTAACAAAAGGTTCTTTACATCTTACGAATTCACACAGCAGGGATGCAAAAGCAGGTTGGAAAACATGTTTTATTGGAACCGTAAAATTGGTAAATATGATCAGATACACTGATTATGTTGCCAGTCATCCAATCTGTTGCTCTAAGAGCATACAGCAAACTCATTATTGTTATTAGAATTGGCCATTCCAGTAATGTAATAAGGGGTAAAGATTTTGCAGCAGTAAAGGTAAAAGGAGGCTCAAAATCAAATCAAAAGCTGCCCAACCTTACCAGAAAAACAACAATGCTGGTTGATTATTTAAGGGGGTTAAAGCAACATTTCTGGTGTCCAATCATGCAGCAAATCAATGACAATGTTTCGAAATGTCTGTGTTTATTTCCCTCCACTATACAATACAGCCATGAGAAGCATTCCCAAAACTCTCCATATTTTGGTCTTAAAAATGCTAAAATAGTGTCGATGTTTGGCATAAATACAGCAAAATTGCATTAATGTGGCTATATTTCAAAAATGTGAAATACCAAAATTTTTTACTGCTCTCAAAGAACTTATTGTTCACAAGTAAAGCATCCAAGATTTTTCAATCCTCATGTCTATACTAACTACTAACCACAATCCTTTCATAACCAAGTTGTTTTTTGTCTAAATTGACCAAAATTGTCATAGCCGAGTCTATTTTACTGGATGTACGGTGAATATTTCTGCCATGCTGTGGTGGTGGTGTTGGGAGTTTTGAACTGTTTTGGAGGCGCCCCTTACTATGTAAATAACAACACCCTCAGAGGTCCAGTTGCACCCAAAAAAGGCAAGTTTTGACAAAGACAAGTCTCTTTATGTAATTGTTGGGTTGGGATTCAGTCAATTTAATAGCAGGATGCCCTTCTCCATGTGGACATGTTCAACCAAAACAACTTCTCTCCTGACACTATTTTGCAAATGTACAATTGTAGCATCCTGTGCTTAGCACTGCCCAAGAACTAGCCAGTCCATATAACTTGTACTCCTTTTTTAGAGTGATGGTAGATGGTGTCGAACCTGTCTACAGCACTGAAATAGAGCTAGGAAAGTGTGAGGGGTCTGGCTATGGAAGGCTATTCAGTTTATATCATCCTTATTTCTTTCATCTGTGGGATCTTCATTTGTCCATCTCATGCTCATGTTGTTGTCTAACATTTAGATATGAGAACAAGGCAGAAATATCCTAACTCCATTGCCTAATATACAGGGTGGGGAAGCAAAATTTACAGTATTTTGAGGCAGGGATTGAAAGACAGTGTATGACCAATTAGTTTATTGAAAGTCATGAGAATTTATTTGCCACAAGAAAATTGACATAATAGAAAATGTTTTTATTCTATGTGTCCTCCTTCTCTCTCAATAACTGCCTTCACACGCTTCCTGAAACTTGCGCAAGTGTTCCTCAAATATTCGGGTGACAACTTCTCCCATTCTTCTTTAATAGTATCTTCCAGACTTTCTCGTAATAGTTTTGCTCATAGTCATTCTCTTCTTTCCATTATAAACAGTCTTTATGGACACTCCAACTATTTTTGAAATCTCCTTTGGTGTGACGAGTGCATTCAGCAAATCACACACTCTTTGACGTTTGCTTTCCTGATTACTCATATGGGCAAAAGTTTCTGAAAAGGTATGGATAATAGTGTTAGGTATGATTATGACATCAATATATGTTTGGTTTCAAAACAATTGACATAGCGCCTGCTGAGAAAAAACAACTAAATGTTCATTGTAAATTTTGCTTCCCCACCCTGTATATTATTAATGACTTATTATTTTATTTTATTTTATTTTCGAATATCAAAAAAAGGAAAAAAAGATTAAAAAGGAAAAAAAAAAAGATTTGAAAAGAAGCGGGATGAAGTACAACATACTCCCAGCCCCTTACCCTATCTTTTTCTACTGACTCACAAAGTGCCATGTCAGTTCCTCAAAGTACCTTAACAAATCTTACACAAGTCAAAATAAATTCTAAACAATCCTGCACAAAACGCCCCAAAATATTGTACATATCAAAAATAAACTCTATTTCATAAGTGTTTGACACATCGAAATCAAATTCTGCCGATTTCACAGCCGTATTACGCATATAGAAAGACTTCATTTCAAACATATGTAGGCAAAATAACTTCCAGATCCAAAAGGGCACTCCAATATATGGAAATAAATCAACCAAAAAAGAACAAATTTACAAATGTACAACAATTTCACTGTGACTCTTCCACAACACTCAATGTCCGAAAAGGAATTGGAAGAATTCAAGCCCACGTTGTCCCATCCCAATTCCACATGACCTGGTCAATCAGCCAGTGGATACAGTCCGTAACAAAGACCAGGTCAGTTACTAAATTACAAAATAAGAAAATAAATGATTACGTGCCATCAACAACCATTAGTGTTGTACTCATGTTCGTTGCCACTGTATCTCTGAAAAATAAGGTTTTTATACATCTTTTTAGATTTTGTGATGTTTTCACAGTTTGATATTTAGTTCCAATCTATTCTACAAAACCACTCCATGACATGAAATGCACATCTTTTTAAGATTTGCTCTAGTGAAATGTTTACCCCCTGTGTATGCTAAATGCTCACAGCTAACAAACACCACACTATCTTTTTGTGACTTTAGCTTAGATTTAGGCTTAAGTGCAACTTTGGCATTTTTATTGTTGTCCTTAGCGATGTTACTTTGTTAACAAAGTCACTGAAGTGGCCCATCTGTTCTTACTGTAAATGTCTCCCATTGCTTTCTCAAAAATGATGCAAGTCTTTGTGGACGCTGCATTTTAATCAGTGTCATCTTTATAATAATTCATTAGTGTTGTTTAAAGTCATACCAACTTGTTATGACATGTGGCAAATAAACAGCCAAGATGTCAGAAGCAATTAGTGTTGAACATGACAGGAGAGGAGAAGAAAAACTCATAACCCCTTTATCAGGGCTATGCTTTGTTTTATTACCATCAGCTAGTGTCACGATCAATCTGCAAGTGTCCATTGCCAATTCCCGACGGAGGGAAAAGGTCTATTGGTGCTCATGTTGACCAACAGAATATCAATGAGCGCTTAACTATCCAAAGTGGATGAAAGAGAAATGGAGAGTAAATGGGTACCGAGATGAGCTGAGAAAGTACTCTAGAGACTTCCACAGAGAACGTTTGCATTTCCTCGCTGACACAGTAGAGAGATGACAGAAAAAGTAAACAGACTTTGTCTTGGTGCAGCAAGAGAACTTTGGTGACAACTCAGGCATTTATCTGACAAGCAACCCCTGAAAAATCCTTTTCGATAAGGAATAGAAGTAGTTATTAAATTGTTAAAGCAGGAGAAAAGCATTGCGCTGAGGACAGCAAAGAAGGAAAAGTACTATTTCTCTATTAAAAGGCACAAGAGATGGAAAATGTCCCATTTCTATCCTGTTGTCTCCATTTTCCTTATTTACTGTTGCTGAGGATCAATGATAGTGTACAGGCGTAACCTAGCAAGGTTATTTCCTCAGTATTACTGTCTTATCAAGCCGAGTGGAAACTTGTTGGTTCTGTCTGCAAGCTCAGCCAAGCACCGGGCTTACGGATGCTGACGACTGTGATTGCTCGACTGTTGAGAGGTCATCTTCCAACACAGGGAACATTTGGTCCTTGAATTGAAGTCATGTTTTGCAGGCAACATTGTCACCAAAAAGTGACAGAAGGTGCAGCAATATGAAAACATGTTAAATTACCACTGGTGGGCACTGTCTTTTTAGAAGACTTTTTTTCCCCACAACCAAAAAAACTCATAAACAGATGTGCCAGCAGTTCTTCTTTTCACTTCCAAGCAAGGTTATAATAGTTTTGGATTTTTAATTCTAGTTTAGTTTTAATTAGTTTTGACTTTTTTTCTCTAATTCAGTTAGTTTTAATTAGTTTTTAGAGAAGGTTTGCTAGTTTTCATTAGTTATCATTTTTTTCTGAATGCTTAGTTTTAGTTTAGTTTAGTTTTAGTATTAGTTTTAATTATTTCATATATTTTATCTTCCTCACCATCCTATTCAAAGAAATTAGTGAGGCGCGAATCAGCGGGTTACTCAGGACACTTTATTTGGGGGTCAGGTTAGGGCGGCTCATTTACTGAGCAGAGACCCAAACACATGTACAGTACAATGTATAAATTCCCTATAGCAGGTTGGGGAGGGTGCAATCCATATACGTCACTTACGTGAAAACAGTGCGAAGATGTGCAAAGCGTAAGAGGAGATGCACAAAGCAGCCAGCAGTAAACCAGATAGAAACATATATAAACCAGATAGAAACATATATAAACCAGCTAACCAGCAGTAAACCAGATAGAAACATATGTAAACCAGCTAACCAGCAGTAAACCGCATACAAACATATATATATATATAAACCAGCCAACCAGCAATACACCAAATAGAAACATATATAAACCAGCTAACCAGCAGTAAACCACACAGAAACATATATAACCACATTGAAACATATATAAATCACTTATAACATATATAAACCACTAATAAACAGTTCAGCAGCAGTAAACCACACCTTAGCAGATCTCTCATCTCTTAATCATCTCCAGTTCCATTATTTGCCAGCTTTGCTTCATTTCAGTTCAGCTAGCTGTAGCTAGTAACATCAAACGTTTTTTAACATTATAACAGGTTCCATACCTCTGTAATTGGATTAGTTTTCATCCTCCTCTTCTCTCCTCTTCTAAACTGTGCAGTTCAGGGCTTGGAAGGCCTTTTCATGGTGATAAACTCTCCAGTCTTTACCTGAATGCTAGTTCAACACTGACAGTCATTTAGCTCCACTCTGTCTCTGTCACTCACACACACGGTGTGCAAAAAAAAAAAAGAAGAAACAAAACGACCCACGCATCACTAAAGTAAATCCCATAGAGGACTGTGCTGCTTTGTCCCAACTTCAGTCTGTATATTCCAGGTAGACTGGGGACCAGAAGATGACTGGAAACCACCAGTGACCAGACATGACAGACTGAAGTGCTGTATGGTGCTGCTAGCTAAAACTGCTGGAGCGAAATCAATTTCATATCAATCCGACACTGACAAAGACAAAAACGAAGGGAATTTTATCCATAATTTTTATACGTTTTAGTTAGTTTTGTAAGCTCACAATAGAGTTTCAGTTAGTTATCGTTTTTTTCTTTTAATTAGAGTTTTTATTTATTTCAGTTAACGAAAATGTTTTTTCAATTTTAGTTGTCGTCATTTTGTTCGTTTTCGTTAACGATAATAACCTTACTTCCAAGTTGAAAAAGTGAGTGGGACCTGTTTTCATGTAAATTCTTATAGCTATGAGAATACTTTTGGTATCATGCACATATTTTGGTTTCTTGTATGATTGGAAGTGGAATGCACAGCATATGAAACTTAGTGCATAGTGTATATAAACATATGTGCGTACTCAGGATGTAAGTTTGAGGGATGTGCAGTTTATTCAGCTATACTACTCATGATCTGTTTGACAATATCTCAGTAAACAAGTTTTGCTGTCTGACAGATTTATTGTTTTCCCTCGGCTCAGAAGTAGGCTGGATGAGGAGTAAGGTTTCTGTGGCACTTTTATAGAGGCAGTTCCAATAGGGTTAGAAGGCTAATCCTGATTGAATGAGCAAGAACGAAGATAAATGTCTGAACTAAATCGAATGACGGCTCGGTGAAATACAAGTTCTTTAAAAAGCATTTCTCTTTGATTATTGAAAATGAAAGCAGGCTGCAGTGATACAGTGGGTTTGGTTGATGTGCTGACATGGTGTGGCACACCGCTGAGGCTGTGTTGGGGCTTCCTGTAGTATTACTTAAACATACATCTTTGCCCTGACAAGCTTTTTGTTGTGCCAAGACTTCCACGAGGGAATATTCTAGGAGCCTGATCTGAATTTCTAACTAAAATCAATTATTCATTTATGGCTAATGCTGACTAATTGTGGCCTTTTTCTCCTTCGTGATAAGAAAGAAGTCATGGAAGGATGGGAAAAGAACACCATTGAACCTCTGGAAACATGTAGCTGTCATTTAGGACTCTTCTGAAGAGACGTTTCTCCACTCAGAGGATCATCTGCTCAGACTGACTTGCATCACAGTTACCTTACATTCAAACAGGGCTTGGGTTTCACTGACTCTGACAGTGAGCCTTCACTGGAACTGAATCTTAACACTCATGTTCATCAGTTGATTTCAAGTCATGACATTTTCCTGAAAAGGTAAAACAGGTGTTTTACTAATGGCCTGTCATTCAGCAGTTTGGTTTCATTGCATCAGCATCACCTTCAGCTGAATACCATTTATTATGTGTGGTATTTTGAAGGATATCCTCTTACTGATGTCCAACTCAACTGAAAACTGTGAAAGACATTTTAAACCATTGTATGTTTAATACCAAGTAATCATTTAAGCATTCAGCTTTTAATACAAATAAATAAATAAACATATTACATTAGAACTGATTTTTAAAAATATGTGAAGAGGTAGACATGCTTGAAAGCTTGCATGATGTTTGGTTTGGGTTGGTATCCAGCCATTCGTTGACAATAACTCTATTTATAAACTACTGACTATCCCAGTTGGTTATATCCAGGTTAACTTCCTGTGAGTTTAATATGGAGGACTTAGGCCAGTTTTCTGACAGAAATCCTTATGCCTGAGTATGATGATTTGTTATCCTATGCTTCTCTTCAGCAACAATAATGTCAGAATCAGAATCAGCTTTATTGGCCAAGTATATGAACACATACAAGGAATTTGGCTTCGATTTTTCTTTGCTCACGACATACAATTCCAATATAAACCCAAACACATTTAAACAAAGATCTAATATACACAAACATTTGACTACAGAGAAGGACAACAATGGGTCGAGATTTGCATTGAAAATAGTGGTAATATGTACAGAGTGCAAATTGGAGTTTTATACAGTGAGTGGATGTGTACAGGGATCCAGTCTATTATAAATATATGTTTATGTATATATTATTATAGTGCAAATTAGTCGGAGTTTTATCATGCAATGTGTAACACTAACTACCATTAGCATAGCATTGGAGTACAACATTAACAAGTGGTGCCAGGCAAAACAAACCCCGCCCCTCACACATATTGTAGCTCATTTTGGCATCGATCCAGCTGATGTCGTCATGTTTATGCATCTAATGATGTCAGCACAGACAAATTTCGGCCATTATAACTAAATGGGGGGAAAAAAAAGATTTTAAAAACTCATAAAAAATGTTCACTTTGACCTACTTTTCCCAAAATGTAATCACATCTGTTCTGGCTCACAGGCAATCTGTAAACCCAATTTGGTATGAATTCAACCAATAGTTTTGCTGCTAAAGTGTTAAAAAAACAAAGAAACAAACTGAACCAAAAACAATACCCCTTGCCTCCCCTTTGGGGGTGAGGGGGGGCTAATAAGTGACCAGCCCCTTCACGAAACAGACTCGAACACAACATTCTCATGAGACATAAGCTACAAGAAAAAGAACTAAAAAAATCACTTCTCTGGCTATTCTGTTTCTCAGTATTCAGAAGGGCTGCAACTTTCCTCATTAATTTATCCTTTTTACAGGGTATGGGTTCAAGTGAAGATGCACTGGTGATGGACAGGTGATGGAGGGTAAGACTCTGTGGACCACAGTCATTACTTTACAGCCAATGAAGTCAGAGGTGGTCCTGTCCCTGTGGCATGTGTGCCCAGGCCGTGTCAGGTAATGGCACTTTCGGACCATGGCCTAAGGCAGTCTCATTGTGTCCTCGCCGTCACAGCCCAGGGAGCAAGTTATTCTGACAGCAACAAAAAAGGAACAAGGTACCATGAGCAAGCTTTTCACTGACGTGCTCCAAAGAAAAGGAGGAGTTATTAACTTCTCCGCTGACATCTACAGCCTGTTCCTCAGTATGCACGCTGGCTAAAGACTGTATATATCCACATATTGTACGTCTATGGGTGTGCTTGTGTGTGGTTGCATGCCGCCTGCATGCGTCAAACAGCTCTATTTGAGGTGGCAGGCACAGGTGCGCTAACGGCATGGCAGGCTCCAGCAGGTTATTGGCCGACAGATGGAGCGGAAGGCGGGGTGTGCTGGGGGGACAGGGGCGACTGCGGGGTGGAGGGGTGCGGGTTGGAAAAGGGAGGGGGGGGGGGGGGCATGGCCACCGGTGGGTAGGGATCTGCCAGGAGTGGCAACTGGCACCATCTAAGCTTTTTATGCAGTCTCTATGACCTGAGCTGTGTCACACCCAATAACAACTTGTTTTGTCTGTCAGACCTGGGTAACAAACACAGCTAAATACTTTCACAGTGACTGTAAAACATGAGAGGAGCAGCTGAAGAATTATACCTTCCTACTGACACAAAACATTTGAGCTTGGGCTTTTTCTTTTTTTTTTATTTTGTCATTTTTTAATCTAACATCACCCAAACTTACAAAAGTGTTTTATGTGCTAAGAGAGAAGAGCTAAAATGGTAAAATATACTAATTCATTCAGTTACTGACTCAAAATTCTGTCTGCCTGAGATTATTTATAGTTGTAATGGATACTGGCTGCTTGTATACATGAACATTGCTGGTCGTGTTGATTCGACAACTGTAAAACTTTAACCCATAAAGGCCCAGTGCTTCTTCTGTAGCAATTCCCAAATGTATTTTTCTATCTATCTAATCAATTCTTAAGTGATTTATCACCATTTATTGTAATATTATCTTCTGTATTTCATGTTTTTTCAATTGAAATCATATATTTTCCCATCTTTATTTTACTGATCTTGTAGATGTTCATAAAAGCTCAGGTTAAAGTTGTGTTTTATGACATCAGAAACGGAGAAAACTGAAGAAAAAGTGACTTTTTCAACAAAATATATCATTAATTGAACATAAACCAAGTGTCTCCATCCACTGTCATTGATCCAACTCCATGGGTTTTACTGGTGAATCAATATTGTAGAAGATGACAGTGTTTCCACGGTAACTACAGAGCCACTGAACATCCAAATGGTTCAAAACATGACGACCATGAAAAGATGACAAACTGCATTTTACACCAATTATTTACATGTATTGATAGGATTAGTGGATCAACAGGTATTAAACAGTTTAGATCAGGAGAAGACTTTGGATGTCAGTGGATGTTTGGGTCTTTATGGGTTAAAAGTATATATGAATCCGGCTGTTATTATGGGTTTAGGAGTATTTACTTAAACTCCACATCATCTTTTGGGAGAAAAAACTAAATCTGGCTTTAACAAAAAAGTGTGTTTGAGAGTCCAACTTCTCTGTTTTTAAACTAAGACCTAAATAGCAACCAAAGTATATGATCTAAAATCTTCAACAACTTTTGAACCTCTTTTCCTATAAATACATGTCAATAATTAAGGTAAAATGCAGTTTCTCAGCTTTTCATTGTCAGGAATGACCCATTTGGACACTACGAGGTTCCACAGTGAACATAGAAACGTTGTCATCTTCTATAACATTACTTTATTAATAAGACCCATGTAGCTTAACAAATGCTAGTGGTTCTAGACACTTCTTTCTATGTTCAGTGAATAATATATTTTGCTGAAAAAGTCACTTTTTCTTCAGTTTTCTCTGTTTTGATATAATAATTTTTGAATTTACTGAGCTTTTATCAGCATTTGCAGGATCAGTAAATTTAATGTAGAATAATACCTGATTTTCAATGAAAAATGGAAAATGCAGAAGGTAATATTATGTTAAATAGTGATAAAGCACTTAGGACAGGGTAAGGGCTGAGAAAAAATCATTTGGAACATGGAAGAAAATATTTTTCTGCCTTTAAGGGTTCAGACAGAAACAGATTTTTTTGCCACTTTCTGGTTTAAAGCATCAATAAAACTCAATGACACATCTCTTTTGAATACACATTAGCATTGATTTTAGCAATACGGTGGATTACATGTTGGTGAACTGAGCTGAACTCCCTTAATTAAGTGGAGTCTAATAGTGGTGTGAGATTGTAACCACTCATCTCACTGTATACTTGCAAAACGAAATGCGAAATGTCCTTGAGCCAGTGTTCTGTCTGTTATATACATGTATATCCTTTACTTAACCAGGTTAAAAAAGCCTCATTAAGATTGCAAATCTCTTTTTCCAGAGTAACCTGGCCAAGAAAAGCAGCATAACACACAGTTTCTGACAAGACAAGACATGATCAACACTTAATACTTAATACAAAAACTTCCAATCGATCGTTACAAAACAATCATTTGTGCAAGTTTAAAAACGGTTACATTGACCAAGCTCATTGATATCACGCTCATTTAAAATAGCTTTAACCCTTTCATGCATACTGATCACTACAGTGGACAGCTATTCTAGAGCTGTTCTCTTGTATATTCATGGGTTTTGTTGTTCTTTTCATTTTTTTATTTTATTTTATTTTTTTTTTTACACATATCTTTAATAAAGTTTTAAGACACTACATATCTTTTCTGACATGAATTGGTAACACTATGTAGGTCTCTCCTGAGCATAAACCCCCAGAATCACAAGCCCTCTCCATACTTTTCACACAGTTTATCAGTAAATACATGTTTCTGTGTGTCAAAAATTAAACGTGTAGTGTCCAGCTGAGTGGACATTTTTGCAACTTCATGAAAGATAGGTTCATAAGAATTTTTTTTGTTTATTTTTCATTATTATTTTTTTTAATGTATTTTTTTTTAATTTTTAGATGATTTTTATTTTATTTTATTTTATTTATTTATTTTTCAGAAGAAAATTTTCAATTGCATTGTTTTTTTCGTGTCTAAAGAGGAATAAAAACACTCAGGAAAAAATTTTCATTAAGGTTCTCATAATTTGTGCATAAAAGGGTAAAATTCACCTATAGTAACAAGTTCAGATAGATTTAGGTTGTTTTGCAGGACATTCCATGCAGAGGGGGCAGCATATTGAAATGCAGTCTTACACAACTCTTTTCTGGCTCTAGGAACCACCATCAGTATGTTTTTCTGCAAACGCGCAGCTTAATGTTGTTGGTTCGGGGCTACTGCAAAACATGGCGGGTTAACATGGCTGACTCCGAGGGTCATTCAGTTACGTCTACAGGGACTCCCTCTGTAGATGTAAACCCAGGTCAGAGTTCATTATCACAATTTGACAAAAACATTATAGAACATCACATATAAAGGTTACAATAGCTGGGTTTCCATTACAGTTTTCCACTAAATAAAAGCAATATTTCTACAGTTTCGACAAACTTATTTCCGTTGAAGAATGTTTGGCTTCTGATGCGTGATTCTAGTAAAGTCCTGTCTACCCGTCTCACGATATGTCATACTTCTCGCAGAGAGAGAAGGGGGCGGGGGGCTGGTCTGTGCGTACCTCACAATTTCATTCTGCAGATCCGCCTGATCGTCCCAAGGCAAAGTCCTTATTTATGGCAGCGGATATGCAACGTGGATTTCTGGGAGAGAGTACAGAATTCATTGAGTTTTGGATCCAGAATTTCCGAATGACCCAGGCAACATTTAATGAACTGTTATGTTGTTGAATCTTTCGTGGGAATGGACTTGTCATGCCTGTGACCGGTGAAAATACACAAAATGTGTTTCCATTACTCTTGTGCTTAATACTTCTACATTAAAATGTCTCAAAAAATGCCTCATGAGAGCATCAAAACTTTTTTGCGATCTTTGACAGTTTTTGCGACATTTCTGTGTTTCCATTACCGGTTTTCTATTGCACACTTTACATTTTGCACATTTCTGAGGGTAATGGAAACCCAGCTATTGACGTCAGCCTGGCTTGTACTTAAAACGCAGCTGTAGTAAATAACTCACTATCACTGCGCTCATTCATATTTTAAGACGCTAAAAAGTATCCCCGTTTACAAAAGAGCCTGACACACCTGCATTTACAGCAGAAAGACATGGAAGAGATGTGGAAACGATATACTGTTGTAGACTCGTAGCTGCAAGTTTCAGCTCGTTTTATCAGCCTGAACTAGGCTTTCAATGACTAATTTATAACGGATATTATTATACAGGAGATATACTTTACTCATTACATATATTTGATTTAATTTCTGCAAATGGGTCTTCATATGGATTACATACACCATTAAAAACCTTCCAACATTTTAATAAAACATTACTAATGCACTGGATATTGGGATGCTGACTTTAATAGATCGTACCAACAAGCAGCTACCTCAGGGTCAGATTAGTAAGAAGAACATTGAGTTATGTAATTACCATTTAGCTTGCTGACAGCGTTCTGCATGGCTAGCATCTCCCCTCGTTGACAATTAATCACACCTTTGCCAATCATTCGAGCAGCGGCTGAAAAGAAAGTCTGCAGTCTGACAGGATTGTGCTTCAAATGAAAAAAAAAATATGATCATTAATATTAATATTGAAAAAACTAGAAATAGGGTGTAGGAAAACAGGGATGTCGAAGGTTGGGCAAATCAGCTCTTATCAAGTTTAATACTATGGCCCCTCTGTAAGGCTCATATTTTCCATTAATCTGCACCGCATGAATACTAATAGGCCCAGTGGCTTAATGGCCCTGCCCAAATCCCTGTATTTGATTTCCACTTCTCAAAGTGACCTTTTCCCCATGCTAATGGGCTTACCTGTGCTAGATCATGTTAGAGCATGAGAAAGGATGGAGCAACTCGGCCGTTTCAGCTCATTCTGTTTAAAGGAAATGCCGACATTTTAGCCTGACACTCAAGTGACCAGACAGGCAAACACAGACGCAGACGCACAAACACAGGTCCGATACTGAATCACTGAAAGCCCCACCATTTCATCCCATTTAGGAGTATATTCTGAAAAGAGGCAAAGAGGCTCTGTCTTAATGACCTGCTGTATTTCTTTTTTAGTGAGCTGGCTAGGAAAGACAACGTAGTTTTCATTCCTTTAGTTGGAAATTATTGCCTTGTCAGGGAGGATATGAACTCCAACAAGTCTGAGTTTTGCAAACACGCTGTACACCACGGGTGTCAAACGTGCGGCCCGGGGGCCAAATCCGGCCTGCCAAAGGGTCCAATCTAGCCTGCGGGATAAATTTGTGAAATGCAAGAATTGAACTGAAGATATTAACAATCAATGGTGTCAAAATTGTTTTATTTCAGGTTCCATATACAGTCCAATTAGATTTCAAGTGGGTTAGAGCAGTAAAATATTATCATAATAACCTTGAAATAATGACAACCCTAAATTTTCTCTTTGTTTTTTTGGTGTAAAACAGTAAAATTACATGAAAATGTTTACATTATCAAACTATACTTTTACAAAAATGTGAATAACCTGAACATATATGAACAAACAGAAATGTCTTAAGAGAATTAAATGCAATTTTACCAACATTCTGCCTGTTACTAAATGTTTTGTGCGATTGTACTGCACTTGTGTAAATGATAAACTGATAAACCAAGGCAGAATATTGTTAAAATTGCACTTGTTTTTCTTAAGACAATTCAAGTTGATCATGTTATTCGGATTTTTAAGGAAACTTTGTAGACGTAAACCTGATCATAATATAATTTTACCTTTTTCACTGTTATTATTTTACTGGTCCAGCCCACTGGAGATCAAACTGGGCTGAATGTGGCCCCTGAACTAAAATGAGTTTGACACCCCTGTTCTACACATTCACACTCCAAACTGGTCTCACAGTGATACTGGGTGAGGGCATGATTTTTTGATGCATTGTACCCATGTAGTGGCGGCCATAGCTCAGGAGGTAGAGCGGGTCATCCAGTAACCGAAGTGTTGTTGGTTTGAATCCTGCTCTAGTCATGTGCCGTTGGGCAAGACACTTCAGCCACCTTGCCTCCAGTGTCACTCAACGTGTATGAATGTTCAGTGGTGGTCGGAGGTCAATAATGTAAAGTGCTTTGGGTGCCTTGAAAAGTGCTATAGAAATCGAATCCATTATTATAATAGTCAAGTTTAGAGAAAAGGTCAAAAATAAAAAAAACACATGAAATGGGAAATAAACCGTACTGTGTTTAAGTCCACAAACTTTGGTGTTCTACCTGGAATTTACTTTAATCAGATACCCAGCACTTATTATTTTTATTTCAAATATTTAAAAAAAAAAAGGAAAAAAAAAGAGAATAAAAAATAAAACAGTCAAAAAAGAAAATTCTTGCTAAGGATTCCCAGGACAGTCATTAGTCCAGACTCACATAAAAAACACAATCTTAAAAAGCAACGTGGACAATAATATAATAAATCCTTGTATGATAATATCAGATTACCAGCTCGTTTTAATGAGCCTTTTTTCAAATTACTGATGTGACTTCTTGGTTCACTGTTTGCCATCGACAGCCATGATGGACATTATTTTTCATTTGGTTTTAATACGTAGCTCACGTTGCGTCCCACTTGTTTCTTGTTGTTTGCCACTGATATACCGCTCTTCTTTGCATATTCAATTAGTTGATTTATTTGTGTAGCATGCAAACAGACATGGAATGTCTGACAAGGTCATGTGCAAACAAGCTTTAGATGCACTTTCCAATGCTAATTAACTCCTTGTTTCCAGTTTTTTTCCTCTTCCAAACTGATACCATACATTGCATCAGCAGCTTACACTTTTGACCCCCATCATAAATGATACGTCGTCTACAACAGTCCTGTCAATAAAAAGATCATGAAATGAATTTAGAGTCATGGTTGGAAAATAAAGGGCATGGATTTAATCAGGACATTGTATGGGTTATTTCCTGCTTAGCATAAAATCATTACATCAAATTATTAGAAGAGTCTTGTTTATTTATGCCTCAACAACAAATCCAACAATATAAACCAGATAGCAGCTTTGTCTCTTTGTTCTGAGCTACGAACTGTGCCGAATATCATTTTTTTTGGTCGTTTGGTCCACTATATCCTCACAGACTCGCGAACCAATTAGTGATTTAGAAAGACAGAGAACCCAAGATGAAGGCAAACACAGCTTTCAGGGTTCAGATGAGATTGGACAGGTTAGTTCCAGTTGGGCACTAGGGTGAAAGCCTGGGGGGAAGCAGCTTGTCGCCACTGATAGATGTTTACTCAGAGCTCCAGCTACATAGACTACTGAGAACTGATGAAAATGGTTGTATGCAGAGACACACCTAACACGCATTTCTGCCTTAAATAAATTGGCCTCTTGGCTTAACAGTACATAAAAGAAAGTGTTTGATTGACCTCAGCTGGCGTAAGTCATTTTTCGAGGCAGATGAAAGTGTTTGTTCCACTGGTATCAGATTTGACATGAATATATTTCTAGCTGTAAGTTTTATAGAAGTCCGACACCTAACAAGCAGTGCTATTTTCCTGTTTGTTTAGCAGCATCGAGGTGGTGATTTCAGCTTGACCGTATCTGACTGTGCCGAATTTAGTGTTAAGACAAAGAAAATCCATAGCGTGTCATCTTTAATTTGTCTTTCAGCTCCAAGATCTTTTACTCCACTGTGAAGACCTTGTAGCGAGATTATGAATTCTGATAAATCCAATTCCTAGTCTACTTAATTATGGGTCACTCTATGCTTCCACTCATTTTCTTCCCATATACCTTCTTTCAACCTATGTCTTGGAGCGATGGGACTTGGGGCACATCGTAGATCTGTCACCGTGAACCCTACTTTTGGCCTCCTCTGTCTCGGGTTGTCACGTCTAAGAGCTGTGCAGGTGTCAGGACCCCCCCGGGCTTTAAAAGTGACAGAGCTATGCAAGCCACGCCAGTCCCCACAGGCTGTATGACGGGTGACAGAGGTCAAAAATCCCCAAGTGTGTCACCCCCCTCCTATCTAAATGGATCCCCTTTAGGGTCTCTCAAGGGATCCTCCATTTCCTAGGCTGATGATAGAACATAAGTAGGAAGGTGGATGAATGGGCCACGTGGTTGACAAGATGGGATGTGGTGTATTTATGATGCTTGTAGAAAATCATAGGCCTTTATAATTCGGCTATTATCTCAAGATCCCTGCATTTATGTGTGGAATGCAATGGGATGTAAAGATGTATGGCAGAGTCGAAGAGATTTCCTCATCCAATATTAAAGTATTCTTCGTCATTATTGTGCGTTGTACAAATCTGATGATATCCATTATGTCGGATCTCTTTTGTCCTCATGTAGGATATGCTGTACAAAGGAACAGGCACACAAGGAGTTTCTATGAACTGTCCTTCTGTCTTGAAATTCCACTGTCTAGGTCAAACTGCACAATTCTAGCACCCGCATGTTTTTGAGATTTAAGACAGAAATCCTCAAGAACCCATGCTTTTGCCTCTAACAAAGGCATGCAATCATCAAAGTGGTTCTGAGAAAAAGTCTCGACTTGATCCTTAACATTCCTAGATGCTACAAACAGTGGCCAATCAAAAATAACATTTGTACATACCCTATTTTTTTTTTTTTAGAAAGGGGCACTCGGAACAAGGTGAAACCCATGTATCAATTTTGTCCAGAAACTAAGCTCATTTCTGTTGGACTGAAAGATTGTGAAAACATTCTGTGGACAGGTCCACACTTGAGTTTGTTTTTGGGAAAAATAAACGTTTGGTTTTATATGGTAGTGAAAAATGGAATAGCAGCATAATTGATGGTCTGGGAGTGCATAAGTGTCCATGGCATGACTGATCTGCATAAGTGTGAAGGTCTTATTGATGCAGAGGAGTATAGAGTTCTGGTGTTTTAGAGAGAGATTTTCGACCATGAAGTCTGTATTTATTTCAACAAAACAGCACTGGAAAAAATCAAAATCTGACTAAGTGTATTTTTCTCATTTCTCGTCAAAATATCTCATCACACTTAAAATAAGACATAATCACCTAAAGAATAACTTGTAAGTTGTCACTTTTCCATTGACCCTCAAATTGCGCAAATATAACTTGCGCATAATAATTTACCTAATGGAAAAATGACAATTTCGCCAAAAGTCTCGATTAAAAGTTTTTGCACTGGTAAGAGGTGATTTTTCAGGCGTAATGTTAGAACAAGCAAAGAAAAAGAAACATGTCACGGTATGCGTGGACACACCAGGAAACCCAATAATTTTTTAATTTAGTACAAGATAGAGGGGTAATATTTAATAAAAATGAATATATCTGTAAATCAACACCATATTTATGTCCATCACCATGTTTATGGAATGACTTCTCATGTCATCTCATGATAATAAATAAACAAATCAGCGTATTTGTGATTTAATGGCAAAACCGACATTACGCACTTCTGTTTTTTCGACATTTAGTAAATATCGGTAAAGTTTTGCACAGATGTCCAATGGAAAAGGGACTAGTGAGATATAAGAACTTATTTTTAGACAATAGATCTTGGAAATCTTATTTCAAGAAATCTTACCAAGACAATTTTCACTTGTTCCATCGGCAGATTTTTTTTGTTGGAATTAAGCAAAAAAAAATCTTGAATTAAGCAAAAAAAAATCTGCCAATGGAACAAGTGAAAATTATCTTTGTAAGATTTCTTGAAATAAGACTTTCCAGATCTCTTGTCTAAAATAAGTTGAAAAGTTACTCTGTAGGTGATTGTCTTATTTTAAGTGTGATGAGATATTTTGACTAGAAATGAGAAAAACACTTGGTAAGATTTAGATTTTTTCCAGTGAGTGTCAGGTCTCATTCTATACTGGTTACAACAGTGTACCTTCACAGTCAGAGTGTGTGCTTTACTACCTGTAGTCCATGTCTATATGAAGCGTGAAGAAGAAAAACAGAATATGGACTGTAGAGCAGATGGATGGATGTGCATAGATGTTTTGCCATTGCACTGAAACATCAGTAAGACTTCATTAGCAGTCCATGTGCCATCATCCAAATACAGGGTTATTCAAAAAGAATGAACCGATTTCATGATGCATTGCTTCAGTTCTCAAGCATCATCACGGAATGAGTCAGTGACCATTTGAAAGAGGAGTTTTCTAAGTTCATGTTCCACCGCTACCCACTTACCTCGATGACCTTAAACATTGAATAACAACAGCAATCAACTCAGTGGATCGTGATACGTCTGGGGGGAATCCTCTTATCGCATTGATGTTTTCCGTGCTGCAGGTGGTGGCCACATTGAACACTTGTAAGACAGGAAATAAAAGTTGATTGTGGGTAGAATACTTGTGACTTGGCTGGAGTTTTCTATTGCTTTTCCTTATTAAAATATTGCGTAATGAAATTGGTTCATTCTTTTTGGATAACCCTGTATAATAAAGTCTTAAAAACTGTGAAATCACAATTGCCTTTGAAATAGTTGTAAAAAAAAAAAAAAAAAGTAGTCATATAAATGTAGTTTTAAGAATACAGCAACAACTGAGGAAAAAATTACTTGCAAAAAGTCAAAATATGAGTGCAGAAAGCAAAGTTTTTTTCACAGTGGTGAAACTGTTTTGTCCTATCAAATTGTAGTACATGCAGATTACAATTAAGTATGTCATCTAAAACACTGAAAGTATTTTCTTTGTTCTTTAGGCACTTTAGGGCTCAAACAAATCAACAGATGAGTCAGGTACATCAATCACTGGTTTAATCTCTTGTAGTTTGTGATATAGGAAGACAACTAATGTACCATCTTAGACTCCTCACAATATCCTTAAAGGTTAGAATGTCGAAATTCTTTGTCATTCCACAGTGTGTTCCTTCAAATCCATGATGCTGATCAATAGGAGCACAGAATCTTCTCCTTGTGCATCACAGTAAACATGACAAATGATTTTGAATGATTGACAACCCATATACCCACATACATTGTGTGGGTCCACAGTTACACTTAAGTGACAGATGGTCGGTATCTTACACAGATAAGACCTCTATCCCAAAGATGGTATGTTAATTTAAAGGAGTGATATTTTGCTTCTTTTTTTTTTTTTAAAACGGAATTATGCATTTTAAAACATTTCCCTGTGGTCTACATAAACTGTTAATGCTATGCTTGGGTCTGAATTCTTCATTAATTCAACTCCACAGGTCCATCTTCAACCCTATTTCTGAGTAATGACACCAGAAAGGTCATTTTGAGCGCTGGCCCTTTAAATGCAAATGAGCCACTTTACGCCCCGCCCCCTCCAGATTGTTGACTGTGCTGCTGTTTCCCGTTCAGCCACTTGTGTTCGTTAATACAACCGACAACTGAACATTTCAGGTAATCGGCTCCAAATTTGGACATATTTTCAGTGTGAACTACAGCCACTGCTGACAAACAATTATGGCGTACTCTGAGAAATGTTCGTCGGAAGTCTTGACCTTATATAACCAAATGCTGTGACGTATCTAGTTATAAAATGTAACAAATTAAGCAGGAATTGAAACGGGTTGTAGAAATCCATTTCATTTTTGCCAAAATGAATATAAAGATAGCTTTGCAGCACCTGGAGGGTTCAAATTCAAACTTTTTGAACTATTAGGGTCCAAATACACAAATAAATGTACCAAAGACCAATAAAAGTGGGTTTTGCAAAATATGACCCCTTTAACATTACTACCGGTAATCAGTTTTCGCTGTATAAACCACAATATCTCTACAAAAGATGGACTTTATGAGGTTTTTACTTTAAAAATTAAGTGAAAGTAAGTTCTTACATATGCTGTATTGTTGTCCGCTGTTTGATCTTTGCAGGAATGTAGTGATTCCTTCTTTGTCTCGCTCTCATCACCTGATGTTGGATCAGTGCAGGACTAGATCGACTGTCAAGGCACAGCCCCAGGCACCAGGCAGGGTCAGTACACCCCCTAACCTTAACAGCAAAGCCCTCAGGCCTACCCCATCACTGTCTTCAACTTCTTCTCATCCATCCTTTCCCCCTGTCTTGCTCTCTTTGTTAACTTCCACCTTTCATTGCTTTTCTCAATCTCTTTGTCCTTCTTTCTGCATACCCTACTTTTCCTTTTGTTTCACACCTCTCACTTTTTCCCTTCCAAGGCCAGTCTTCATCACAGGCCCTCTCACAACCCAGTCATCCATAAGCCCCATCCATCACCATCATGCGGAAAGAAGAAAGAGGGAGGGGAGTAGACAAGAAAAGAGGGAAACAAGATGCACAAGATCCACAAAGGCAAAAAGTCAGATGTTAGCATCAGACACAGACATGCCGTGCATGGGGAAAAATGAACTCACAGAATGTCACGGCAAAGTAACAAGAATATAGGAAGTAATGACAGAGAGGGTATATGAAACTAGGACACCGAGTGGAAAGGGTGAAGGGAGGTAACGATGCACATTGACATAACAAAACTGAACCTCAGAATGATACAGAAATGCTTTATCAAATGGTGACCTGTGTCTAGTGAATCAGGTCGAGCAGTATAAGAATATTTAATGGAATTCCAGTCTACATTTTGATTTCTGTGAGTTGCTTTGTCTCCTTGTTTGCGCTCAAGGCTGTGACCCTTTGACAGGGTGCTCTCTCTTTTGTCAAATCCGCTAAAGGCAAGGCTAGGAAAACCACCCAGACACCAAGAGTGATAAAGCTGTTACACACACTGGCAGGCACAAGACGTACGATTATTTTAAAATAGTCCTACCTTGAGAGGCAAAAATGCAACAAAGTCGGTCGATGGGCAAAAAAAAAATAAAATAAAAAATGAATTGGAAAAGAGAGCAAGCTGGTTGAAGTGGAATCAAAGCCAGGCAACGGGACCCACCACCATCCTCCAGCTATGCCTGAAGGCCTAAATGTCTAGCTGACAATGTCTATATCCGTCAGTCAGAAAATAATGGGCTTTAGAAATCGACCCCTGCGCCTTGAAACCTCAATAAGCAGAGGAGGTATTCATGCAATCTGACAAAAATTGATTAGTAATAGAGTAGTCGGCCTTGAGTTTGGGATCTGAGAATTGTAGGTGTTGCATGTTTGTACAGAGGAATCCCATCAGATGCTGATCTTTTATTATCATGTGTCCATATTGTGGCGCTCATAAAAACATATCAATATCACAAATCCATCTTGATAATATGATAAATTACATGGTAGGTATGCTTATTAAAAATGCCATATGCCTTTTGGTATGCGGCTGCCTTCTCGTCTTTTTTGAGTCTGTTTTCAATCTCTTCTTCTTTTCAGCGCCACAAATATAATTAATGGCAGAGCGCAAGGAAGCATGTTACTGGTTTATGGATTTTTGATGGTAATCTTCTGGATTAATTATGTGATATATGTGCCTTGTTAAGGTAATCGGGCTCGGGTAAATACAATGCATGAACTTTGATAGCGAACTGGCAGGCGTTTCTCCCCTGCCTCCCTAAATCAATTTGCGCCGTTCCCCGAGCCATTCCTGCATCGCTTCACACAGAGATACTGCCAGGTATGAAGGTTGCACGTTTACTGAAATGGCCAAAAGAGGGTCAAATGATTACAGTGATTATAATGATAATGGCACCGTAAAACCCGTGCAATCACTCATCAGCTGTAGTATAATAGACACCTCGTACACCAGTATGTTTAGATGCATTTATACTGTAAATTCAGTTTCATCAACATGGAAATTGGATCCAGCGGTGGGAGAGATATCATGCATGTGTGGAACGGCCAATTCATTTGGATGAAAATGTGCTGAAGTGTTATGTGTGTGTATTTGTCAGCGTGTTGGCACATGCGTATTTGCATATGTGTATGTAAGCTCACAGATGAGTAAACGTATGGCATCTGTGCGTTTTTGACTTTTGTGAGGTGAGCTGGTATGTAATGGGAGGTGAGCAGGCTGCCAGGGATAGTAAAGAATGCGTCGGCACTGTGGACACCCACCCAGTGCCTGCAGACAGTCAATCTTCCTCGCCGCATCACTGAAAATGCCACTCAGCTACCAAGGTTGTTTAGCAAGTAAACAAGCCTCTGGCCACCATGCATCTAAAGGCATATTTCCCCAGGAATAATGGCCAGGCGGAGAGGGAGAAAGGTGAATCGGGCTCTGCCAATGTCCTGCCGATCTCCCACATAGTCAGCTGATAGGTTTTTCCATCATTTCACACATTTCCCACACACACACAAATAAATAAATATATATATATATATATATATAGAAAGAGAGAGATATGCACACACCGATGTCTACAAGCGCACACATGGGTCATGGTGAGCAGGAAAGGCAAGGAGATATTTTTTGATTCGTCCCTTCCTCCAGGGTCCCTGTTGACAGCTTTGATTTGAGTGCTGTGGTGGCAGAGGTACTCCCAGGGCCTCATCTGTAACAGTAAATCACCAAACCACACGTGTGTGCACGTGTCTGCAAGCATGCATGAGACGGAGCATTTAACAGTGGGACTGAACATGTCTTTTTAGAGCTCAGCCTGTGTACTCTGGCTGTGCTGTGGTTTGTATGATACATATATGTGTTTTAAACAGTTTCACAATCTAGTGACAAACAGGAAAAGTACATAAGGATGAGAAATGCCAACATGTTAACTGACCCTATCTCTCAGAAACACATGTTCTGTTTTCTATTAAGGTAATATGGTTTACAATATCTGCGGTTTTGAAAACTGTGTTATTCAACTTTTTATGTTTAGGTTATTGAAACGGTACCACTTTGATGGGGGATGCTCAGGCTTAGTTTAATACAAAAAGGATTCAAAGATGTGATTGAGCAACTAAAAAACAGTTTCAATGAATTTAGTTTTATCTAAACCAAACTACAGTGAGACTGTTTACATGCAACACTAATACTCCGATCATATCTGATTTCTGAAGTTATCAGATTATTCAAGTGATCATGTAAATAGCATAATTGAATAAGCTGAGTTTGACTCTACTATAACTACATATACAAGTACTTGAAAAACTAAAATAAACTGAAAGCACTGGTACACCTTTATTTACAAGGCCATACTTACATACAAGGCCGTCCTATATCTGTAGTTTAATGACAAGAAGTGAAGATTTTTATTGTCTTCGATCAAACAATCAGCTGTTCCTCTTTGAGCCGTTTGCCCGTACAGAGCTGGTAAAAGGGCATTTGTCTACTCTGTTCCTTGCACATGGAATATGTTGTTAAAAGACTGGAAACTGGCTGAATTGATTTCCTTGAATGCTTTCAAATCCAAACTCAAAGTGCTAGAGATTAACTCAATGACTTGTACTTGTTTTTCATATTTTGACTTGTCCTGTAAATTCTTCCATGTTGTAACTGTGTGTTGTATTTCATGAGAAAGAGGTTGTTAACCTCAATGGGATTTTTTCCTGGTTAAATAAAGGTTAAAAACAAACAAACAAACAAAACATCCAAACCTGAGTTTTTTGCCTGTTGCATTTCTGAAGTGCTAACACATCAGATCTGATTGTTACAATTATCTGACTACTCTGTTATTGTATTTTTATGGTCATGTAAACAGGTTCAGTCTTTTCTCATTGATAACCACAGTGCTCTAATTGGCTATTGCAGTTGTAGATACTCTTTTTCTACAGCCTCCATCCACACCAGCCATTTCCTGCAACTATACAGTCGTCCTGAGAAAATGTAATATTTTTGCATATTGAGACAGCAGTTTGATTTCATAGGATTTCAGAACTGGAAGATATGGAAAAAAACTTTCTTCTTTGTTTTTCCATGGATTCCCATTTTTTTAATGTCTTTTTTCTGTTGAACATAAGAGGGAATAAGCTTTAGTTTTCTGGAGATAAGAAGATAAATTTGAGAAAACAGAAAAAGAGAGCTTATTTTTTCTCCGACAAGGTAATTGGCTTCTAATCTTGGGGTGAAGCCATTAGAAAATAGCCTCAGAGATGCCTCTGTTTGACCCTTGTGTGATGATTTTTAAGACTGTTCATGTCAAACAAAAATAACCTGATAATTCCAGATAATTTGTGAAGTTATGAAGGTTTGTATTTTGAAACCTGAAAAGTCCTAAAATTAACAGATCAGTCATTTTTATCATCCAGTTTCATTTATTTATTTTTTTCAGAAGTACTCCTTTGTTTGTTTGGCATCAGGGTGTAAAAGGTGTAAAAACCTCTGTCAACCTCTGGCCCTTGAGCAAAGTACCACTAAAATATACTATCGTTAAGAACCCACTCATTTCTCCACTTGCTCTGTTTCCAAAAATGTGCAGCTGAAAGAATTCATTTCTTTATACAGTTAGCCACTCGCTCAGCTTATTTGTATCTGAATGAAGACAGTGGGTTGGCTTTGTGTTAAAAATCACTTCACATGCAAAAATAAAAATACATAATGGGCTGTTTTTGTTGATTTCTGCAGATCAACAACACAAACACTGTTTTCTTTCCTTTTTTTAATACAGAAGTTATGTTTTATTGCTGCAAAATCAAATAACTGATTATGCAGAGTGGTGTTACATTCACAATAAAACATAATTACAATTGCAATTTAGTCACAGGATTGTTGTATCTTATTATCACACGCAAATTTTGAGGAAAATCCAACATTAAGAGGAATCAATGGCAAGCATATTGAACAGTTCAGTCTCTAAACTATATAGCAGGGATAAACCCCCCCATTTTTCCAAGAGATATTCTGTAATTTGATGTAGAGTGTGTCTAACATGCTGGTCCATAATATCCTGAAGGTGTTCAACTGGGTTGAGATCTGGTGACTGTGAAGGCCAGAGCATATGATTCACATCATTTTCATTCTCATCAAACCATTCAGTGACCCCTTATGCCCTGTGTGTGTGTGTGTGTGTGTGTGTGTGTGTGTGTGTGTGTGTGTGTGTGTGTGTGTGTGTGTGTGTGTCATACAGGAAGAACCCACTACCATTTGATTTTTTTAATTTTAATTTTTCACCCTGGTGTAAAAAGAATTTGCTAAAGACCTTGTGTTAAAAATGATTTATTCTCCCCTTTAACCAAATTAACCAAGGACAAAAGTGACATGTAAGAGTAACACATGCTGGTTTAATAGCCACACATTGATGTAGATAAACAAAATGGATTGAAGTGACAGAGTCTATTTAGACCAAGGCAGGCTTTTACTGATAACTAAACACTGCTGCGTGGTGTCTCCATGCTTGGTGTGACAGCATCATAAATAAATATGACAGCTTGTGATGTTTCATGTTAATATGGACTTTTGTTTTCATTAAAAATTTCTTGTAAAGCTAAAATGGGTAACATTCTCACATTAAAATATCGTAAACGATGAGGTCTGTGACATACACTGTTGTATTTTGTGTCTTATGTAGGTAATTTTATTCAGTGTAACAGATGATAAATGTTTAACATTACTCGAGGGTATTTCATTTGAATAAAAAGCAGAAACATGAATATACATCACTAAACATAATGTGAACACAACTTTAATACCATTCTTGTCTGTTAACATGACTCCTGCCTGAGTGGCATCCGATTTTCACCAGCAGTGGTGGTGAAAACGACTCCCATGATCCCACGCTACTTCAGGACATCATCTACAACAATGTGTCACTAGTCGCTTTTTTTATTGGACATCTGTGCAAAATTTTACCAATATTTACTAAATGTTGAAAAAACAGAAGTGCGTAATGTTGGTTTTTTCATTAAATCACAAATGCAATGATTTGTTTATTTATTATCACGAGATGACACGAGAAGCCATTCCATAAACATGGCAATAAATGTAAATATGGTGTTGATTTACAGATATATTCATTATTATTATTATTATTATTATATATTACCCCTCTATCTCGTACTAAATTAAAAAATGATTGGGTTTCCTGGTGTATCCACGCATACCGTGACATGTTTCTTCTTCTTCTTCTTCACTTGTTGTAACATACACCAACATCCGTATTTTTAATTCACCTGACTCTAGTTGCGAAAAAAGGTCTTTCCATTGCAGTTTTGGGTGACATACCATTTTTTAATTTAGTACGAGATAGAGGGGTAATATATAATAGTAATCTACAACATGAATGAATGAATGAATGTTTATTTCAGTTAAATACAAAATACAAAACATATACATATTAAAAAAAACAACAACAAAACAAAACACATACATATTAAAAAACAAACAAACATAAAATTAACACATTTTGTCCAGGACAACATCTACAACAATGTGTGTCACTAGTCGCTTTTTTATTGGACATCTGCGCAAAACTTGACCAATATTTACTAAATGTTGAAAAAACAGAAGTGCATAATATCGGTTTTTCCATTAAATCACAAATGCGATGATTTGGTTATTTATTATCGCGAAATGACACAAGAAGCCATTCCATAAACATGGCGATAAATGTAAATATGGTGTTGATTTACAGATATATTCATTATTATTATATATTACCCCTCTCTCGTACTAAATTAAAAAATGATTGGGTTTCCTGGTGTAGCCACGCATACCATGACATGTTTCTTCTTCTTCTTCACTTGTTGTAACGTACACCAACATCCGTATTTTTAATTCACCTGACTCTAGTTGCAAAAAAAGGTCTTTCCATTGCAGTTTTGGGTGACATACCATTTTTTAATTTAGTACGAGATAGAGGGGTAATATATAATAATAATCTACAACATCTACAACAATGTGTCACTAGTTGTTGCTTTTTTATTGGACATCTGCGCAAAACTTTACCAATATTTACTAAATGTTGAAAAAACAGAAGTGCGTAATGTCGGTTTTTCCATTAAAGCACAAATGCGATGATTTGGTTATTTATTATCGCGAAATGACGCAAGAAGCCATTCCATAAACATGGCGATAAATGTAAATATGGTGTTGATTTACAGATATATTCATTATTATTATATATTACCCCTCTCTTGTACCAAATTAAAAAATGATTGAGTTTCCTGGTGTATCCACGCATACCGTGACATGTTTCTTCTTCTTCTTCACTTGTTGTAACATACACCAACATCCGTATTTTTAATTCACCTGACTCTAGTTGCGAAAAAAGGTCTTTCCATTGCAGTTTTGGGTGATATATCATTTACGCTACACCCAAAAAACTACCTATTGCCAGTGCAAAAACTTATAATCGAGACTTTTGGCGACAGTCATTTTTCAATTAGGTACATTTTTATGCGCAAGTTATATTTTTGCATAATTTGAGGGCCAATGGAAAAGCCACTACTGCTGTTTAGATTGAGGGACCCTGAGCAGCAGAAAATGCCTACTGTGTCTTTAACCCACAAAGCATACGGATATTTTATTGATTTTTTTATTTTTTCCCCCTTGGCCCAGCATGCTTTTGTTGCTGTGTTCCCCACCAAACTGTTGCATTGTTCTCTCTCTGTCTCTTTGGTCTAGTAGTCGGTTATTGGGACTTCTGGGGATGAAAACAGTCCTAGCAAGACCCACACATCAAAAAACACACACAAGAAGCATCCGTTGCCCCAGTGGATCTCAAGGCCATTCACACAGCCACTGGGCGTGCTAGAGACTCCGATATGGCCTAGTGGTGCGAGCTACACATGGCTAGCACCATTGTCCCATATTAATACACTATCGACCCACCCAGACATGCTTTGTCAAAGGAAGGTGCCGCCACACCAGATTTTCTCTGGGCCGTATTGATGTGGGGGCACCAGAGGAAGGCAGTAATGGATACATAGCTGCAATAAGAACCTCAGCCAGGCTTGGGGAACAGAGGAAGAGGGCTTTTTGTTTTTTGTTTTTTTTTGTTTTTTTTTTTCTCATCCTGTAATCCTCGAGCTGCTCAAGGGTCCTATAGGAGGCATCCCTGCACTCCTGTTCTCAGGCCAACAGACACAGCCCGGGATGTCCGCAGAGGTTTCGGGTTGCTATTTCAGTTTCTGGGTATGATGGATTATTTCTTGCATCTCCTCCTCCTGTCGCCAGCCATGCATCTCAGCCGCCATACCGATTTGGCAAATATGAATGTATATGTTTATATTTATAGGTTCAGATATAAAAATGGGTGGGGGCGCGGGGAGGTTTATCTCAGCACTTTGCCGTCCCTTGATGCCTCCTCTATCTGTAAATATCTCCAGACAGCCATGTCAGGGATTTATGTGAAGGTGACAATGGCAGAACTAGCTGTCCAAATGTTTCAGTCAGCCTCATATCAGGGCTGTGTGGAAATAAATGAAACCAGTACCAGACAAACTCAAAAAAGAATGTCAGTAAAATACAAGACATATGGCAGTTATGTAGCAATCTAATATTTGTGACTGACTAATGCTTTAACAAGTCATACAACCTTAAAGTTGGAAACATTTCTGTTGCTCTTTTGAATATGAAAAAAAAATCACTGCAATGCACTGCAAAAATCCAAATCTTACCAAGTGTATTTTTCTCATTTCTAGTCAAAATATCTCATCACACTTAAAATAAGACATAATCACCTAAAGAGTAACTTTTCAGTGAGCTATAACAACTTATTTTTAGACAATAGATCTCGAAAATCTTATTTCAATAAATCTTCCCAAGATCATTTTTACTTTTTCCACTGGCAGATTTTTTTTTTTTTTTTTTTTTGCTGAATTCAATTTTTTTTTTTTTTTTTTTTTTTGCTTAGTTCAAGCAAAACAAAAAAAATCTAAATCTTACCAAGTGTATTTTTCTCATTCCTAGTCAAAATATCTCATCATGCTTAAAGTAAGACATAATCACCTAAAGAGTAACTTTTCAGTGAGACATAAGAACTTATTTTTAGACAATAGATCTCGAAAATTTTATTTCAATAAATTTTACCAAGATCATTTTCACTTTTTCCATTGGCAGATTTTTTTTGCTTAATTCAAGATTTTTATTTATTTATTTTTTCTTAATTCAAGCAAAAAAAAAAATCTAAATCTTACCAAGTGTATTTTTCTCATTTCTAGTCAAAATATCTCATCACACTTAAAATAAGACATAATCACCTAAAGAGTAACTTTTCAGTGAGATATAAGAACTTATTTTTAGACAATTGAATTAAGCAACAAAAAAAAAATCTGCCAATGGAACAAGTGAAAATTATCTTGGTAAGGTTTCTTGAAATAAGATTTTTGAGATCTATTGTGTGATGAGATATTTTGACTAGAAATGAGAAAAACACACTTGGTAAGATTTAGATTTCTGCAGTGTGTACAGACAACATCAACTGTAATAATTTTAGCACATAATTATCCTCGCTTACGCACAAGAAACATATTTAAGACAATACTGGGGGAAAAAAAGTCTGTCGAACAACTTTTGATGTTGTGCAGTAGCTGCCTGTGTTTTGTACCATTTTCATCTTTACAACCTTTTGTGACTTCCTCAGTGACCCATAATGTCGGTTTTATCGACCACAAGTGAAACGGGAAGAGAAATGAGAACAACAACGAATCAGCTGGGGAGAAGCAGGTTAGCATGCAGCTCTGAGAGACAAAAAAGCATGTTACTGCTCAGTTACAAGAATCAGACAATTGCTTAATGCATACACAAGCAGAGAGGTTGGACACAGATGTCTGGAGTATGACGGTGGCTCAGTGTTCGAATGTGCAGCAAACTGAGGAGGAGAGGTCGACTGTACCGCCAGGTTACGGCTCAGTCACTATCTTCAGGGACACAGGGTGATGTCCTGTGAGAGCTGACCTAAAAGCTTCAGGTGGCTTACATTCCCACCACTGCTTTTTCTGCCATTGGAGGATAGATCACTAGATGGATGGATGGTTGAACAGATAGAGGGACACAGCAGAAAGAGCCAACAATTTCATTTCCCATCTGCCACGTTAGTGCAGCATCAGCAAGCGTTTCATTCCCTAACCTATTTTGGTCTGTATTCCGACTTCTTTTTTTTTTTTTTTTTTTCTCCCCTCTGGGTTTCTCCCATATCAGCATGTTTCAATCAGTGTAAACAGAGGTTAGGCAGGTGGCATTTAGCCCTAGCGCTGCATCACCCAACAGACCTTTCTCTTAATCTGAAACGCCAAGTGATGAGTCATCATGAGAAGTGTGAGGTTTTTTGGAGTGAGAGGTCTGGCTTATCGGGGTGTCAGCCGGCAGCTGGAGCCTCCATGCTGAGAGAGACCCTCACCGGCATCAGGGAAAAAGGATTGGCTTCATTAAAACATCCAAGGATTGTGTGACATCACTAGTTTGGCTGATAAAGCGGCCAAGGCCAACTGCGGATATCTGATATATGTCCCACATAACAACTTGAAAGTGAAATGGGACTCTTAAAAGATTGTAGTTGGGGGGTGGGGGTGTGTGGGATGCAGGACATGTTGTCGTCTTCGTGTAAAACAATCAAAAAGAAGCTGTGTGCGTTTCACTTCCACTTGTAAACCTTTGTGGGAAACATGCCGCAGAAGTGGACTTTTCTTTTACACAAACAAAATGAATCCAATCACTTTAATGCAATAATTCCCAGCTTCGAAGCATCATTACCATAAAGGCAGATTGATACACTGTTCAGGCAAAATGGTGGGGATACAAGGGGAATAAAGTCACACAAACAGACAGCTCATTAATTTCACCCGCCTGTGCTTGGGCCTAGCGACCTGAGTTTTTCACGCGGCGCTGGGAAATTTACTGCTTTGACAGACTAACCAAGCGCGCTTCTCCTAATTTGTATCGGCTCAGATTTGTTTTTGTTTTGGCGTCATCTTTATTTTTTATTGCAAATTACAGAGTGCCCCGAGTAATCTGGTGGGTCCGCTGAATGTTAATGAGCTTCGCACAGGACTTGCTGTTCTGGGAATACAAGCCGGATGTTTATGATTATTGGGACTTTTCCTCTCAGTCAATGTTTTCTTCTCCCTTTTTTTTTTTCTTCTCTCCCCCATCTCCTCTCATTCTCTGATGAGCTTCCTGATCATCATAAATCTTGAGCCACTAGTGTCCCTCGAGCAGAGCCACTGATCCTGTCATCTACTGTACCTCCCACACAGTATGTAAAAGAGGAAATGTTTCTTTCTCAATTGTCAGTGAAAGGTTAGGATATTTTTGGAGGAAATCTACTGCACCAGGAGTAGAGGGATATTAAATGATTTCATTGTACAAATAATATAAAAATCCCCTTATAATAATGTCAAGTACTGACACAAAACTCTCTAGTGATCTGGAATTTCTATAAATTATAAATTGCGACAGTTTAACTTTTTTTCTTGTAAATTGATCATCTTGGGCATCTGCTGTCCTACAGGCTGTAAATACACAAGAAGCTCTGAAGGCAGGGGTTGTTTGTAAAAAGGCACACTGATGTCATTAAACCACTAGACCAGTTTTAAGTGGTAGGCACTAATCAAATGATTCCAAAAACTTGTCAAGGTTACACAGACAGATGCAACGCTAAATTAAATTTCACACTGTGGCCGCTTGGAGGAAGATCGAAAAGCACTAAATAGTTCTCCTCACGTGCGGATGGTGTGATCATCTTAGTTCATCCCAGAAAGAAGTGCATCGCCTCCCTCTGACATCACTGACTCACATCATCAGTCTCTACTTTTCAATCCTTCCAGGAATTCGCGATGTTGCGATTGCAACTATTAACGCAAATTCAACCAATCACCACGAATTCTGTGCGGCGCTGCAATTTCGTCTAATCACTGCAAATTTTCCGCAAATTTGGCTAATCGCCTTAGCCCCCTTTCGCCCAACCCCATCTACGTGACATGTACGTCATCACGTTCACTTCCTTGTTGACGGTTGAGAAGATGAAGACATGTGTGATTCAAAACACTCATATTTACTGACAAATGTCACTGCCAAAGTTCATGCAAGTCAGTTTCCAGATGTTACACAAAAGCGGAAGTATACTGTTCTGCACTGCCTGCAATATTGTGGTGGAACACGAACGAAAGTGGATGCTCCACAGACACTTTTCAACCGCAAAACATGCAGGAGAACGGCTGAAACTGGAAGAGGAAGGACGAGACAAGTCCCACTGACAGAGGCTGTTGGATCCAGAACAACAGCAGGAGCTGAAAGGGTCAAGGTTAGCGCAGATATACTCTATAAGGCAATAGAAGAGAAGAAGAAAGAACCTGTGGACGCATGCTTTCCTTTCTGTGTATGTGTGTGTGTGTGTGTGTGCGCGTGAGGGAGTGCGAACACAAGTCTGTGTGTGGAGTTAAAAAATGAGCTCACAAACAAAAATAGTCATTAAATTTGGTGTTAATATTAATGTTTACCCTTATGTGTTAGATAGAAAGCAACCCAAGTTTGGCTGCCCTGTGTGTGTGTGTGTGTGTGTGTGTGTGTGTGTGTATGTAACCCATCTAACCCTAACCCTAAATATGCTACTATATCATTAAGGAAGCCAAAGTCATGTGTTGTGTTGTATAAATGTGAGATGGGGGTGGGATTTAATACGTTTTCTTCTTCCCACTCCTTTTTGAGCAGTACATATTGAATTTATTTTGTTATTACTAGTGTACATGGCAATTGTTATTTTGTCGCGATCATGTTTACTAATGTATTTGCTCTGATATTATTTACTTGTACACAAGAAATGTTTAAATTTTTCTTCTGCTCAAAATGAATGAATGAATGAAAAAAAGGCTGTTTTGTTTAAAATCATGGCTTCCTGGTGCTTTTTAAGGCTAAAAACTAAAAAAGACTGTTCTAGGTAATTTGCAAATGCCCATGTTCCTGTCACTGTAATAAAAGAAGCCTCAAATCATTGCAACTTTTACTGCAATTTTTTGGAAAAACTGCCACAAAATCAGGCATTTTAGGCCACAATACTCAAAAAAAATCCTGTGAAGTCCTGGAGGGACTGATTAATAACGTACTGCATGGATTTGGATGAAAGTGATGTTGTTCTTCATTGCATTTGTATATATAAGTTATTTATTACAGAAAATGTTTGTTATAACTGTGTAACAGCACAACAGGAAAGAGAAAAACTAAGGATCAGGCTCTCAGGTTGTGTGATCCTATGCTCTAAATGGCTGGCGTTCTGTGATGCTGTGCTCTGATTGGCTGGCGTTCTGTGATGCTGCGCTCTGATTGGCTGGCATTCTGTGACGCTGCGCTCTGATTGGCTGGCATTCTGTGATGCTGCGCTCTCATTGGCTGACGTTCTGTGACGCTCCGCTCTCATTGGCTGGCGTTTTGTGACGCTGTGCTCTGATTGGCTGGTGTTCTGTGACGCTGCGCTCTGATTGGCTGACGACCTGTGACGCTGCGCCCTGATTGGCTGGCATTCTGTGACGCTGCGCTCTCATTGGCTGGCATTCTGTGACGCTGCGCTCTCATTGGCTGGCGTTCTGTGACGCTCCGCTCTGATTGGTTGGCGTTCTGTGACGCTGCGCTCTGATTGGCTGGCGTTCTGTGACGCTGCGCTGTGATTGGCTGACATTCTGTGATACTCCGCTGTGATTGGCTGACGTTCTGTGACGCTGCGCTCTGATTGGCTGGCGTTCTGTGACGCTGCGCTCTGATTGGCTGGCATTCGGTGACGCTGCGCTCTGATTGGCTGGCGTTCTGTGACGCTGCGCTCTGATTGGCTGGCGTTCTGTGACGCTCCGCTGTGATTGGCTGACGTTCTGTGACGCTGCGCTCTGATTGGCTGGCGTTCTGTGACGCTGCGTTCTCATTGGCTGGCGTTCTGTGATGCTGCGCTCTGATTGGCTGACGATCTGTGACGCTGCGCTGTGATTGGCTGACATTCTGTGATACTCCGCTGTGATTGGCTGACGTTCTGTGACGCTGCGCTCTCATTGGCTGGCGTTCTGTGACGCTGTGCTCTGATTGGCTGGCATTCGGTGACGCTGCGCTCTGATTGGCTGGCGTTCTGTGACGCTGCGCTCTGATTGGCTGGCGTTCTGTGACGCTGTGCTCTGATTGGCTGACGTTCTGTGACGCTCCGCTCTGATTGGCTGGCCTTCTGTGACGCTGCGCTCTCATTGGCTGACGTTCTGTGACGCTCCACTCTGACTGGCTTGCGTTCTGTGACAGTCTGCTCTGATTGGCTGGCGTTCTGTGACGGTCTGCTCTGATTGGCTGATGTTCTGTCATGCTCCGCTCTCATTGGCTGGTCAAAACAAATAAATGAATTAATGAAAAATAGCCTTTTTTGTTTAAAATCATTGCTTCCTGGTGCTTCTTAAAGCTAAAAACTCAAAAAAGACTTTTTTTGGTAATTTGAAAATGCCCATGTTCTTATGATCACAACTTTCACCACAATTTTTTGGAAAAGCTTCTGCAAAATCAGGCATGTTAGGCTGCAACAATCAAAGAAAAATCCCGCGAAATCATGGAGGGACTGACTTTTACTGGAAATGTCCAATTTTGAATTTCAGAGAAGGCAGAGAAATGGCATTTCAGCACAACTGTTTTCAGGCTCAACTTTATGTAAATATAATTTTAATCCCCAGTTTATTAAAGGGTGTATTCAGATGGAATGCAGACTTTTTTTTGTTTTGTTTGGGTCAGATGGCATTCTCATTGCACTTTTTGCTAGCGGACCAAAATTTGTGAACAGAAGCACACGTGATGAACTGCGCTGGCATTGGACAGAAAAATTGGGGTGGGGTTTATCAGAGATGGCAGCTGGTGATGAAAACGAACATGTTACTATTATCCCTTTCTACAAATGCAGCTCAGCTTCTTCCAGTTTCATTGATCACCTACAATGCAATGTGGCTATGGTGGCTCATCAAGCACAAAAAAGTGCATGGTTTCTTGGTTTGTTTCAGTTCGCGGCCAATTAGATTCACACTAGAAGTGCACCAGCCCAGAGTCCATTTGGAAATGGTCTGTTTGTTTGGTTCGAATGAGATTTCGCATGTTTGTATTCACATGTAAAAAAGTCTTTCCAGGGACACAAACTGTGGTCTGTTTTAAACGGACCAAATGAAGTAGGTCTGAATGCACCCATAGATTCAGCTGGATTTAAGGGAGGACTCGAAGATTAACAGTCAACTCTCCCTCCATGACGTCACCCACTGGTTTGTGGAGTGCAATTTTAGGATGCCCAGCATGGCTGTTGGCATGATCATGCTGTTTTTTTTCTTTCTTTTCATCTTAAGAAGTGGGTGGAGTTGGAGAAAAGTGGAGGATGATACTTGAATGAACTGAAAACACAGAGCACATCAATAATGAACACCATCAGGTAATTAAAATACGTGAATAAATGTTAACACATGCAGTTGTTTGACAACAGTAATGTCAAAGTCATAAAATGTGTGAACACATTAATTACAGTAATCTGAGCTAATTAGCAGGCTAGCTGACAGATCATATAAATCAATGCCAATTAATGCTAACATCAGCTAGTGCTAGTTACGACTATGGTAATGAAGCACTGGTAAACTTCATGGCAGAATGCTCAGATGGTCTTGTTAGGGTAAATCCTTTAATCAAACCATAGCAGAGCTGTCTGTCTGGGAGAAAAAATGAGTTTTATTCAATAAACGAGTTGCGAATGTCCAGTTTGGCAACCAAGCTTATGCTAGCTGTCAATCAAACCCTGCACAGACGCACACATTCACAGCTGTCAATCACAGCACCCACTCCATAAATTTTTGGGTTAATATAATCTAAATGGG
The DNA here is from genome assembly GCF_902148855.1 of Sphaeramia orbicularis. Lineage (NCBI taxonomy): Eukaryota > Metazoa > Chordata > Actinopteri > Kurtiformes > Apogonidae > Sphaeramia > Sphaeramia orbicularis. Next base: position 28,328,229 of record NC_043974.1, read on the forward strand.
TAAACTACACAAAAATTCTGTGCCCCATGGGTGCAAATTATCTATATAGAGACTAAATCTATTTTTATAACAAGCTGTTTTTTTTTTTAATTTGCAAAAATTGCCATTTAAACATCACTATCTGTAGAGACTGACTTGTTTTTGCAGCCAGCCCCCGGTGGACATTCAATTTACTGCAGATTTTGACACCTCCGCATTGGCTTCACTTTTCAGCACTAGGGAATCTAATTGAATTGTTGTGCTGCCGGTTTTCTACAGTGGCTCAGAACCAACTATTTCTTTTTTCCTTTTATGTTGAGTGGAATCCAGATAATGGTGCATAACTGTCACCATGTTTGAGTGTGTACCAACCAAACAATAGTCTTTGGTGAATGTTTTTAGCAGCTACCATAGCAGATGGTGTCCATTGGATTGTAATCTGACATATCAACTATAGATGTCACTGAATATTACAAACCAACACAGGAAAGTCCTTGCATAAAATCACTTAAGTGTTAGTATACCACCACACGTTAAAAGTGCATAATTTTGCTATTTTTATTTTTCCAATTTCAGATTTATATTCGTATTTAATAATTTTTGATGCATTAATGTGTTCATCTTTAATATTGCAGCTGAGCAGAACCACAGTTTAATTTCTGTGACTCTGCTCGAGCTACTAAATATTACTGGCATATTGAGTCTGACCAAAACGAGTAAGTAGGACAAACCTGAAAATCTCTAACATGCCAAAGATACCCAGGCGTACTGCATAATGGGCCAGCCAAATTTCACATTATGCCCAAAGAGGAGAAGAGTACTTTTTTTTTTTAACAGCAGTTAAGTCCAAACTGGGACAAACACATCACTGCTTTTTTTCTTTTTCTTTCTTTCTTTTTTTTTTTTCTTAGAACTTTTCATTCCATAACAGTGGAAAGGTAGCTCTGTCACTGGGCAGTTCTCTTGCTACAGAACAGGATATTGACTTCCAGTTCTTGGAAGTCCAACTATGCTACTGGAGCGATCTTTGTAAAATACTGCATTGTACAATACATTATGCTCAGGCTCCTCTTTTGTTTAATGGCAATTGGTGCATTACCGCCACCGGCTCTGCTGGAGATTTTGCCAGACTTCACAATTTACATGCATTAAAAAGGAATATAAAGCCTAGGAAATACAGGACAAAACAGCTGATGATGCACTGCTGGGGAGATGAATGACAACAAATGTAAGTGTATACGTCTCATACAGTCCAATTTAATATATATTTTAATACAAATGATGCTGTAAAAATAAGCATATTCTTGCAGAAAGACTGATACTAGCTCAGAAGCAAACTAAAGCTAAGTAGCACCTGGAATAATCTAAGACCTAATGTTGATGATGTCTATTATATTTCCATAACATGAATGAATCTGCAAAGTAACTCGTAATTGCCTTTACTTATAATCTAATGCAGTAATAAGTAAATCATTGTCTCCTTAATATAGATGAGTAGAAGTCGAATGTTTCAGACAATGCAAACCCCAGTCAGTTACCTAAAAACTGTCTTGAAGTGCAGTATTTGAGTAAATGCACTTACTTATACTCCATCACTGCCACTCCAGCAGAGCAGGTGGCAGTATACAGTATCCGTATACACATATAAATCTGTAATGCAACTAGTAAGTACAGTTACTTGTCATCAGTGGCATACTAGAACTTGAAGTGGGTATACTCTTAATGTTTGCCTTTTTTTTTTTTTTTTTTTTTTTTTTTTTTTTTTTTAAGTAGTCCAGAAAAACACCCTGTTTTAGAAACAGTGACATGTCAGACTACTCTATTTAGTTTACCCAAAAATCTGTTAGTGGTATTTGCTCACTTTTATAAAATTATCATGAATTGATCAGGAGCAGTTTGTAGGTAATACTGGTCACACAAGCAGCTGCGAGAATGTAAATGTATTCAACATGAGGCAAACATAGGATAACGTTAGCCTTTCATAACGTTAGCCTACTCACACAGTTTAACTACTAGCGACAGTGACTCATTCTGAAACCACCTTAAAACTTACCTCAGAATAATGTATTCCATGAAAGTAGGTTCTCTCAATATGTGTCACTCACTTTAAAGATGTTTCTTCTGCCTTTCTCACTCACATTTCCAATAATCGCGCATCTTTCAAAGAGACGTGTAGTGACCTATCAATCAACTGGGGTGGCACTGGCACCTGAGGTGTCCAATCAGGTTCCAGAGGTGGCTGGGACTAGTTAACAATATTTTCCCATGCATGACCCACCCTACTCTGCCTCTGATTGGCTCATCAGTCCTCATGCCTAAAGATAACCAATCTAATCAGTGAAGGCAGTGAGTACTAGCCAGTTAGGGACAGAGTAGGGCGGGTCATGGCTTCACCATCCCAGGGGAAAAAAGGGGCAATTTGGCTCAGATACTACTGGGGGATTTAGAAGGGGGTATATGCAATACTGACTGAAAAATAAGTAGGTATATACTGTATACCAGCGTATACCCTGGACTGCACCACTGCTTGTCATTAATTGCATTAAAAAAGTAAACATCTGTCTCCTAAATGTAGATGAGTCAAGGTATAAATGTACTGTATGTAAATACTCTAGTCAAATACATAAAAATTGCATTTAAGTCAGTATCTGAGTAAATGTGTTTACTTATATCCCATCATTACTGCTGGAAAACAGTGTCTGCTCCTGTCTACTTTGGTAAACTCTTGTTTTTCAATGTGCTTTATGAATAAATTTGGATTGGATTGGATCTATTCCATTGTTGTGTATACGTTTTGTCCCAGCAGTCTTCCATGGATGTGTGCTGTACATAAAGTTCAGATTTGTTCATTTTTGCAAATAGGTTGGCTTAATTTCCCCAGACTCCTGCCAAGAATAGGCCTTTTTTACATAGCAGACATTTTGACACCACTGTAGGAATAGCAAAGGTATGAGAAAATTAACGATGGCTGAATTCCATTTTGATGCCTCAGTCATGGCGTTGTAATAGTAAGCCTATCAGGAGGCGTTACAGGCCAGAGTCAGCGTTAATGTTATTAGTGACATCTGTGCTTTTGAGGCCTTACCTCAAGAGTCTGCCATTTCTTCTCTTTTTCTTGTAATATGAATGCAGCTTCACAGGTTATATTTATATTGGTTAATCTTAACACCCCTGCACAGTGCCAACATTACTGTAATGTTTCTTTCTCTTTTCCGTCTTTACTAGATGGAAAAGTGAGTGTCAGACTTAAATTTAATTCCTCACTCAGTCTCGTCATCCTGTGTTTGTTGTGAGCACACACATTGAAAAAAGGTATATCTTATCACATGCCAGGTGACATCACCAAATGAAGCAGGTGACGCGTTTCTTTTAGATTAGTCGACGAGATTAAGCATTGCCGAAATGTTAATCTGTGGAAAAACAAACAGTGGAGCGGTTCGTCAGGTGGGGAAGGAATCAGGCTGAATGTAAGCCAGAGTTTGTTTGACATACAAAAGTCCTGATGCTGTTTTATATTAAAGTTATGTGGAAATGTGCACACGTGTGAGATTTGGTGCATGTGTCATTGCACTTGCACATGTCATTACTATGCATAGGAATGTGACTGATGACTTTCATTAGCAGGAGTGAAAAAGGATTAGGCCCCCTTCAGTGTTGCCTGCTTTCACCTTTACTTTACTCTAATGATTTTCCCTTCCTCCTTTCCTCAAGGTTGACCCTGTCACTCCGACACCTGACTCTTCATCCTTTCCATCTTTTCTTTGTTCTTCTCAATTTATTTTTTTTCCCCATTGTAGCCACTCATTCCTGTAGTTACTTCCAAATCTAACTTTCTTCAACTCTAAACATACCCCTAGCCTGATGTAAACAGGTAAACATATGGGATGCGTACACATTCTGCAGGAATCCAAATAAGGCATGGTGTATATGTGTGTGTTTTGTTAGGTAAACAAAGCCTGGCTCCTTTTTATTATCAATGAAGCATAACCAAATCAATTTATAAACAGCCTTATCTGCTCACAGGAACGCCGGTAGCCCAGGAGCGATTAACTCCAACAGCCATTAACTCTTTGCATACAAAACTCCTATTGCTAAGCTATTTAAGCGATAGGGAAAGGAGGTACAGGGTAGAGGGGGCGGGGATTGAACTTCATTTGTCCTCTCTAGTGTATGTGTATATTGTATGTGTATGTGTGCATATTTATTGGAGAAAATTGTCTCTGATGCAAAAAAAAAAGCAAATGCAAAGAAGTATATGCTGAGTGAGAGGGAAGAGGAAGAGTGAGCAAGTGTGGAGGAAAGGATAGAGGGAGGGTTGGGGGGTGAATTTCGACATGTCATTTCTGAAATTGAGTTTTGATAACTGACAATTTGTTCAGCTAGTGAAATGTCAAGAGTCCAAAAAGATTGATGAAGTGCATAATAGATGTCTCAGATTGACTCTCCGCTGTGGGCTTGAGTCCCACGCACGCATCAGACCACCGAAACGATACAGAAATGAGATCTTTTGCGCACACATCCACACAAAACCACACATACAAACACACACGCAAACAGATACACGCGTACTTGACTGCTGGAGAGCACCTCTGATATGGAAAACTGGTCCACGTCAATTTAGTCTGGGTAGATGTGATTTCTGCCAGAACACGGAAGTGTCATTCAAATGAGTTGTTGTAATGGTCCGTGGGGCTGTATAAATGGGGCCACATTAAGGTATCCTGTATTTTTCTGATTATAACTAATGTAGTCTACTTGTCATGTTCAGGCACCCAAAAACTAATCTGCCACAGGTTTTACACTTAAGAATCTCTGCTACTGCTCTTGTAATGCATCTCTAAAGCAGATTTTAAGTAAAACATGCTTTACATTGCAGATATGCATGTGCAGTCTGTGCATCAGGGTTCTGTTCCTCCAAGGTGGTTTTTTTTGCCTTGACAAAAGCAAACAACTGTGAGTTTTCTGACTGACAGTACAGACGTCTGCTGGTGGAACACACCAACTCTGTGTGTATGTGTGGGTTTGTGAGACTGCTCAGGCAGATTGATCTACAAACTTACAGGAACTCCTGTGGATTCTGTTTTTTCTCCCCAATTCGATACGGTTTCAGTATATAATGAGGTAGTGGTTTGCAAGTGGGGATAACGATAACTTCAGTTCGTCTCACTGCTTGTGCATGTCTTCTCACTTTGTGTGATGTTACTGCATCCAATACCCTGTCGATTAACACAGCTATTTTTCTAAACAGATAATTCTCCCATATGTTTTTAAACACTGTACACAAGGCCTTTGTTTTACAATATCTCTATAAACAATAAAAGGGAAAACTGACTATAAGTGTGTGTAGAAAACCACTGTTTCTGGTAGATATACTGCAAACACTGCTGATCAGTTCATACTGGACATAGAAAGTGCAGAGAGAGGAGTAAATTATAAGCTTAAATTAGTCTCCAAGTGTTGGGTCCTTGTGTTTTATGTGTATTTTTATATTATAGATTTGTGTGCATCACCTAAACTTAGCTGTGTGGACTGCATTTTAAAGCAAAGCCAAAAAAAAAAAAATCACATAAAGGTCCATGGTGATAACACAAAGTAACAGTTGATATATAATTTAGGGTGTAATTCCATCGTTTTCTAAACTGTGTTCACATAAACAAAATGTTATAAATGATGACTTCAGTGTTCTAAAATGTGTGGATGAGAAGCTGAACATTTGGCAACAGGGCATTTGTTGTATGTTCCCCAATTAATTTAAGTAGGATAATCTAAGATAATAATGCAAATCACTATTTGATCTGTTTGGTCTCTGTGGTCTTTCATCTGTTTTGTCAACTTGTTGGGAAAACAAACAATTTGTATTCCTCGCAAATTAAGATTTTCAAGGTAATTGGAGTGCATTTTAAGTGGAAGGAAAGCAGTGTGTTAGATACATGAGTATTTATGTCTTTACTGTACTGAACTCAGGCATAAATAGAACACTGCAGTTTAGTGGAACAGACATTTACCACCTTAGATTAATGCTTGGGCACATTAAGTCATAAGTTATGGACAAAACAAAGCTAAGGTTATATCTACAAGTATCTCCAGCTGGGATAAATTCAGCTGATGTCACACTGTGTTGTAGAGGAAACAGTTCCCAGTCGCTCGGTTCCTTAGAATCATTAGTCTACTTGCATAATGATTCTGCTTACCGGTTCCACAACGTCATCACATCTTTTCCGTATTTTGGTTCAGAAGTGCTCTAAAATCTGGTTGTAATGCTAACAAAACCATTATACCATGTTTTATTCCTTAATCAGAGGAGAATCGATAAGGGAATCAAATCACTGAGTGATATCAATAATGAAACTGGAATCCTTCAATTCTTATCTATTCCCATCTCTAATGTGCTGCTTTGCATTTTTAGAACCACCTCTGAGTAAATGGAAGTAAAGTGACTGGTGTCTGTATGACTGTTGAATGCCTTTAAAGTCAGTCAACTGCCATTCTTAGTGTACTAACAGTTGAATGTAAAATGATTTCAGACACCCCTTTTGTGGACTGTACCATTTTAACCACGATAGCAGCGCTAAAAGTAACTGAAAACCAACTTCAATTTGTTCATTCATTCTCAATGGTAAATTTGGTTTGCCTGTCATGATACAGATGTGGATGGGTACATGTAAGTAGCTAGCAGACATCTAACCTGTTGAAATTGTATTATTTTACAACCTTATTGAAGTGTTTTGCTCATTTATGAATACAAGCTGACGTAAAGTACAATTACTTAACATTGTTTGAATGAGGCTGGTACAGTCCACTTTAACATTAGCTAACTTCTTAGCAGGATAAGCTAAATCTTCATTTAACTCTCTGGTATCTGGGTGCGCCTTTTAGGCACAATTTGCACTTCGTGTTAAAAAACTTCATATTATTTTTCACAATTTGATTGAGATTAGAATTCAAAACTTGTTCATTTTTGCATGATCTTTAAAATTCTGGCCACCAACTAAAATTTGCACATTGTAAAAAAAAAGAAAATTACAAGACTAGCATCTGTCTCCCAAGTGTGCCAAAAACGCACTATTTCTTCCATTTGATATGTATGATTAGGGCTGACCTTGATGTACAAAAATAAAATGAAATTAGAGCAGAAAAATAAATCAGTGTATAATATTTAATAGTTTGATTTATAGGTGTGCATTTTACGCACACTTGGTGACAGATGCTAGTATTTTTGAACATTTGACCTAGTGCCAAAAATAATTATGCAAATTAACCAATGTTGCTGTTAATCATTGACATATGCCAGGCTGCAAAAATCAAATAATATGTGATCCACGTTTTATGTAGTATATTGAAAAAAATATATATTTTTGTGTTTTTGCATCCAAAAAAAATGGTTTGTTTACATTACAAACACAGCATTTAAAGGGTTAAAAAAATGTGACAATTATTAAGTATTTGGTATTTTTTATTTACGGCTCAAGTTGATGAAATAGAAAAAAGTGTAAAAGAATTAAAAACAAACTATATGAAAAATTTTTTGACATTATTCCGCAAGTGTGCCAAAAACACACACTTGGTGCTTAGTAAGGGCCTTGCTGGACGGGATACTGGAGGGTTAAACCAAGCTTGTTTTTTTTTTTTTTTTTTTTTTTTTTTTACCAAGCTTGTTACATTTTTGTGAGATGAAATCAATCATAATTTCCCAAGGAGATAAATGCCCTTTGGTTCCATTCTCATTTTACTGTGAATAATAAGGTACAATCTGTGACAGTGTTGTGCAAGTTTACACTTAACATGAACTAGTTCAAAGTTCAGTTCATACAGAATAAAATCAATTCATTCACGTTCATAATTCACCATTTCAGTTGAGAACTAGTTAATGTTCAGTTCATCAACATTTTTAAAAGGAAGGAAAAAAAACAAGTATTTCTATGCTTATCTGTCCAAATAAACCTTCATATTATTGCCCATCACTAGTATCCCCAACTGTTGTGAATATTATTTACACCCGTTTCATTTATCACAGCTGAGGCACTAACCTCATATTACCAAGATTTTATCTGGACCTAAAACATTCAGAATCTCACAAAAAGTCTGAACTGGTTCAAGTTCTTTAGATATAAATATGTTATAACTATTCTTAAAATTTAATCTCAAAATAAACCTGTTTCATGAAGTAGGATGTAGGCTGTTAGTTAATATATTACTTTTACTTGTAATTCGTATTGTATTTCAGTGCATTAAACTCTTAACTTCTTGGATAGTAAATAATGTAGCGTACTGTTTCTCATTTTGTTGCTTGTCTTGACCTTGAGTATGTGTTAACCTCACTTACCTTGCACTTTCACACTAAACGTAGTGGCGAGTGCAGCTCTTTGTATTGATGTGGTTGTGGACCATGATGGTCTACAGAAGTGAACAGACTATCCCCCCAATTATAGAGGGGTAATTCGCACTTAGGTGACAGTTCAATGCTTTAGTACCCTCTTATGCTTATGCAAAGATACAAACTGTCTCATTTTTTCACTCACATTAGGCTACTTTGGTCGAGTACACAGTGAATTTCATAGTGTAGTTTTGTTATAAACTATATGGACAAAATTTTTGGGTCACATCATGGCTACAGCTTATAAGATGTCCTGTTCATGCTGATGTGAAATCTAAACATCAATATTTCCTTAAAGTTTAATGATAGATTTTTATTCCTAAGTGAGATGTGTAGAAAGTAGACTGATGGTTTAAAGAAATTTAGAGGTAGAATATTTAAAGTCATAGTCATGGATAAAAATAAAACACGAAAAAAAACAATATCAGTGTTGGGAGAAATTAAGTAAAAACAATCTCCCAGGCATTTTGGAAGAAAATACAACAATTTAAACAAAACTAACCCATGTAATGCAATATTTATCACAATATAAAACTATATTATGACATTTGTCATTGTTGTTTTGTATCTCAGACCCCTGTTAGAAAAGAAACACCTGAATTCAACATCTCCCACTACTCTTGTTCGTATAGTGTATTATGTCATGAGGATTTTAGTTAAGTTATAATAAACTTAAATTATCTTACATAGAAGTGACTCCCAGACTTAATTTCCCCTAATATTGTCACATTTGCATCATTTTGGCTCACAATAATTTTCTAATGACATTTTTTAAAAGACAGACGGCAACTCTAAAGTTTCTAAGACTTGAATGTAGGCGGATTTGTGGCAAAGTAAAGAGGTTTAGTGGGAGGGAAATGATGAAGCAAACTTACAACACACCAAACAACCCTGAGCTCACAGGAACGAGCCAAGATATCTCCCTTCAGTATTTATCAAGCTCAAGGGTGTGACTCGCAAAGGTCACGCATGTCATTAAAATGAAAGCATCAATAGATTAGATATTTTCTCAAAGGTGACACTCTCCCATTCCTTTGTAATTAGCCTCATTTTTATGGCGAGCAGGTCAGTTAAAAGTTAATTCCAGTGATCACACCAATGAATCTTTACACCAGGTGATATAAACCTGTTATGCTGCGGGTACAAATCCCTGTGCACAACACAACTAGCTTCTGTAACACCTTACTTCAGGAAGAGGTCCAACTTTTCCTGTTATCTTTGGGTGTCCTCTGCGAGTCGTCGTGGATGCAGCGTTCCAATAAGCCTTAAGGATATTGGGAGTGATCCAGGAAATACATCTGACATAACAAAGGAGCTTTGAAGAGCAAATGCAACGGCCTTGACAATATTGAAGATGCAACATCCGCATTATACAAGCATAAATCCATATTGTATGTAGACATTTTACTTCAGATGTTACCATGCATGCACCACGGGACATAAAGTAATGTTTCAGAAAGACGGAGTTTTAATCTCATTTAGGCATTTTAATAATTCAAGTATTGCCTTAATCGTGTTAATGCTGTCATGTTATTTTAATGAAAAGATAATTGATAGTGAAACTATATTATTCACTTGGTATGCTGTTTGCTTTTTCAATGCGGGGGCTGCACCAGCACTCTGTAGTCATTGCAATTGGCAGTAAAGAAGTGTAAAGTCTAATTTCTTCTCCAAATTCTGCTCAGAGCAACAACATGTTACCGATTTGATTAACATAGATTAACCATTTTAAACTTGGCAATAGGGTGCCAGACTATGATCTGGGGATAACAAATTGTAACTTGCATCCAACTAACATAAGCCCCATGAATAATGTTGTCTACTAGATAAAATATGAATAATATTAAAGATGTGTAAAGTATTATTCACTGTTCACAAGAAGATATTACCCAAGTTTTTCCTCTGATCGTAATATAGCCAGGAAGAGCTCATCTTCCCTGTAAGGCCTGGGTGTAGCCTGCGATTTGTTCTGCTTTATGCAGAGAGTACCTCCTGCATAAACACACTATTAGAGTTTAGAGCTTGTGCAGCTCCTCTTATCTGCCAAGGATGCCTCTGATGGCTTCTGATTGAAATGCCAGCTCTGAAGTTCTGTGCTCAGCCACACGTGTAAACGCAGCAACAGAATGTAACTTATTCCCTCAAAGCGCTTGTTTTCTCTCCCCAGGCAACTGGAGATTAGTTAGTTCAAATTCTGGACGGGTGCTTTTTGAAGAAAGCCGTTTTCGGGGAGATGCGCGTGAAAAATTGGCAAGCAAGCATTAATATGTATAATTAATTTTGTTGTTATCCACATATTTGAGCAACAGAGGGAGAGGTGCAGACTGAATTCGGAGCCTGTACTCATAGGAACCCAGGGACAGCATGTGGATCATTTTTAACATTTACATTCCAATTCAATTTACTCAACTGGAATTATCTGGCACCCCTTCTTGGAGATTAATTCAGTTTCCTTGTTGTTCATTTCTAAGTTTAATAACATAACCCAAAGGTATTTCTTTTTTTTTTTTTTTTTTTTCAGCGAACACAGAAATTTTGCGAGCCTTTTTCCTGCAATGTTTTGTGTCTCCTCTGAATTTTTTCATTCCCTGTGTATGAGTATATAACAAATTGTCACTCATAGCTTATCAGTATTTTCACATCTCGGTCCACTGCCAAGGCTTGACAAGATAATCAGGCTGTATAGCAGAAAAAATGTGTGTTCTCATAGTTGTAATGTACAAACATAGGCACAAAATTGTGAATTTCTCAGAAAAAGAGGAAATCACAGGACAAATTACCAACAACAACTTGTGCATCTGTTGTTTCTTGTGTTCTCAATCAGAATCAATTTGACACCTGCTCGTTGCACCGTGGCACCACAAAGGAATTCAGTCGCACGCTCACCCAGTTTCCAGGTGTCTTGAGGCATTTACGCCAGCCGCCGCTTGTCTCATAGGTTGCTTGAAGCTCGCTGGGGTCGCTGGTCCCTTCTCTGCCACCCCCTCATCAGGATAATTAAGCTTTCTCAGCCTGCTGCACACAAATGGGGAATTTCAGCAGCCCCTCCAAGTTGCAGAGATAGTCGGCAAATTGCCTCTGATTCGCCACCTGATTGTGCTATGATTATGTTGTCATTGGATGCTGTGATTATGATGGCCCATAATTGCTGGTGTGCATTAGCTGCTACACAACGCCCCCTGATCCTTCCGTCTACCTGTCTATGTATGCATCGACCTCTCTGTCTGTAAGTCGTCTTCTCTCCCCTCTGTTTATCATCGTCTGTCTCGGTTTCTTTCTTTTGCTTCACTAATTCAGACAAACACACAGAGATTCCGGTTGTGAAATACTTTGATGTACTTTGATGCAGGATTGTCTGCTTTTTCTGATGCAGTGTGAAAATGGTATTTCCCACAGTGCTTCATGTTTTCAACTGATGTCTGTAGCTTTTGCTCAGAGCGCGATGTTTTATAATGTGACTGAGACTCTTAACATATATTTTATTCATACATGTATATACAGAGAGAGACGTAAAAAAAAAAAAAAAAAGATGTCAGAGGTGGTTTGAGGAAACTGAGCTGATTCACAAGTACGTTCACATGCATCTTCTCAGGACCCATGGGTTACTTAATGATTCTGGCGAGGTGTCTGTGTATCTCACTGTGATGAGATGGAGGTGGGAGTATTGTTTTACAAGATGTACAAACACTTGTCCACCATCTATGCATGCGAAGTACCTCCTCATGGCACAGGATTCTCATTTTCTCGAATTGCATCAAGTCACCTGCGGCAAGCCAGCAGAATGTGCCACATCTTGGCGCAGGATAGCCGTTTGTTTGGGTGGTAAAACAGCAAAGTGTTTATTTGGGCTTGTTGGACTGACGGTGTCCCCTGTCAAAGCGACACTTCAGCTGTCAGCATTTGAACAAATGGAGACTAATTTGCATCTCATTAATCCCGCCTCCTCTCTCGGCTCCTCTTGAAGAATTCAAGTTTCTTTCTCCTCCTCCTCTCAGAATTCCCTCGCTGTTTCATGCCACATTACTGTCTTAAGCCAAGCTCATTAAAAGACAGCACTTTTCTTGAAGTCCAGAGCCACTCTAGCTGTTCTCACTAAATGACTGATAGACATGTGTTTTCGCTCTTTTCAGGTCTGGAGTGCTTGATTAAAAAGGCATGACTTGGACTCTTGATGAGCATATGGATTAAAAGCTCTCAGTGATTGCCTGGCCATTCCCCTCACTCTAATTGAAAGCCTAATGTGCACCCACCGCATATTAATTAAAACCAGAGGTTATAGGCCCTTGGGGCACACCATTTAGGTCTCTCATTAAAAATTAATAACCTCAGTTAATTATTATTATCGTGTTGTGAATCACGTCAGCAAATAAATAAGACAATGGGGCCGTCTTCCTCTAAAACCCCAGAACAGAAGGAGTGTTGGGTAAGGAGGGGTCACACACAATGTGAGTAGCTATCAATTTGACAATCCAGACCAGTTTTCAATTAGAGAACAAATAGTGTATATATTCTTTGTGCTTCCACAGTGGTCCAAATGCAACTGGCTTGTGATCAATGATGCAGACCACAAATTTAATTGTTTGAGTTAATCCACTGTAGAATGTGGTCTTCAATCTATCGCTATAAAAAGTAAGTAGGGATATGAACATTTCATTAACCTGCAAATAAAGATAGACTGGTATAGAACACAAAGAGCATCACAGAAAGGATAATGTACATTTTAATTATACATTGTAGGTTATCATTAAAATAGTGATATTAGTATTAACACTTCTAATTCTATTCCTATTAAATGTTTTGGTAAAACAGCAAGAACACCAGATCATCCTGCATTAGCCAAGAAAAAAAATGATAACCATAATTACAGTTATTACATACCAGCAGCAGCAGTTGTGGTGCTTTTAGTGTTTTTATCAGAGTACCAAGAGCAATGAGTTAGGTTAGTTGCTGCAAAAACAAATTAAAGTTTGTAGATTTGCCCATTTGTGCCCTTGTTGGAGTCTGTTTTGTACTGAGACCAGTTCCTTTTTAAACCATAGACTGCATATAATTAATGGAAGGAGGAAATGTGACGTCACCCATTAGGTTCTGCACTGAAGTTTTCAAGTAAGTAGTTCAGATTTTGACTCTTTGGAACTGGAAGTGACCGTATTTGAACAACAACGGTGGAAAAGCATGAGCCCAAGGGGTCAGAATTGGGGGATTGCGTCGTACTAGCTTGCTCGTGGTAAAATGGTAAACTTCATCACATATTGCATACCAAAGTCACAAAAATGATAACTGTGGCAAAATCACTCACGATTTATTTGTGTTTAAATGGGCAAGTTCCACATGTAACACAAGTGGATACAATGGGTTATGCGTGAAACCTGGAATGAGACTGCTGATTCATGGAAAAACTTGCATGTCTGGATGAGAAAAACCACTAGGATCGACAAATTTAACCCAATGTCTTTATTTATAGCAGTATATAAGACCATTTACAGCCATGTTTTCCAGATAAAATGCACTGACACCTAGGGTAGCTTTTCATGTCCCAATTTTGGTCCTATTTTTGGCCCCAATATTTTATTAAAAATTAATCAATTTTGGGATGGCTCAGAGCAAGAGTGTAATTTTTTTGCATTTATCTGAGGTCATCATTAGGTACATCCTGGGGGGAAATATGTCTAAATTTCTGTGTTATTATTGGGTGTAAAAAAAAAAGCTGGCAAATTCAGAGAAGCACCCATCTTTAACCCCTTTAGCCCTATCAGCCCACCTGCAGGCCGAAAAAATTATATTAATATTCATCTACTATAAAAATATAATAAATCAGGACAGTGGATGTTTTTTTCAACTTTTGCTCAAAGTTTAGACCCTAATGTTAATAAAAGTACATAAAAAGTGTATTTTAGTGCAAACTTTAATGTTCAAACATGATTTTTAATCTTTGTGGGGTGAAATATACGCTATTAAAAATCTCCGACACGAACAATTAATTTATGCATATCATCGTCAATCCAGCCGAAAAAAAAACAGGCGAGAATAAAAATTCTAATTTCTCTTTTAGTTTGTTACAGTTTACTCAGGCATAGTAATAGAGACAATATTTTAGACAATGGGAATAGATTCTGTGAGGTCTCTAAATGTCCATAGACACCAAGAAGATTCATATGAAGCTTATTACCATAAGTATTATAAGTAATTCTTCATTTACTTTGGGTATGTCTTTATAGGCGCTTTTCCCCTGAAAATATGGTCAGGGTTAAACAGGTTAAATCATACTGAGCTGAACCAAGCCTCATATATTACATCATATATGATGTACACCATCATAAATTACACCTCTGTTTGTTTCCATTCTACTGCATCCCAAACACATATTACTCTCTGACACAAGAACTACATATTTTCTAAATACAACATGATGACGTCTTTCAGAAGACACCTATAATATGTCAAGTTCACAGCTGGGAGATTCTTAACTTGCAATGACTCTGCATTATCATTCTGAGAACCAACTCAAATAGATCGATTTTCCCATATCAGTGAGCAGTGATATTTTATTAATGTAGACTCTGGATTTATGTTAGAGTAAGGCTGCTTTTTTAATTTTGTGGGAATTGTATTGGATCTTGGTGGAGAAAGACTCTTTTCACCTCAGTTATTTTATTCCTTGCCACCTGAGCGTAACCTATGGCGGGGCGCCTAGATGATTTCCATGCATATATATTTGATTAATGACATGCCAGCATCATTGTCAAGTCCAATGCCATTCAGCACTGCCAGCTACAAAAGAGTGCTATCAGCATGCAACAGATAATAATAGAATAGAGGGAAAGAGGAAAGTTGCTATTCTTCATATAGTAATTTCCGCATTGTTTTTTATAGTTGTTAATTTCTCCTTTGAAGTGAGTAATGATCACCTTACTTCACAACATCATCATCATCATCATACCTGTCAGCCTTTTTGCAGCCTAAGATGTTCAGACTGAGCAAACACAAAGCATCTGTTTGCATTGCTTTTGTCTACAGATCAAAGGCAGCTCTGACTGCAAACAAGTTCGGCAGATGACACAAGGTGCCAAATGTTTCCTCAACATCAGATGGCTTCTCCTCCATCCATATTGCATTCTAGGCCAAAGCTCCCAAACGCCATCACAAGTATTTCCCCCGAGGTTCCTCCCTCTCCATTCACAGTCGAGAAACATCCCCCAGTCGAAAAGGCGCGCCACATGAAGTTAAATGATTTTGAAGAATTCTAATAATGTCGGAGTTTTGTGCGACAGAAATCCCAGAAACTAGACAGAAGAATGCGCAAGACCAGAATGAGGGGAAAATGCCATATGAGGCACAAAGACGGTACTGCTGTTGGATTCCTCATAAGAATTATTCAAGGAGAAATGGCACCTGGCCTGGGGGAAATCAGCACTGCCTTCAGCCGGATTACTCCTGGCACAATCCGGACACAGTCTTGTTTGATGTCCCCCACCCATCCGTCTTGTATGTAGTCTTTTATCTCACTCTAAAGTAATATAGTCTTCACTGCAATTCAATAATGGCCCAGCCGAGCCTGTCAGGCTGCGTTTGGCCGTTATCTCACGCAGGCCTGTCCACTCCAGCAACGAGCCACCCGATATTTGTGTGTGTTTGTGTGTGCGCGTTGGTAAGTGATTTCATCCCCAGGGGAGGGACTTCATGTTTGTGTGTGTGTGTGTGTTTGTGTGTATGAAAGACACACATAAATAAAAAGAGAGAGACGGGAAAAGAGATGCCAAACCAATTGATGTGTGTCTGCACCATGTGGCAGACAGAGGGGGAAGTGGGGAGACAGACGGTCTATTTATCCCTCAGTGTGTTTGTATGTGTGTTTTGACCGGTTATCCTACTTGAGATCTAAATTAAGAAATAGCGCGGGTGATGGGGCAGATGCTTCGGCCAGCACCTGTGTGTGTGTGTATGTCTATATATATCTATATATGTGTGTGTGTGTCAGCTTGTCCTAGCACAAGTGAAGGGTTTTAACTCATTTCCTAATTGGATAAAAGGGCCAGATACTGCCCAGTGTGACCTGGGCCTTGCAGCAGGACAGTAGGAACCACAGTAATTTACCCACAGAGTGACAGCCACGCTGATGCATTCAGGTTACACTGCTGGAATCGGGACAGCAAAGGGTCAGCTCGTCTGCATATCCCAAATTAGATGGATGCCGAATAGAAAGATTGACTGACTGGAACACAGAAAAAGACTTCAGGAAGATCATTGCACAGACTGATGGCTTTGCTAGTGCAGTTACCCAAGATGGATGAAGCGAGGATTGATGGATAAATCATAAATGTATGGATATCTTCATAGCACTACATCTCAGTATAATGTTTGAAGCTATTTTCAGTTCATGTCGGGCTGTAACTGCATCTGCATAAGCAAGCAGCTTTCATTTACCTCGCAGTCACCGGGCATCATGTCCCACAGCTCATTCAGTGCATGCTAATATATGGCTGCACAGGCCTCCCCATCATAATCACCCATAACACTAAAATGAGACGCATGACAGTAAATAGCAGTCAAGCTTTACAAAGACTATTTGGCATGGGAATGATTTTTGTTGCTAGCAAACACTTCAGTTGCCAATAAATCAGACAGATTTTTTGATATATTAAGCTGCTTCTTTTATTGTCATGCCTCAGTGCAGCCTGTGCATGCAAATAAAAAGATATATTTACTGTACATATGGACGAGGAGAGAGAGAGAAAGGGAGAGAGATGTCGTTCCAAGAGTCAGATTGCAAATGGTGAGTGATTTGTTCTTTCAATCAAAAAGAGAATTTGATTTAGGAGCTGTGAGTGAACAAACAAACAGCAACAACTTCAGAATGAATAAACACAATGTTTCACAGTCGTGTTCTTCATAATTTATTACTTTACTCAATGCACAATTTTAAGTCTAACTACAGTCTGTATTCTCATGCACAACAGCAAAGCCTTTACAGCAAAACCTAATGGCTTTATTTGTCACATGGATGGTCAATTTAGTCTCGGTCTCCTGCCGCCTTAACGTTATCTCCTAAAACATGTCTGAGTTATTAAACATGCCGAACACGGAGAAGCCATATGTGCACAGTGTGACACACATGGCCAGGGTTTACACATAGAATACACTCGTGCTAGCATCTGCATGGAAGAACGTGACGGAAACACCCCGCTGATGCAAGGGGCTCGGAGGGGTCAGGTAGACTTAATTGCACTGAGGGAACATGTGTGATAGTCCAAGCTGGTAGAG
The DNA here is from genome assembly GCF_902148855.1 of Sphaeramia orbicularis. Taxonomy (NCBI): domain Eukaryota; kingdom Metazoa; phylum Chordata; class Actinopteri; order Kurtiformes; family Apogonidae; genus Sphaeramia; species Sphaeramia orbicularis. The sequence continues at coordinate 28,345,843 of NC_043974.1, forward strand.
CCACTCTGCAAGGGGGCCGACCATCTGCCACCTCCGAAGCCAAAGGACCAGTTTGGTTTTAGTAGTTACAGGATGTGTTTACGTTCTGGTACAGTTTGGATTAGTTTTTGTTTTTATTCAGTCTCTTACTTTGACTTGGTATTCTATAGTTTATATTTTTGAGTGTGTAATTAGTTTTATTTTGAGGAAGTGACTTTTTTTTAATTTTTTAATTTGATTTAGGGTTTCAGGTGTGATGACAAAAGCCTATATAGTGTTTTTTTATTGAAGGTTCTATTGCAAGGGTCTCAAACATGCAGCCCGGGGGCTAAAACCGGCCCACCAAAAGATCCAATCTGGTCTGTGGGATGAATTTGCAAAGTGCAAAAATTACACTAAAGATATTAACAATTAAGGGTGTGAAACTCATTTTAGTTAAGCTTCCACATACAGACCAATATGATCTAAAGTAAAATAATAGTATAATAACCTAGAAATAGAGACAACTCCATTTTTCTAGATTCTAGGTTCAACTGGACTAGTTTTGCTCTTTTGAAGCAAAACTAGCCCAGTTGAATTCAAGGAAAAATGTATCTATTAAGGGACCTTAACATATTCTGACACAAACACAGGCTGTTCTTTTCATTTGTTCTTTCGTTTCTTTTCCTGCTCCTCAACCTGAGGAGACTGGATTGTATTATATTGATAAAAATGAGAAATAAATTAAAAATTGTGTTTAAAAAAAAAAAAAAAAAAAAAAAAATTAGAATATTAAAATAAATAAATAAAATAAATAAATAAATAAATAAAAATATTTTAGTTCCAAACTCTAAATTTTTAACAATATTATGCGTGTTACTAAATGTTTGTGTAACATTGTACGTAATGCACATGTATAAATGATAAGTTGAGGCATAATATTGTTAATTTTGTGAAAACTGCACTTAAAAATTTCAGGTTATTCACATGTTTTTTGTGAAAGAACTGTTTGAAAATGTGAATATTTTCATAACTTAATACTTTTTATTTTACTAAAACAAAGGGGAAAAGTTGTAGTCATTTATAGATTATGATGCTATTACTTGACTGGTCCGGCCCACTTGAGATTCAGTTGGGCTGAATGCGGCCCCTGGAAGAAATGAGTTAGACACCCCTGTTTTATAGTGTTCACACTCTGTTTATTCTTCAGTGAAGTATTACCATTGCTTGACCCAAAGTAAACGCTGTTATTTAGTTAAAACCAAATTCCTCCAACACTGGTTGTGTGGCGAATAATTGTTTTGCACACATTGAAACACTAACCTTCAGTTGCTGACCACTGGGTACAGTATTTAGGAGCTGGTACATTCAGTTGTTAATTGTAGTTTTTTTTGTATGTTTTAGATTTTCATTATTTCTATGTCAGTTGACAAATTAGTTTTTAGTTTTCATTACCTATAATAACCCTATTCTGGATTAATCAGTTTGCCTCCAACAATAGCCAACGTTTATCTGCTAATGATTGTAAATCCTTTAAAGGGGTCATATTTTGCTAAACCCACTTTTATTAGCCTTTGGGTCATTTATTTGTGTATTTGGACCCTAATAGTTCAAAAAGTTTGAATTTGATCCCTCTAGGTGCTGCAAAGCTATCTTAGATTCATTCCAGCAAAAATCAAGTGGATTTCTACAACCTGTTTTAATTATTTCTTAATTTGTTGCATCTATAACTCATTATGTCACAACATTTGCATATGTCAAGACTTCCGACGAACATTTCTCCGAGTACGCCATAATTGTTTGTCAGCAGCAGCAGTTGTAATAAAAACTGAAAACATGTCCAAACTTCGAGCCGATTAACTAAAATGTTCAGTTGTTGGTTGTATTAACAAACACAAGGGGCTGAACGGGATAGAGAAGCACAGCCAACAACCTGGAGGGGGTGGAGCATGAAGTGGCTCATTTGCATTTAAAGGGCCAGCGCTCAAAATGACCTTTCTGGTGTCATTACTGAGAAATAGGGTTTAAGATAGACCTGTGGAGTTGAATTAATGAAGAATTCAGACCCAAGCATAGCATTTACAGTTTATGTAGACCACAGGGAAATGTTTTAAAATGCATAGTTCTAGTTAAAAAAGCAAAAATATCACTCCTTTAAGTGTGCAGGACAATCATTTTTAACCAGTCACTGGTCAGACCAAAAGCGCTGTTCAAAAAGAACCATGTAGAAAGCGTAGATGGTTTCAAAGTTTTGCCAAATTACTGTAAATAAGTCTAGGCTATTGCTGTGATAAAACATGACAAGTGTAAGAGGGAAGGAAGATGGATGGAGGTGATTATTCGCCAAATTAGCAACATGTTTATTTCAGACACAAAGTAGATTATTGTGAGAAGACCACAAAATTGTAGTGTGGAAAATAGACTAAATCTAATATTTACGACTGAACAAAAACTTTACCTTGTTTCAGACTTCCTGGTATGAACGTGCCCTCTGTGGCTTCAGAATAGCCACTAATTGATACAGATTGAAAGATATATTTAATAATATCATATGCACACCACTGCAATCAAACTATAGCAAAATTCACCATAAAAATCAATATATGAACTGTTTAGTGTCCGGTTTAGCTACAATAATAGTACAAATACTTGCGTAGCTACTTATGAACCTCATTTAAGGCCCAAGCTAGTTTTTTAAATTTCATGTTTCTATGTTTCCAACTGTGTCTGCATCTAGACTTGATTGCTACTTCAGCACCTTACATCCTACTGCTATTTTACAGTCCTCTGAATAGAACCAGTATCCCTTTGTCCAAGGTGTAAGTGAGTCAAGATGTGGCTTTTTCTTTGATTGCACATTACACTGACAGTGTCTGCGATTGATTAAACACAGTTCATCTTATTTAAGAGTTTCATTGATGAGCTACAATTTACTCTTGATTCTAGAAGGACTCAGAACCCGATCCTAGACACCACCTATTCAGCCTGATGCTTTCCAGAAGGAGATACAAAAGCCTCAAAACCAGAACAAACACATTAGGAAATAGTTTTTTTGTCCATTGGTAATCAGGACACTCAACTGAGCCACTGATGGTTCTGCTCTTGTAGAAAAAAATGTGCAATATTGACTACATGTGCAATGTTATTATTTGAAATACAACCATTTATTTCCACACAGTAGCTTTATACAACTTAGCCTCTGCATGACAGTAGTGTTTTTACCTCTGCCAAGGGGGTTATGTTTTTGTTGGCGCAGGTTTGTCTGTTTGTCTGTTTGCCTGTGTGCAAGATAACTCAAAAAGTTCTAGACAGATTTTGATGAAAATTTCAGGAAATGTTGATACTGGCACAAGGAACAAACGATTAAATTTTGGTGGTAATTGGGGATCGTGGGAGGGGCCACGGGGGCCCACTGCTCTGCCTTGGCAGAGGTCTGCGCTCTCCGAGTGCTTTTATAGAAAAGACAGCGCAAACCTCCACCAAGGCAGATCAGTGGGCCCCCGTGGCCCCCCCCACCACCCCCAATCACCACCAAAATTTAATCGTTTGCTCCTTGTGCCAGTATCAACATTTCCTGAAATTTTCATCCAATTCCGGGGCACTGATCTGCTTTGGCGGAGGTCTGCGCTCTCCGAGTGCTTCTAGTTTCTTTTTCTTTGTCTATTCAGTCTATTTGGTACATGTGTTTACTCTTGGTTTTATTAAATGCACATTACGTTAGTTGGGTCAATATATAATGGAAGGACTTATGAAGTCCATCGGATAGATCTTGTATACATCTTTATCAAAAGTAGAAAAATTAAAAAAAATTATTTTAAAAAATGATAATAATAATAACATCCAAATTTAATAACAACCACCTTTAATTAGCTAAACAATAATAAATGAGCTAATTCAAAAATTGTTTTGATCGTTCTTTTATTAAGTTGAGATAATCACGACAGATTTTCCTTTTTTAGCAATATATCGTATTTTATATGGAAAATAACTAATTGTATCTGTGTCCGACAAATCCCTTTCAACTAAGTTACCCTTTACAAAAACACCTCTGAAGGAAGTGTGTTAATTCAAAGTCACATTTTCGGAAATTTGTTGCAACGTGCATTGTGGGAAGTGGAACTCCACGCAGCCGCATTATGGCCGCAGCAGCAACAAACACAAAACAGCTTTGTTGCCTCTTGCTACTGCAGCTGCGTGGAGCGCCGCTTCCCACAATGCATGTTGTGACAAATTTCCGAAAATGCCCAAGTGACCTACCGGCTCTGTTTGTAAACAAATGGATTGTTGATGGTGGAGTACATTTTGAAATTCTTCACTGTGAGGGAAGAGATTCAGGTGCATAATCATGGAAAGACTTCCGGATTCGTGATACTTAGGCTATGACTCCAGTTTTAAAGATTTGATGAAAAATTGGTGACAAAAATCATGTGCAGCTTTAATTATGCAGTTGTTAAAAAATATTGTACACATACACTACAAACAAAAAGTTAAGGATATTTCTTTTTTTTTTTCCTTTTTTTTCCTCATTTTTGCCATTTGTAAATAAAACTATGTCTGGTCATTAAAAAAATGTTTCAATTCACTTCACACAAAAAAAGTAAAAAAGCACTGTGCAAGAATCCCAACTGGAAAAAAATAGCCCAAAGATTAAAAATATCCTTAACTTTTTTGTTTGTAGTGTAGTGAAACAGTAGCATTCAGTCAGTAGTTGACTGCATGTCTGTGTTAACATGCTTACATTTCACATGCAGGTTTATTGAACACTATTAATAAGGAAAGGTTCACAAAAATGTCTAAAACACTGCAGAAATTTGCAAATTTATTTGTATTCATTTGGTCAAAATGTGCAAGGATGAATAAAGGAAAGCTAATTGTTGTCGACAGAAGTGGACTGATAATAAGTTGACAGCACTAGTGAAAGCTTGCAGTCGGACCGCATGTCTTTGTACCTATTTTTATACTGTGCCCTATTCATTAAGACTGATGACTGATAGGCCACTTTGTTGGCAGCCAGCATCCATAGTGTGATGCAATGACCTTGGATCTGAACCAGAGAGATGGGCTCTAAATAAAAAGCAGGTTGCCATTGAGCGAAAGTGCCTGTTTCGTAGGACTTAAAGCAACAGCATTTAGGCTGCGGCCACACACAGATCAAGTGCATTATCACTTTACAGGTGTTCATGGGGAGGGATGTCATGTGTGATTGATGGGAGTTAAATGGCTTTGACTTTAAAAACTCAAAGTGATGCTGTCATACAGTGGTGCAAGTTGATAAAACAGTGAAACAACTGCCAAACTATACGGCAAAGTCACCGCCTATACCGTCTATATGTGGTGCTTCTTTAAAATCACTTACAAAAATGGAGGACTTTTTATGCTATTATATGGAATGTTATTTCAAGGCTTTTGTGGATTTTGGTGAAGTTTTTGAAGGTATTTTGTTTTAAGTCGGTGTTGGCTCTGATATGCACATGGCTACTGCAGTTACAGGGCTTTCCAGAGACTGTTTACTTTCGATCAAAGACGAGTTTTTGAGACCATTTCTGTTACACTGGAATTTTCACAAGCCCAGTGGAGGCTCATTTTCCTTTATGTGATCTCTTTGATTTTTCTAGCTTTTTTTTTTTTGTACTTTTTTTTTTTTTTTTGCTTTTTCTTCTCTGCATCCCCTTCACCTATCCCCCTGAGGTCTGATGGATGTACAAGCAGCTGCCACTAATTAATGAAGAAAATGTTATCATGACCAGCAGTCACAATGGGGAAAAAATGTGTCCCAGATAAATGCATGTAGCCTTATTTATGTATCAAATTTGGACCATGTTGTTAATAAAGTGTGTCTTTCCTATTTCTCATAATCCTGCCAGGTAGCTTATCCCGAGGAGTGTAAAGTTTCAGCCTGGCCAAAAAACTCCACTAGATCACCATTAGCTTTGATTATAACACACATTCACTGTGGCATCATTTCTGTCGTGTAATGCTACAGTAAATACTATAACATATACAGTCACAGAAAAAAAATATTAGACCACCCTTGTTTTCTTCAATTTCTCGGTCATTTTAATGCCTGGTACAACTAAAGGTACATTTGTGTGGACAAATATAATGATAACAACAAAAATAGCTCATAAGAGTTAAATTTCAGAGCTGATATCGATCCTTTTTCCATGGTTTTCTTGATAATAACCAAAATCACTTCAGTTCTTACATCAATATCTATGGCATTGTACTGACAAAAACAGTGCTTTTAGGCATTCCATGTTTTTTTTTTCTGTCTGTTTTAGTCACATGATACACACAGGAGTTAGTACTCAATTGTATAACCATTGTTTTCGATGACTTTTGATCATCTAATAAATGTTTCCGCGACTGTATTTCCATCCAGGCTTCCATTAAGATCTTGGTCAAGATCTTGTTCTGATGATGGAGAGTCCTTCAAATATGTAAAATCTTCTCCATCACATTCCACAGATTCTCAGTGGAGTTGAGATCCGGACTCATGTGCCTTGAATCACTCTTTCAGAAGCCGCATGAGCCAAATAATTCCCTGTATTGTCCAGTTTTTATGCCCACAGGAAAACTTATTGTTATTGAACAAATTACGGCTTAGTTAGGGTTAAAGAATGCGTTCATTGTAGTTCTTATCTTGTTGCTTAGAGAAATCCTTTTCCTGCTGGCCTGGTAGTGTATATTTGTCTCTGTTTCTTCATTCGATATCCTTCTGGCTCCTGTAATAATATTTTCCTTATCTGCCAATAATTCCATTTTAGAGTTAACGTGTAGATGTACTGAACGCCACTTATGGCTTAACTCATTTTTGTGAACTTTCTTTTTATGATTTTATGTCCAGTTATGGGATTTAGAAGCTTGCATGAGTGCACACAATGGACTCAGAGAGCGAAGTTTTAACCAATGGGGCCCTTGGTGTTAATGTCTGTTTTGAACTGGGAGGCAAGACTTAGGAATGAAGGCCTTCACTCATATCACATCACTGCCCTCCTCCCGCTTCTCCATTTCCACTCATATTTCCCTGACGGTCCATAAAGAGACAGCCATTTGAGAGGGTGCATTGATTTCTGGGCATATCTGGTGATAAAATGTGCTTCTCCGCCCGCAGCTCCTTTAACTACCCAATTTGAGGGCCCCTGATTTGGCAGGGCCATGCAGGAACTGTAAATAGAGCTGTGAATCAGAAGGGAGTAGGCAGGAAGTGGGGATAGCGTCTTTATTAAAGACACATACAGACAGTAGGGGCAACAGAACAAACCAAAGAGGAGTCCCCTGATGGATTTCAAGACTTGCTGCTGTTGGCCGAAAGATAAAATGTCCAGAAAAAAACAAAAGATGCCACAGATGGTCCTGTACATATTAGCTGCATTACTTTTTTTTTTTTTTTTTTTTTTTTTTCTACACATCTCTCCAAGAGTAACCGCTTCTTGCAAAAGCTTTCCTAGCAATAAGTAAAAGTTTGTCGTTTCTCTTCTGAAAATTTGCCCTTCACCTTTTGTTTGCTTCAAATTTATGCCGAAATGAAAGCAGTGTTATTGAACTACAGATGAGAAAGGGGTGTTTCTTTAGAAACACTCCCGAGCCTGCGTCCTTCTCTGGCCAGTAATGAAGTATTGTCCCGGTCGCACCACTTTATCATGATCTATGAAACTCTGATTTTGATGCAATAGAAAACCAATCACTTGCAGCGAGTCTCCAGGCAAAGCATTAGTCATCATGTCTTTGACACCACCTAAGAATTGGATCATTCTTTTAAATTAAAAGCACTCATTTGTAAATATACACTTGCAGACAAAAAAGACACACTCTCTTCTTATTTTGATGTATGAAAGAATAAAGCAACAGTGCTCAGGTGAATAAATGTCTGCCCACAATTCTGGGACACTCGTACTGCACCTGTGCAAAGAGACCAGAGGGAGGGGCGGTGCAGATGATTGAACACCTTTGCTTTAATCTGGCATTTGTAAATTTGTGTTCTTTATGGGATTATTTCTCTGAGCCAGTGCATCCTATTCACCATGTCAAAATGCACATTAATGGCCAAGTTCTGCGGGCTGTCAATATGATGCCAATATATCCTCTTTCTTCATTCTTCTTTATATTATTTTTCAATAAACCCCTCTCCACAACATTATTCAGGTATATATCTTTCTCAGCTGGAAAGGCTCAAGTCAAGAAACTTAATCTGTGTTGCTCAATAGAGAGCTTCTGTTGTCTGATGGAGTCTGACGGTTATTGAGCACCTGGGGTGTATTCAATAAGCTTAAAGTTTGTCCCTGCTTTAGTTCAATAAAGGAGCACTCCATGCCAATTTGCCCATGAGATATATGTCTCGCATAACTGATGGTGAACCACTACATGTTCAAGGAATCACGTTTTAGGAGGTGGACATTCTAATCCAGTTCCCAGAGGAAAAAAAAAGTTTTTGCATGCATAGAATTACTACATTTTAAATTTTTAGTCCTGAGTGACAGAAGAAAAATATGAATATCAACACATGATGTACTTCTCGGTTTTAGAATTCTAACTGTAGATCATATAAGCATAATGAAGTGGTGTATGTGCAAATGTAAAGTTTAGTAAAACAGCAAAACACTGAAGCCTTTTAGGCCAGATCTGTCTATCTCTGTATCTCCTTTCTCCAAATGTTCCACTTCTTAAGGCTTGGCTGATGTTGCATTACTGTTCAGTGACATCAAGCATGAAACCTTTAGTCAGATATGGAAGGTATCAGGTTGGAATGGGTGTTAAGAGTTTCAAGTACTTAAATATTAAAAGCGCTGATGGAGATCAGACTGCTTAATTAACACTTCATCGTATTGTTCCACAGTCCCCGAGCGGAACATCGGTAGGACTCATAACATAAATGACCATCAGATCCTCCATCAGGTGCTAATGAAGTTAGTGCTGCTGAGTAATGGTGTGTAAATGCACTTTTGGAGTTTGGAGATACTGTGACTCGCAGCCAGCCTAGACATCAGACAAACGGTTCTAATGTTTCTGCAAAATTCCAGATGAAGTCGTTAGTCGCCTTGCATTTAACCCTCAAATTGCACGAATATAACTTGTGCATAAAAATTTACCTCTGGAAAAACGACAATTTCGCCAAAAGTCTCATTTTTCGATTAAAAGTTTTTGCGCTGGCAAGAGGTGGTTTTTTGGGTGTAGCACGATTGGTATATCATGCAAAACTGCATGGAAAGACCTTTTTCCACAACTAGTCACGTGAATTAAAAAAAAAAACAAAAAAAAAACGGATGTTGATGGATGTTACTACTGAAAAAGAAGAGTTTTAAAAGAAACATGGTGCTGTATGTGCGGACACACCAGAAAACCCAATCATTTTTTTAAAATTAAGTACGGGATAGAGGGTTAATATATAATAATAATGAATATATTTGTAAATCAAAATGATATTTACATTTGTTGCCATGTTTATGGAATGACTTCTCGTGTCATATAAACAAATCATCACGTTTGTGATTTGAAAAAAAAATTGACATTATGCACTTCTGTTTTTTACCTCTGCCAAGGAGGTTATGTTTTTCCCAGGGTTTGTTTGTTTGTTTGTTTGTTTGTTAGCAACATAACTGAAAAAGTTACGGACGGATTTTCATGACATTTTCAGGAAATGTTGATTCTGGCACAAGGAACAAATGATTACATTTTGGTGGTGATCGGGGGGGGAGACTGATCTGCCTTAGCGGAGGTCTGTGCTCTCCGAGTGCTTTTCTAGTTTGACATTTGTCCAATGGAAAAGTGACAACTGATGCATGACATTGTTTTAAGAGTAAGACAATTAAACACATTTTGTCTGACTTACATTATTATCTGGAGCCTATTTTGATGAACATTTCATTAGTGTCATATTATAGAAGCAGGAATGTTGGTTTGCTCATTATAGACATGCAATTTGAGGGTTTTTACCATTTTTGTTGTGGACTAAATGCAGACGAAATGCACATCAACTCCTGAAATTCTAGAAAGTGTGATGCAAACTGCACTCAGAGCAAAACCTAATGGGCATATTTCCACCAGCATATCATTAGTGCAAATTTTGATATGAATAGGTCTTTAAGATGGAGTGGATTGCAATTAGCAGGTACAATACACTCTTTAATGACTCCACTCGTTGTGTTTTTGTCAACACTGTAAACAAAATAAATCTACAAGACCCAAAGTATGATTATGTCATAAAATTTGATTGTGATAGCCCCTGATCTTACAGAAAAATGTACATGAATTTTGATAATATTATATACCAATAATTATCACTGGGGTTTTATTCTACAGCCCTACATGGAATGATTAAATAAATGACAAATATATGAGGAGAGTAATTATACCCACATCATGATGGGAGCTAGGCGTAAAAAAAAAACAAAAAAACAACTGAAAATCTATCAATAAACCAGAAAGTGATGTCAGCATCAAAATGACAATGTTTCAATCCAATTTGGTCAGATGGTTTGTAAATATGGAGTTGTGTTGAATACATTTTTGTGAGCTCACAGGTTGTGCGGACCTTATTTCTTTTTTTTTCATCTTTGTAAATATGGAGAACATACAGTATGCCTGTTTATATATGATGTATACCAACAGGTTGACAAGCTCTGTGATTACATGATTAACCATCCAAACTGCCCAGTATATAAAACTACAGAGGCAATAAAGTCATTCATTAATAAAACTGAGGAAAGTACACAGCGAAAACAATAATGCAAGTCATCCTTGAGAAATCACACATATCTTGTGTATAAAATCATATCAAAAAGTCAAAATGTCAGTCAAAATTATAGCCCTGTATCTGAGGTAACAGTTTTTCTCTTTTATCAGAATGTATGAAGAACACAATTCTATCGGTTCCATCTTTTCACATTTTAGAGGCAAATACTTGCTCTAGTACTTTTAAAATCTCTTGGTGTGAGAACCTGCACGATGAAAATGTAAACTTTCTTTTACTTACTTTTGGAGTAGTGGTTTGTTTTGATCACCTCCTCATCTCATTAGTTTGTTCATAAATCAAACGATATCATGAATTGCGTAAATATACACGCTACTTTTTTAACTGGCGTGTTATCTGTATGCATTATAAGCTTTCCACATGTATGTTCACACTGCATCAAATACCACGTGATTATCGGTTAGGGTTATTGGTTATGGATATGTAAACTGGAGATCTTGATGAAAATTGACACACGATCAAATGGCGTTGAATAACACGCAAAAGGATGAAAATGCATATGTATACTATGCCAAATGCCATAAGAACTGGCGTGACATACAACGTGACTTCATGAGATCAGTCTGCCTAAATAGAGCTTTATGAGTATAACTTCTGAGACACAGTATAAAAGCTCCAAGAATGATTAAAAAAAAACTATAATGTTGATTTTTATATATATATATATATATAGACATGTATGTACCAATGGAGTAGAACCATTTTGTTTTGGCATTTTGATTAGAATTTCCACATTGGCTTTCTACTTTATGTCCATCCATAATTTTGGACAGTGAAAAATAAACAACCCAAATTATCTTCACACATTTCAGTGGACGAAAAACTTTGGAAGCACAGTGTTTAGCCTTAGGTTATTTTTGCAGATTCACTGGTATTTCATTGCTTTTTGTTGGCACTAGCAGTCTAAATTTCATCTGAAACTCCCAGCTGTCATTGAACTTTCAATATCTGGTCCAATTCATCTCGACACCCAGTTTTGCAGCTTATCCGTAGTCCCAGACCCAATGAGGGGCTAATCTGGTTATTTCTTCCCGATCGATGTCGCTGTGCAGCTTTGGCACACCTATCATTAAGTCTGTCTCCTTGAATGAGAGGAAACGTGCCAAAGCTCGGGAGCCGAACACAGATGAGCACTGCAAGTGTTTCCAGACGGCCGTAAGTTCAGTTCAAGTCTGGGCTTAATGTCCCAGAGGTGAGCCAGCAGTCACAGTACGAAAACTCTTGCACTCAAAGGTGAGAATTTCCTTCTGACAATTATTCTGCTCTGGCACTGTATTTTGCTAATTCTGCCTCTTGCTCCAGGGAAACTGCAAGTGACTTTAAGTGTGATATTTGTAGGGTTCATTATTGGCGTGTAGTGGCAGGGATGTCTGCGAAGGATTCGGAAAGAAAGGAAGAGGCAGACGTATGCGGCTGAACGCTGTACAGTATGAGGGAGTCGGAGAGTTAGCTGCAGAATGCTAATCGGCCTCTGGGGCGCTGAGCCACAGCAAATCAACTCCTCAGAGCGGATCATGGCCTGGGCTGACATTAACCCCCCCCCCCTTCAAACACACATTCTCATCTTACTACTCACAAGGGGAGAGGAGGTGGTGAAGGAGAGAGGGAAGGAGCGAATGAAAAGTGAGTGGAGGACAAAGTGTGATTATGACTCTGAGCGTGTCACAGAAACTGAAAAAGAAGTTAGCGGAGAAAGGATTGGGTAAAAGAGACAGAGCCGCAGAAAAAGAACAATACAAACAAGAAAAGACCGACTAATAAAGGCAGAGAAAAACATTAAGGCCAACTTTCCAAAGGCCTATTACAAGCCAATTACCTAATGGCTTTCACCATAATTGCTTCATTCCTTGTCTTCAATTATTTGTTGTTCCCAAAAAGGATTGAGGGGCATCAACTGACCCCCCAACCAGCCACCCAAAAACATAAACAAACAAACAAAAATGTTTCACTCAAAGGAAAATTTGTAAGAGAAGCAGACTAGGAGATACAAAACCAAAACCTACAAGTCTGAAATTGGATCCGAGGTTGATGCGAACGCAGAAATGTCATTCAAAACAATTTGATCAGCACCCATGTTCACAATGTGGATCCATTGTAATCTTGGTAAAACCTCTCATTTAATATCAAATGTTCAGCGGGGACAACTCTAAATTCTCATCTCGTCCACCGGCGCCAGTCTCGCAGCCAGCGTTTTGCGCGGGCCAAGGTGAAGCCTGTCGAAACCCTGAATCTTCTCGACTCAGCGTGATCAATTAGCGTGATTGCGGCGTTTTTGTGTTGTTGCCGTGCATGACACCCCTTCCCCTTTGGAAAGGCACCTAGGGTACTGTAAGAGGAGTACGGAAAAACCTGCAGTTTGTCCAAAACACTCACACAAACACACACCCCCATTGCCAACAATCAAAGACAATGACACACACCCAAATTACCTTGCTCCGCTCTGTTCTTTTAGGAGTCGTGCTTACATCAGCATGCTGAGCCCACAGCATCCCTTCTCACCTGGGAGCTGTGTTGGACCACTGAGGTGTGGTAAGATACTACATGCTCCAGGGCGCCTGTGACCTTTGAGTTATGGCCGTCAGAAAGTGTGTATGTCTCTATATATGTGTGTGCGAGAGAGAACAGCAGAGAAACAAAGGGTCAGAATGAGGATAGGAAGAACAGAAGGTGTATGTGTTTTTATAATTCCACTGACGATGTGATACTGCAAATTACTTTTTCATCTAACTAGCATGAGAATCAGTTTTTATTTATCGCTGCATCTACATTTTGACTGTCCTTACCTGTACGGAGGCTGCGTGCCCTTTTCAAAACCATAATCACAGTCGTACATAGCGTACTGTTCTCATTTACATCCAAGGCCTCTCAGGAATATGCAATTGTGGTGGCTGAGCATCTCTTTGTTATAGCAGGTACTTCACAAGTGGAGTTTCTTTAAGACTGGTGATATGAGCATGTTGTTATATTCAGCACCAGAAAGTCTCTTGGTGCACTTTTGTTCCATTTTTAAATGTAAATGCTCTCGTGAGATCTTTATACTTTTGTTTGTCTCTTCCATCACTTATGCGAGTTTTACCAGATTACCAGCTGTGAAATCAAACTGTGAAAAGCTTCCAATTTGCTTTAATTTACAAGACTTCAACACTTGCAAACTATACTTATGGTAGAATCTTTGTGCATGTGTTTCCCATGCAGTGAGGGACTTCTGTTTACATTTAGAGATCCTTTGTGTTTGATTCTGCCTCAAAAGAAAGTGGTTTGGATCATTCACCTGAAGTGCTGGCTTTATGCTTGTTAGACTGTATATTTAGTTTTCTGGAAATCCACTGTTACAATGTTGAATTTACAATGAGATTGAAAATACATATGGGTGCTTCTATTAAACTGAGTTCATTTTGGTACCTGTCACTTTGCCAGCTTTTTCGACCCAATAATGAAAGAGAAATTTAGACATATTTCCCCTGAGGATGTACCTAATGATGACCTCAGATAAATGCAAAAAAAAAATTATACTCTTGCTCTGAGCCATCCCAAAATTAATGAATTTTTGATAAAATATTGGGGCCAAAAATTGGACCAAAATTGGGACAGGAAAAGCTACCTAGATGTCAGTGCATTTGATGTGGAAAACATAGCTGGAAATGGTCTTATATACCCCTATAAATAAAGACACTGTTAAATTTAACGATCCTAGTGGTTTTTCGAATCCAGACATTCAGGTTTTTCATGAATCTCTCATTCTAGGTTTCGTGTGTAACCCATTGTGTCCACTTGTGTTACATACAGAACCTGCCCATTTAAAAACTAGTAAATCATGAATGATTTTGCTAGAGCGGTCATTTTTGTCAAACACTCTGCCTTGCATAACTGGTTCGATTCCCAAAATGTACCTGTGAAAGAATAAAAAGATATTGGAAAAAATAGTAGCGCATAATTTTCACGTCCTTTTTACCATGTTACATGTGGATTCTTGTTTAAAAGTAAGAAAAAATGTGTTTTGTCTTTTATCTCGGTGAATACAGGGTGTCCCACAAGTCTCCATACATAGGAGACATAATACATTCCATACATATATGGTTCTAACATGTATTTCTTTATATTTCAGATAACCCAAAGAATGCATTTGAATAAAGAGCAACAAATTGAAATCATCCTGATGGCCGGTTCAGCAAGCAGTCATATGGTTGCAAGCGCATTTAACAGAAAACATGGGACGAGTATCACACACGACACTGTAGCAAAACTTATTGTCAAGTTAAAAAAAAAACAGGAAGTGTTTTGGATCAATTTGTTCCTGACAAAATGGCAGTCATATAGAGCATATTATATAAATAAAAATGGTTTATGTCAAGAAACGTTTATTTTTCCTATGTATGGAGACTTATGGGACACCCTGTATTTATTTTTAAAATAGACCCAAAGTGCTTCCAAACTTGCTTCATAACATTTGTCTACATCTGGTTTGAATTTTTAACCCCCATGTCCTGTTTTTAGGGACAGGTTTCATAGAAGTACCCATATCCATACATAGGAAGTCATAATCTATATAATTTTTTCCCTTTATATTCAAAGGTACAGGCAAACATTTATGTCTCTCTAAGTATGATGTTTATTCACGTTAATGTCATGCTAGTTTTTACTTGAGAACTCAACAAGATTTGACTCGTCCCCTGTTTGGTGTGAGTATATCAACAGGGTAAATACATTTCCTCTGCACATCATCATCAGTATAACTTTGACTACTTTGGAAACATGATTCTGTCTTTTTCTTTTGAATTTCTGTTTGGTGTTTAGAGACAGTGTAGTAAGACTCCACAGGCGCCCTGTGAAATAGTTTGTTTTGTTACTCCCACGTACACAAGAGCAGCAAACGTCTCCCATAAGATGGAGAACAATCTGATATCTCGGCAAGCCTGCTTCATTTAAAATATGGCAAAGCCTTCTGCTTTGCTTTCTGAGAGATGCTCTCTTTGTGGTATGTGTGTGTTTGTGTGTGTGTGTGTGTGTGTGTGTGTGTGTGTGCGTGTGTGTGTGTGTGTGTGTGTGTGTGTGTTGCTAAGTCTCAGGAATGATGCATAGACTCTGACACTTTGACAGATGAACAGATTTAGAGTGTTCGAAAGACCCAGCCCGTTCAATATAGGCAGGAGTGAGAGTATGTTAGTCTGTGCATGACCGCTGGTTTATATGTGAACGTTAACATTTGTTTAATTTGCAGTTCATGACGACTTTATTTCTATTTATTGATATGCACGGTTGTGTAATAGGTGAGGATATATGGGCGTGTCAATCCCATTTATTACTGTAGGACTGAGCCAAATAAATGTGCTTACGCTTACAGCAAGACTGTGCAGCATATGTGTGTGTTCATCTCCTGATCTATGAGCAACAAGACTAATTAAAAAAAACTCCCCACAGTGATGATCTTCCTTCTTGATCATGCAACAGTTACTTTGTGCAAATACTGTTTAAAAAAAAGTTGAGGGGGAAGAAGATATAATTACCATCATAAGTACTTTGTTACAGATCAAACATAGACTTCAAGGTGGGAAGATTGCAAGCTTGAATTGATTAGTATTTTTATAACTTGAACATTTTTTTTTTCCTATTAGAACTCCGAAAATGTTGCTTTTTAAATAAACACATTTGGTTTTACTAATGACAGTAAATCTGGGCAAGAAAAATGAAACTGTTTGTAAAATGGATGTATACCTTTTTGCTTTATTTATTTATTTATTTCAATTCATTTATTTTTAATCTTCTTTCCCCTTAATTATTTACGTGTATGTGAACTTACAGATGTGTGTATTATTTGTGTATTTTTGTATGTAGGTATGTTATGTCTGGCTGTACATGGACTTGGCGAGGGTCCAGTACTTGGGATGGGTGGGAGGGCAGGTGGATAGGAACTGGATGCAACTGTTTCATGTTCAAGTTGTATGTTTCTTGTTGTGCATTTGAAAATTGAAAATAAAAAAGACCTTGATCTTAAAAAAAAAAAAAAAAATGGATGTGTGTACGAGAGTAGAAAACAACTGATAAATGAGTATTGAATATGAACACTTTGATTATTAATCAGGAAGTCCGTTGAGATTGGACCTCTTTTGTGAGGGCAAAGAGGGTGAACTGGTGCAACAACAATAAAAAAAAAAGAAAACAATTAGGCATGTGAATAGCATGTGCAGATTTCTATTAATTTCTATAACTATGTGTTGTGGTTATAGTATATATCCTAACAGTAACACCATATTGTACTATAGCATTTCACTCCTTTTGTGAAGCCGCAAAAAAGGAGAAAAATTCAGGTTGTAACGAAGACTTGCCACAACTTTTCCCAGGTTCAGATAGCCTTTTTTTCCCTCTGAACATTTCTTCATGAAACTTGCAAGAGGATCAGTAAAATCAAATTCCACCCTCAGTGTGGCTGACTGCAGCTCAACACATAGCTAATTAGTATCTGAAGACCACAAGATTCACCTAGATCCAGATCCCAAATCCTAGCAGAGGTGACAGAGCCTCATCACATATCACCAAAAGAAGATTCATAAAAAGAAAAGAAAAAAAAAAAAAAATGGCATCAATGAATTGTCATCCATACTTTTTTCCCTCAGCAATCATGCTCCATTCTACGTGCCCTCATACGGACACAATGTTCTCCTGTCGAAAACTGCCGAACAGAGACAAAACGCTCACTTTGTCTGCCTAAGCAAATAATTACTCCGATTAATTAGCCATGCTGTGGATAGCTGGAGGCAAACATTCCATTAAAAAGAGCTAAAACACAGCAGAAAATAGCTGTAACATCACCAATAGAGAGTGCCACTCTAGTGACCTTCTCTGACAAGCCCTGGGAAAGGTAGATGATATATAGGATGAGCTGTGCATGGACACAAGGCACTTTACATCCTCTTTCATTTGACTTGTTACCTTTTCTACTTCAGAGCCAGTTCAAATGATCTAGTCCATCAAATAGGTGGAGGAGAGTTTATCTTCGTCTCGCTTGACACAAATCAGCCTCAAATTACACTGAATGACCGGGAAGTCCGATTTAAGTGAGAATAAACATGATGCGATTATGTGAAGTTTTTCTGGGAGATTAATGTTGCTGATAATATTCGACTCCATGTCCAGTAGAGAGTGTTGTGCAAAAGAGGACACTAGTGGCTTTTTTTATTGGACATCTATGCAAAACTTTGCCGATATTTACTAAATGTTGAAAAAACTGAAGTGCGTAATGTCGGTTTTTCCATTAAATCACAAAATTGATGATTTCTTTCTTTATTATTATTATTATTTATTATTTATCGCGAGATGACACAATAAGTCATTCCATAAACATGGAGATGAACATAAATATCATGTTGACTTACAGATATATTCATTATTATTATAATATATTACCCCTCTACCCGTACTAAATTAAAAAATTATTCGGTTTCCTGGTGTGTCCACACATACAGCGCCATGTTTCTTTTAACCCATGAAGACCCAAACAGCCATTGGCAACCACAACGTCTACTGAACTAAAATGTTTAATACCTGCTGATCCACTAATCCTATCAATACATGTAAGTAATTGGTGTAAAATACAGTTTTTCATCTTTTCATGGTCATCAGATATGACCCATTTGGACATTAAGAGGCTCCGTAGGGAACGTGGAAACACTATCATCTTCTACAATGCTGATTCACCAGTAAAACCCATGGAGTTGGATCAATGACAGTGGATGGAGACACTTGTTTTTATGTTCAGTTAATAATATATTTGCTGAAAAAGTCAATTTGTCTTTGGTTTTCTCTGCTTCTGATATAATACTTATGAATTTACACTGAGCTTTAATGAATATCTACATGATTAGTGAATTAAATAAAGGAAAATGCATGATTTACACTGTAAAAATGCACAATACTGGTGATAATATCACAATAAATGCTGACAAATCACTTAAGAAAGGTTAAATAGAGAGACAAATGTATTTGGGAACTGACACAAAAGTAACACCAGGTCTTTATGGGTTAAAACTCTTCTTCTTCGCTTGTTGTAACATCTGTCAACATCCAGGTTTTTTTTTTATTCATGTGACTCTAGTTGCATAAAAAAGGACTTTCCATTGCAGCTTTGTGTGATATGCCAATTGTGCTTTGCCAGAAAAACCACCTCTTGCCGGCACAAAAACTTTTCATCAAAACGAGAGCAAAATTGTCATTTTTTCATTAGGCAAATTTTATGTGCAAGTTATATTTGTGCAATTTGAGGGTCAATGGAAGAGCAACTACTGTAGAGGTGCAGAAGAGAGGACTTAGGGCTGAAGGATTTCCGTGGAAAACTTGAGTCATCTGTATAGAAATCAGTGCACAAGCTGTTATGGATGTAGCAGCCTAGTGGGTAGCTTAGATATGGAGTTAGCTAGCATTCACGTATTTAACCCCCAACCTGTATGAAAATCCTGTGATTCAACAATATCAGGGTGTCACAGGCTGGATTTTCTACGGCCTGAAAACACATGCAAAGAGTTGATCCAGAAGTCTCATGTCTTGTCAGACCACTTTAATTTGTTGAATGATAATTGTGGAATTTTTGCCCATTGACGCTAAAAACTACTATTCACTGCAGCTTTAACGTAAGCACACAAACATGCCCAAAATTTCCAGACTGAAGCTTTGATGGCTGCATCCGAGCATCATATGATTTATCTTTTTTAATTAAAGAAAATGTAATTAAGGAGTCTTTGCCCAAATCTCTCTGTAAAGTCATACTTTATCGCCCAAGCTTAATATTGGATCAAGTTTACTGCGTAAGATGAACTTTGAGAAAAACAGCTACATGATGTGCGCCTGTCATAAAGATTTCAAAGTGCATTGTTTTGTCCAAGGAGACTACTTTGTAGCATATAAACAGACAGTTTTTGGGTTTATCTAACTTTATTCTTATGCTTTGTGTCCTCTGAGAACTGCCGGTGTGTTTGTGTTTCTGCTTGTTTCTTGTGTAGGAAGTTAAGACTCTAATCTCTCCCATTCTTTTTTACCTGCCCTTGTGGTTTTTCCTGGCGCCGTCTGGCACCATTACCCACCGAGTGACTAATGAGTCTTACAAATGGGTATTATTTGCATCAAAAGTCGGAGACAAATTTCAGTGGCAACACACTACACCTTAACAATGAGCGGCAGTTACAGGTAGGGCCAGTTAATCTGCCGATAGAGAGAAGGATGGGGATTTCTTTCATTTGATTAAGAAAGTTTCTCTCCTACTTTGTGGACTGAATGCTATTGTGTGCATATTGATCTTCTCCTGCTTTGTTGCAGTCTGTTTACAGTGAATATAGATCCATATAGCACACCTAAAAATATGCATCTTGCCACCTGTGCTTCATGCATCTGCTTGCTTTTAAGCACTTCCTTTCCTTATTGCATTCCGTTTTGCCCTATTAGCATTAATAACCAAGGACTGAAACTTAGTGATTTACTATCCACAACTGCTATCAATTACTGACCATTAAGTTGTCCTAATGATCTGTGATGGGGTTCCAACACAACACTATTGCTGCCAAAACACTGTAAGACACAGACTGTAGGCAGGTTCTCTGGAACTGAAAACTACCACGCCCCCTGCTGGACCATGCAGGAACATCAGCTAATTTGATCACTATGAGGTGCATTTGTGACCATGAGCTTTTTAGTATGGAGTGGAGGGTTCTTTCGTGAGCCTAATTTGTGCATTTATGCACGTCATAGAGACAGAAAGAGGCAGAAATGTATTTCCACCTTTCTATTTATGTGTAAATCTCTCACTACATTTTCTTTGGTGGGTCTTCACTTTCCTCATGGCCCCATGCCTATGCATTAGTGTGTTGGATCTTTATAATTTAATATGGCATCTGTGTACTGCCAGTTCAGTGCAGAATTTTCTCACAAATTATATTTTCTCCTTTTGTGTGGACAGAATGGGAAAATGGTCCCATTTGGACAAGTGACTGAGGTAATTTCATCTCTAATTTCAAATGAGTTTTTTCTTGTTTCATTTTGACTCATTTCATAGCGCTGACTGCTTTGTTGCTGCTTCATTTTCTTATTATTGTTCACTAAAATGGCATAGATATTTCCCACATGTAATAAGTAGCGTTTTGTTCCATTGATTTCACTCCTGCGCCATCACAAGTGGTGTGCTGGAGTACTGAGAATTTCATGTGCATCCTCTAAGTGGAAATCTTTTCAACTTTCCACATAGTCGCTGACTATTAATAGACTATAATGTTAATGGAGTTATATGTCAGTTATTCTGACTGTGGACGCTCATGGCTGGGTCCATCGTCACAGGGGGTAAAAATATGTGATGAAATCAAATATCTCTGAGTCCAGTGGGAGCACATCACTTCCTTGGGTCCACACAGTGGGTGGTTGGGTAATGTAACCAAATGTATTCGCTACAGGGAGATGCTTGGCAAACTTGCCATGGTTGTGGCAAACGTAATTTATGGCTCTAACAGGTATGACAGAGTAAGGAGTGGATGTGTGTGTGAACTCATATCTAAAGTAAAGGTTAGTCTGCGCTCATATAATGAACCATGGGGCAACTTCTGGATTTGTATAGGTCACACATTGCATATAATAGTAGCAGAAGAGTCACCTATCTCACTGTTTATCTGTGATTGAAAGAAAGACAGATGTGACATGGCAGGCTAAAATCCACCTCATGATATGTTCTCTAGGTTCGGATTGGGCCAGTAGGGCAAACCATGGATAGAATTATGCTCTCAATCCATGTGAAGAGACCCTGTGAAAAGTAGATATGGCCAACCCAACACCCATCCCCATCTCCTCTCCCGTTCCTTTCCCCTCCTCTCGATCCATTAGATGGAGCGCTTCTTACACCCGCAGGAAGCAGCAGAGGCCGTTTCGATAGCATCCGCCATCTATTTTATTTTTTCTTATTCTTATTTTTCAATTTGGTGGCTGGGGAAAGGTCAGGATTAGTTATCGACGTGGCTGTGTCTAAGCCAGAGACAGGGAACCACAGCCGCTGCCATGGGTCCCCTAAAGCCATTTTCCTCAGTCCCAGCAGTAGCCTAATCTGTGTGTAGGTGTGTGAGTGTGTAAGTACATGTGCACATGGTTGTGGAAGCACCTGTGCACATTTGTGTACACTCTTGCATACAGCTGTGTATTTATTTAACGGATGGTAAATACTTATTCTGTGTAGTTTCGAGTGTATTTTGATTTGCATGTAGGTGTTTATGAATCTGTGCATGTACTTATTTGTAGCTGGATAAGTATTCATTTTGTGTACAATGTATATGCATGCCCTCACAGTTGTATTTGCATGTATTTGCACAGAAATTGAGGAACGCTGCCCGACCTCTCACTAGGCAACTTAGCATTCCAAAAACATTGATATTCAAGTGGTTCTCAAACGCTGCTGTGTACAATTTCAATCAGTCTTTCATCTCTCTTGCTGGCTTTAGTCACTGTTTCCTTGAGTGTTAGACTGTAGTCTAACTGATTGCATTCACTTCTTCATGTAGCATCCAACTTTTCTTCTTTTATCATCTCCCATCCATTCCCAAACCAGCAGTGATTCCCAGTGTGAGAGGCTGCTGTCTACCAGCCCTAGACCTGTGAAATGATGATAGAGGAGCACAAGACCCTTACCCATCAGTCTTTATCTCTCCCTTTTGCCCTCCCCCCTTCCTCTCCAGCCACCACCACCACCTCCCCTTATGCTAGACTGAGCTCCAGTTGTGGTCACTCTGACGGTGACGGATGTTCCTGGTCGGACAGGGCTTCAGACCCCCCCAAAGTCATCTCAGCCCCGGCCTCAACCTGCTGGCAGGGTCCCCTAGCAAGGCCTCTACAGGTTAGAGGTTAGGGAGTGATGGAAGGAACTGTTATTCGGATTAGGAAAGGTAAGCAGGGAGAGAGAGGGGGAAGGATGTTTAAGTCAGAAAAGAAAGTTACCAAAATCCTTCTTCAGTGCTCTCAATGGGCTTTGTTTCCTCTGTGTTCCTCTTCTCTAGCAGAGTTTAAGCTGCTAGAGTGGTGCGATTTGTTTCATGTCATCAATTTATTTTGAGTAGTGCATTGCATTATTTAGATGATGCTTATCTCACCCTCAAAATCACTATCTTGTCGAGACTGGCGCAGAATTGCATCCATATCTCTTGTGCTCATCAAGGCATCTCATTTATTAACCAAAAAGGAATTCTGAGGAGAAGATATGCAAGAATGATTAGATGCTCAAAAATTTGATGCTATCTGTCAGCAATTGGTTTTCCTTCATCTCTCTGTAGCCACTAGATCTTTAAAAGACATTAGCCACATACTGTAAGAAATAAATCAAACAAATGGATTAGCAGAGCTAAATAGTTGTCAGGAGCCTCACAAGGCCTTATGAAGACAGATCTGCCTCTTATGGAGGCAATCAGGTATGGAACTTATCATAACAGAAATTAGGACTGAGACCCATTTTTTATTCCAGAACCCAAGGCTATATTTCCATAAAAACTAATGGCCAACTATATTATTCAACTACACTGACTTATGTGCTGGGTGCCCTGTATTTTAAATATACATATAAATATATATATAAATAATGTAAAAATTGCCAAGATTAATGTAGGGCTGCATTTTGAGATAAGGTGGAGCAGTAATTTGAACCGTATGTCATTATTGTGCAACACCCTCCGCTACCTCTTGGCACAGGAAAAGAGAAGACCATGGGAGATGGGAATGTTTGTGCCCTCATACTTAGCAGTGCATGAATAGATATGCACAACAACTGTCTCTCATGAGATGACACAACCATATGGTATATACGCATTGCTGTCGGTCACTTGAAAAAAAAAGGGTGTGCATTCAATCCAGCTATCGAAACTTGGTCAGTTGTTCATGAAGGTTAATGATGCAGCAAAGGCAACACATACTGCAATGGTCCACTGGTTTACCTTAAAGGAAGCAGTCACTGGAAAAGTTATGCTATTTAGATGTAAATGAATAAACTTTGGAGTTTACTCTAAAGTTTTGGCCAGACTTCCTGTTATGAATGATACTACACTCAAAAAAACAATTTGTTGGATGAACGTAATAAAATTATGGAAGGAATTTTTACTTACTAATTGTACGTATGCTGAGTGAACCTGAAGTATTTGCACTACTATTACTGATATGCAGTGCATGGGGTCCAACTTAATTTGTAAATGTTGTTTCAACATATTTATTAAGGAAGAATTTGACTTAATTGTCTTGGGTCTTCGGTCACATTAATTTGTATAATATGATTATGGCAGTAGTTCCCAATCTTTTTTGGCTCGTGACCCCATTTTAACATCATTAATTTCTGCCAACCCCAGACATTCAAAACGTAGACCTTTTTTTTGCTAAAATTAATTTGCTTTTGATCATGTAATAGTTTTCTATACTATGCTGTAAATAAACATTAATTCTAGATGACATTTAGTCTACATAATGTATATTATTATGGACGGAGGCAGAAAAGCCAGGTGTAGATTACTGCACAAAGTGAGAATTTTATTTTCCTTGGTCAGGATATGTACAGTCAGTCCAGCTTGGATTTACAAGGCTGACAGTTAATACTGAACAAACAACAACTCAAACTATGAATTATGAAAGAGCTGCAGCATCAGAAACTGACCACAATGAACATTTGAAAGATAAACAGTACCACAGTGCTTCAGTTTCAGCTTCAGAGTTTGTCATGTCTTTTATGGATTGCGATTGTCTCTGTCATCTCACCATATATTTTTTATTTATTAGTAAGTTTTTAATTTTTATCAATACTAGGAATTTCAGGTGACCCCATTTGAATTCCAGGCGACCCCATGTGGGGTCCTGACCACAAGGTTGAAAAACACAGGATTATGGATAACTTCCTTTGACAGAGTAGGTGCGGTTACATTTTTAAGCAGTACAATAATTAATCATGCTGACTGAACAACAATAAAGTAAGTTCGGTCATTAGATTATTGCCAACAGTCCTGTTCTTAGATCCTTAGAGATTCTCAACCCTTCCCGTCTGTCACGGTTTCTTACTTTAAGTTTCCCAGATCCATCAGACTCCACAGGTGTGCTTAAGCTCTTCCAATGTGGTTGAAGGTGTAATCCGCCAGAACACCTGTTCTTGAAGCAGCCATTTTGAAACATCATGAGTCAATGTGGCCGTGCTCATTCTGTTGTGGGAATCCTGATGAAGTATTTGGCATGATTATTCTCTAACAGATCTAGATTAAATCGGGGCTTTAATCCAAGTTTTAGGGTTAAAGTTAAGGTTAGATCCAAGCTAGTCTAAATGATGCCTATAAACCCGAGACGTAGGGTTAGGGCAAGGGTAGGGTAAGGGCTAGATTAACTGATTCCACCTTCTGCTCTGGAGGGGTATTGCAGATGGGATTCCTTCCTAAACCCATGAGGTTGTGTTGACCTAAAACAATCTTGTAGTTTAACAGATTTTGTACGTCATGCTAAAACTACATGATTTTAAAATGTTTAACCACTAAACATGAATTAATATAACAGAAGGTGCATGTTATACTTATGCTGCTAAAAAAGACACCTATGTTACGTCTTTTGAGTGTAGTAAAGTGAATATTATCCTGTAATTCATATGTTTTCCACAATGATCCTCAAAGTAAATGTCTAGCTCTTTAGGTGTTAAATGCTCTAAATGCTGCATACTGTAGGTAGTAACTTGGTTGTTGAGAGGAGTAATGATAAAATTAATCTCTAGGCAATGTAGCAAAACAGGCTTAAAAGCTAAAAGAAATAGAAGGTTGGTAGACAACTATTGGGATTAAAAGCGTATAACCCTTTAAAATTTTCATATATATGTCTGAATTATTTAATAAAAGTATTGATCAGTGCTCAAACATAATTATGGAGTTTTATATACAAGGGAAGACATTTCTTTGGAAGAAAATATAAAGACAAAACCAACATCAATCACAGTTTTTCCATCTGACTTCTACTTTTCATTTTTTGCTGTATCTGTGCATGGTTTTTCCACACAAACAGGTGGAGACTGTATTGTAGAGGTGCTGAAACAGACCCATATGTCAGCACTTCTTTTTGAGTCAGTGTAGTCATATCCAATAGAAACAACATTCAAAATTGTCATGGTAAACTTTAGTTTATCTTTAGAGATTCATGTCTTTAAAAAAAGGTCTGTGTATGCATTTGACTTTGTTTTTTTTTTTTTTCTGGTAAAGGAAACTTTGGAGTCTTGTTTTGCTCTACAAAGCTTTCCTGATAAAGAGGAAGGGATGGCTTTGCACAAACATCCTGATATGTATAGGTCACCTGCACAGCTCAGGTGTCCGTTTCCTCTATCTCGCTGTGCATCTGTAACTGGTAGACAAACATACTCCGTCCCCCATCCGTGCACCCTCATGGTATGCTTCCGTGAAAACTGTGATGATTGTTTTCATGAGTTAAACTACAAAAGGTAGACAGCTGGCATATGAAAATGTCATCACTGTAAAACTCCCCCCACTCGGAAATGGAAAAGGAGGGAAGGGGGGTGGGCACAGCAAGCCAAAAGGCCATTAAAATCTGCGATCATTTATTTCCACTCCCTCGTCTAATCCATCTCTCTGGGGAATGGTTCTGTCCTTATCCACCCAAGGCTACCAATCTATTCTCCTGTCTGTCTCCATGCATCAGAATGAACCTGTGAAACAGTCAGACATGCTCTCCTTCTTTTTTTACCCCTTTCTTCTCTTCAGTCTCTGCTTGTTGTTGGCTCAACTCCCCATTTCTGATTTGTTTCTCTTTATCTCTGCCTACTTTTTCCCTCCCCTGTCTCTGATTGCTCCTGTGTCTTTCCTGTTTTCACCTTTCCTCTCCCTTGGTGCCTACCTCCCTCTCCTCCTCCGCTCATTTCGTTGTGTCAGAAGTGTCTACATGAATCCAATTCAAATCATATCCAGAAAAGAGGGAGCATCAACAAGACTTTGTCGATGGCAATTTATGCCATGGTGAGCAAGGTGTACGTAACAGTGTGCATATTCCAGGGAGCTGTCTGATTGCATTTGGATTTGTGGAGGCCTGGTTGCTGCTTACTTGTAGAGCGAGGAAAAATTACACAGAAAGAGACAGCTGACTCATTTGTCACAATGTACTTTAATTTCTCTTCTTTGATTTTTTTTTTTTCTTCTTTTTGTATTTGCAGATTCAAAGGGGGATGTTTATTCTATTTTTGATGGATTTGTTTTGCTCAAAGAATGGATAAAATCCTGTAAAGGGAGTGCATGTGAAGGGAGGAGGGGGTCCTTTTCCCCCCTAACCTTGTATTTTTTGGAAGATATGAATGAGGGGTCTGAAGCATGCAGCTCATCATTCACTGCCTCACTAGTCATGAAAAGCCAGAGAATAAAAGTAGTGCCTCAAACCAAGGTCCAATTCCCCATCAGGCTAACTCTCCAAGGTTAGCCACACCATTGCGCTGTCACGTCAAGAAATAAAAAACTCCTGTCTGCCCCCACACTTCTCCCCCGATACAAACGTCTTGTGCTAATGGCTGCAACAAAGTCCCACTAAACATCGAGTGAATATTTATAGACCATTAATAACCTATGTGTAAACCGCTAGTGTCACCAAACGGGTGAAGCAGATGATGGGGAATCATGGTCAGGGCATTAATATTGGCTCAGACTTCCCCAAAGGTAGATAAATGGGCCCTAGTATCTTGGACTCATGCACATGGGATTGGCTGCCAGGAATCCCAGACGGAGAGGTCTGTGATCTGAGCCCATCCAAATTCTAGCGACATAATTGGTGTAATCGTGTGATGAATTGCAGCCATTTAATTTTTTTTCTCTATCTGCAAGCTTCAGCAATTTTCCTTATAAAGGTAGAGCCAGCAGAGTTCGTCGGGCATCTTCTTATAGTCGAGTTGGGAGAGGGCCGGGGCGATGTTAAATATGTACAATTGGGCAAGTAATTAGATTAATAAGGCCTAAATGAGCGCCAGGGCAGGAACTGAAACTCAAAATCCCTCATCCTTTGAGAGTCTGGTCTGAAACACATTATAGTATCTGTTCAAAGTTTAAATGAAGCCTGAAAAAAGTTTTTACGCCATGGTTCCTCCACTCGTTTTCACCCCCGACAGACTTGAATTCCCCCCCTGCTCATCTCTCTGTTCACTAGACTAAGAAAGAGATGTTCAGCAGAAGTAATAATGAAGCAAAACTTGTGAAGCACTGCAAGAGGCAAAAAAGGAATGTGATAATAAGAGGACCTATAGGATTACTTAACTCTCCTCAATCTTTGGCCGCACATGTTTCATGTCAGATTTTCTTTGATTCGGAAAATTATACCATCATATAAATTTTTATTGGGCCTGAACTTTGCGATTATGTAAACATTTGGGCTAATTATGCAAAAAGACAAAACCACTCAACTAAATAGAGGTAAAAGGAGACCAGTGAGCTTGCACAATTATTCTTTCAGAACAGTATTATGAAGGAGTTATGATTTAATTCACATTTTCTTCTTTCACTTTCTCATTGCAATCCACTATCGCCATATATCATAGTCAGGTGTTGTTTGCCAATTTAATTTGAGTGTCTCTCAGAGACTAAAATTAAGGGCACTCTGCTTATAAATGTCAATCATGTCAGCAAATACAACCACTCCTTTTCAGGATAACTGTTCTCTTGTCCTCAAAATTCAAGTATTTGTCAACATGATTGAGAGCGGCACTTCTGATCAGACTACTTCAAAAACCTCAATGTTGAGTTAAATTATCATTAAATCACTAAAGGTAAGAGTGTAATGAACCTTTTCACCTCCATTAAACCTGGAAATTGGTTGTAGAGCCTTTTATTCTCCAAACATCATAACTTTGCAGTGGAAGTTTTGTAGCAGGGGAGAGGATTTTATATCGCTTTATATGTTTTATATGGATCCCACATTTTAATTTCTACACTGCTGATTTGATCGTGGAAGTTGAAATTGGGGTTATGGTGTGGTCACATATATGAGCCCAGCATGAATTGTCTTTTGAATAAAAAAAAAAAAATATATATATATATATATATATATATATATATATATATATATATATATATATTGTTCCACCCACGCAAGAAGACTGTTTCTGTCCTATAGCGGAGAAAGAGTACAATGGGACAAATAGAGCTTTAGCAGGCTTTAGAAACATGAAAGTACTGTAGGAGGGCACCCAGCTCCTTGGGGGTCCAAGATTTCCTTCATGAATGCAAAACAATATAGTGTATATGTGCGTGTGAAGTGGAGTGGAGTGTGTGGGGGAGGGGGTGCTATCATCAAAGGCACCTCATACTTCAGCACGTTTTCCTTCGTTTTTCCTTCTTCTCTGACCTGACATGGATTAATTACAGCCCTGCACAATTTACACCCTGCTGGAACTGTGGCAGAGAATAAAGAATGGTTGAAATGTGAGCCCAGTGACAGGGCGTTAGAATGCTGAATTGCTTTGTGCAGCACGTGCCGTGCCTCTATTGCCTTTGCAGGCACCATGTTTACAAAGTCTGACTCTTGGGTGAACTCCTAGGCCTTAAATGCCCTCACTTAGATCAAGACGGCCATAATGTTTTATGGACCGCATAAGATCTGTTCCATTTTTGACTTTCATGTACCATGGCTTGATCATATCTGGCCTTTTTGACCTTATTCAGAAATTTCAGTATGTCTCTTAGGGTTCACCAATGCTGTAATTCAATGCGACTTGTTTTGAAATTTGATGGGACCGACATGTCATGTGTGACTTATCTAGACAAGAGTATGCAACATTTCTGCTTATAGAATTCTGCACTATGAGGCATGCTTATTGGTAAGGCAGCTTTAGCAGACACCTCAGTCAGAGCCGGCCTGGCGCTGCCAAGGACGTGTCAGCAACAACTGGCGAAGCAGGCGCCCTGCCAGCCCGCCTGGCCGCCTTGCCTATGAATGGTGCTTTTGTCAAAGGTGGCAGTGAGCACACTTGAGAGGGCTGCAATTAACACCACCTAAAATTAGAACACATGACCCTGTGCATCTGGCGTGAAAAAACTGCTTTCCTTTTTGTTTTGAACTGAATACTGTTTTAATATGAGCATTTGGTAAAGCAATGATTCTGACAAGGCTGAGCGCAGAACTGTGTATACGGGGATGATCATGTGTCAGAGGTCATCAGGTGAGGGCCCGGCAGTCACTGAGTCCACTCAGGTTAACTAGGTGGGAGCAAGCAGACAAGGGAAGCCATCTTGGCTCAAAGTGACCAGCAGATCAATGCACTAAAAGGGAGAGCCAAAGGTCAGGCTGCTCAGTGGCAGCTCAGGGATTCACTGTGACAGCCACCAGGAGGGGAGGGGGGCTTCATGTGACCACATACTCTATAGTTGTATATTTCGATCAACGGCATCACTAGATGGACCATTTCTGTTTTGTGTTAAGCAAAATATTCCAGAAATGCACAACAAGGAAGAAAAGTAGAATTTAAGAAAGCTTATGTTTCCTGGTGTTACAGAACCTGTTTTCATCAAATTTGACAGAAGAAAAGGCAAAGTAGAACATGGACCAAAAATGAACCCTTCAAATTCTGGAGCAAGAGATCTAGATTACCAGATTCATCAGAGGAAGGAACATCCCCTCAGCAACCCAAACAAAATTAAAAACAGACACTTGTTAGTGATCTTAGCTTATACTGTTCAAGTTTGTCCAATAGTAGAGAGTTGAGTACTGTCTTGAGCGTTCTGCTCAAGAAATAAAAATTGTATTCTCCTTAAATAAAATGCTAACAAACAGTATCATGAACAAAGAACATGAATGGACAAAAGACACCACTCTAACAAATGATTTATACATTGTGTTTACTTTGAAAAAAAAATATTGAATGGCTTTCCTATAATTAGCCATAAACTCAAAACATCACATTTGTTTGTGCCCTCTTGTGCTTCACAGGTTGCTAAATGGAAAAAGGCACCATTCCAGGCAAAAGGGACAATCGCTACACTGATCACTATATCCTCTGCTATATATAGCTCAGATGCTGGGGGGGGTAAAAAGAAATGGATGGAGCCTTGAATTGAATGGCAAGACCCCAGGCAAACTTGAACTTGGAACAATCAGTGCCCTGCTAGTTTATTAGTAAATCCCCATATTTTCAGATAATGTTGCTAATTTATCACATGGAGAATGATCAAAAGCAGTAGCATTGCTTCTCTTTTCAAGTCTTATCACCACACAAAACCTACTTTGGCTCAGGGACAGAGCTGTTGATATATTGGTCTGGACACCTGCTTTGAATACCACTTCCTTTGAGTGGCATTCTTGGCAGACCACACCTGAGGCCCTAGATTTTATAGCCAGCAAACCAACAAAGGAACAACCTGTGCGTAAGAGCTAAACCTCCTAAACTCTCAGTGGAAAAAGAGAATTGAATCTTTGGTGCTCTCAGCTCTTTAACTATTTTATGAAATATTTCAATTAGCTTTCTTTCACTGACGTGACACACTTATTTTAATTTCCATCCTTTGCGTCATTTTCATTTTTCTCATTTATGACTCTCTCCCCTCTTCATCACCATCAACCGTCCCTTATTTTCCGCCTTCAGACATTAAACTGTCTCACAAATTCAACTGAATTATAGATTTTCAAGGGGGTGTGGTAGTGTGTTTGGCAGTGAGAAACATTTATAGCAGGAAATAAACAAGATGCCCACCAATTTGAAAAGAGGGGAGTTCCCCTGCTGTGCATTCAAATTGGTCCACGCAATATGACAGGCTACTGTCGAGCATGTCTGTCGGATTAGAAGGCCCAGAGACGCTGTTAATTTGTGTCCACTCATTCTCAGGATATCATCACTTTTTGTCCATGGCTTATCATCCTCTTCCTAAACCACTGCTGTCATCCAACAGTGCTATTAGGGGCTTCAAAACTTCTGTCAGTAAGCTCTGACCCTTAAGTCATTCCCTCGTTTGATGTCTTCTTTCTCCATCACTGTTGCTCCAAACAATCAGGAAAGGGATTTATCATTGGGATTATCCATATTGCTTGACAGCTAGAGAGGGTAATGTCGCAGTGTTTAATGTGAAACTGGCCATTTCATCAGTAAAGCAAGGGGTAGACTAAAATATATAGTGCTTTTGGTGATCAGCATTGTGATTTTTTTTTTAAGAAAAAGTCTGGTTTGTTCTGCACTTTATTTCCAAACAAGTAAAATTCACCCAAAGAAAACATCAAAAAGCATTACTCACACAAAATCTCTTCAGTTCTGTAGAATAGTGCTGCACAAACAGAGAATCACCCCTCCTCCATGCAGCCTCTATTTTCCCCAGGATCACTGGACGCCAAACAGGCAAGAAAAATGACCAGCATGCTCTCTTTACTCCCCTGAGAAGTGAGTCCTACACACAAGGATGTGGCTATTACTTATCATCATCAAAAAGTGCTTGTTTGGTGATAATAAGGGCCTGGGATAGAAATCTCAGCTAAAGGGAGGGAGGGGACTACCTGAAGTAGCAACGGAGGAATCCTTCCTCTGCTTACCCAAGCATTTTCTGTCTCTCTAAAACGGAGGGCCAGCTCTAAGACCCGGCTTAGCCCAGAAATAGAGGAAGATAGGGGGAAACTGTTATTAACCATGGTTAGAAGGAAGAAATAAGATAAAGAATAACAGACAACAACTTCAAATGTGCTTACTGTGCAAGAGACAATCATTGGGGAATACAGGAAAAGGCTATAATAAAGCATTAGGTTGTAGCATCTTGTTTTTATCTAATATTCTAGTGTCTGCAGTGGTAAACATGGAAGTAATATCACTTCAGAAGGAAAAGCTGCCAATTTGTGAGGCCCACCTTGAAGGACTAGGAGCAAAATGCTTCTGAGCGAACAAGCTTTATTGTGTATTCTATCACTGTGTATTCTATCCCCACAGTATTCAACCTGAAGCGTGGTCACTTTGCTAATAGCAACATTCAGCCCAAAGGGAAAGTCATAGCAAAATAAATTTCCATCTACCTTGTTTTTTTCCAGTAGGTCAGGACCGTACACCCAGGGGGAAAGCGGGACAGCTCACAATTCAACATGAAACATAACTCATGTCATGCTACGTGGGGAGAAAGTTCATGCAATACATAAATTTAGGGTCATATGTTACAGTTCCAGCAGGGGTCACACTCAATAATAGCCCAATTGCAATGCAGGGCTAGCAGGCCTTATCTGTAAAAGTTCTTTCTTGACAATGCAGTGCACCGCTACTCGCGTCGCTTTGCAAGCTATTCACGTTCCTTGTTTGTTTTATCTATCACCATTCAGCTATTTGGGTTTGACACTAGGTTCATGACCACTTCAATTCGCCTCCTGGTATCTGATGATTCCGTCTCTCACACTTCCCTAATGTATTCTGAAGGGAGAAGGGCTACGTGTTGGGGGAAAAAGCACACGTCCCGTCTGATTGCAAGGTCTTCTCTGATGAATCGTGCTGCAATGGACATCTTGGCTATATCAAAGGGTGCTTTCGGCTCGCTACTGTGATTAATCAGAAAGGGTCTTTATTGTTAACACAAAAGTCACAGCTGATCACTGGAAGACTCATGAAATCAAGTATTAATTCACTCTCTCTGTTGATGAGATGAGACCTCGGCATAATGGAATGATGTGGCAACATTTATTATGACAAGAAATGTCTTTGTTTTGACTTGTCTGTTAATATCGGGGTAAATTAAAGGTGAAGGAGTGATGCTGGCGTGTAACTAGAAAGACAAAAGTGTTCACCATATGAAATACAGAATGGGAAGAGAGAAAGACAAAGACTCAAACATTCGTGTTGACAGAAATACCTGCCTTGCCACGAGCATTTCTCAGCGGTAAAGCTATACCTGTAGGACAGAAAGGAGAGAGAGGAAGAAAAATTGAGAGATTGAAATAAATATCTATTTAAAAATAGCCTCTCAGCATGGCAAGGAGAGATTTGAAGATATTATCCTCAAAGGCTGCTGTGAGTGAGGCCGGGAGAAGGGAAGGCTGTCTACAGTGAAATATGAAAGGCACATACTCCCTGACAGCCTATGGCTTTTCCTGATACTGCCAACACCAGCCCACTGGAGTGATCCATAGACTCTTTGTGGAGACTTGTGATATAAATGCTGAGGGCTAGATGTTGAAGATCCTCAGCTCGCTGCCACCGCACCCTCCCTCGTCATCCTTCGCCATTGCCTTGCCCGCCGCATGAGGGGAATTTGTTATGTTCTCCCTCGTTCGCCTGCCACGGAAATATCAGGACGGTAGACAGGGGGCAAGTCGACTGACTTGTCCTTGTCCCTTTTCAATTTGACAAGGCAAGCAGCCTTGGGGACTTTCCAGTCTATTTTCAAATTGACCATTTATAATCAGTTTTCTAAAGGAGAAAGAGAAGGGGTGGTGGAGTCGGGCTGGCCCTGTGTTGTTATGGAAGCTATAGAGCTGGGGGTTGGGAGATGATAATACAGCAGCGTGTTGTCAGATGTGTCAGCAGGTAAGATGAATGAAGAAAAGGGAGTGGGTGCATAAAAGGAAATACACAGTGGGGGAGTGACCTCTATTCAAAAAAGAAAAAGTGGGGGGAAAAGAAGTAAATCTATATCCTGAAGCAAATAAACATATACAGCCTTTCTTTGAAATATGCATCACCTCTCCATGAACCTGAAATCAGAGGAAGAAGTTGTGCCGGCAGTGGCCAAAACCTCACAAGAAGAGGCATGCGTTGTCCATTTTTTGACACCAATGTGGCTGCATATATCAGCACCTGCAAGGTCAGGCCGACTCGGGCGTGGCAGCATGGTGAGGCCCCCAACCCAGGAGGCGTTACAGCATTCTGTCACACTGCTTGCTCCACCGACGCTACACGATGACATTTCCACAAGATGGCTCTTCTGAATTATGCGGCCCAGCGGAAGGGTAAGAAGGGAAAGGGAGGAAAAAAGCTCATTTTCTGGGTGTCTGCTTCTGACCTGAAACCGCCACTTGTTTTCATCAGTGCCTTTTTGCCGCTTATGCAAAATGGTGGGCAGGGTAATAGGGGAACAATCAAGTCGGCCTGCTGTTCGTGTTCTCCATGCCGCAGTCGCCTCTCTCTCTTTAGGGTGGAATGACACGGTGTCACCTCTACACTGGCCCCCATCCTCCCCAAATTAATCCCAATTTGGCCATCAAGCACGGGCCGTCGAAAGGGGCAGGCAGTAAGTACTTGACATTCTCAGGTGCATGAGTTTTGTTTATGTAGTAACGCTGAGCCAAGGCATTTCACTGTGGATGACAGCAGACCAGGTTTGCATACACCACTTGATTCTGGAGCGCTGCATGAGTGACTGCTCAGCAGCCCGTGGCCCTGTGGCATTTCAGCAGAGGACATTTCAGTAAAGATTGCCTCAGGTGTCAAGCGGCTTGGAAGGTGCGGACGGCAGCTGGAGGTCGTTTGTCCAGCGAATTGATTCCACCGTGACCCCATCACTCTCTCCAAGTATTGATCCATCCCCCAAGACCCCTATACAATGCCCATGCCACACAGGGGAATTACAGCTCAGGCTTCAATGTGGACTACCCTTAAACAAAACAATGGCAAATTTTCAATAGGACGTCACTCATCACTTTATGAAATAGGCATTGCACCGGCCACTTACCTCTGAGGTCACTGCAACATTGCATGGAGTCCATTTCGGTTATTGGGATTCAATGAATGTGGAGAGTGGGAGTTTATAAACATAAGAGCACAGTGAGTGAAAGGAATGACCGTAAGTCATTACAGGAGGGGGTTCGGGGTGTATGTGTGTTGATGTGGGGGTGTTGGCTCTCAAACACGGAATACCCTTTCCTAAATGCTTTCCTAGGCAGATCTCCCATGCCTTTTAGCATGTCACCCAGGGCCATGAATCACCGTTACAGCACCTACATTTTTACCTGGGCATCTCTAAGGCTTTTTCATTAGAGTAAAAGGAACCCCAGACAGACGTCGACTGGAGTGTTGGGGGGTTGGCTGTGCTTGCGAAAAGGAGGGTCACAGATTTGGGTTGGGTGGGTTAATTACAATAACAATGGGGGCAGCCAAAAAAAACATGCGCTATGGCACAGCTGAGCTGCTCTCATTTGTTTCAATAAGCTAAATTGATTCCTATGTCCTCTGGTGCCATTTGCATTGCATCCATTTAGCGCTTGCCTCTCATCCCACTCTCCTCCCACTCTCACCTCCTCCTCCCCCGCCATTCACTTCACGTGTGGAGGGCAAGACAACATCGACGGGGACGCATTGATCTTCTTGGACAGCAGATACATGAGCAGACATACTCACAGTTCCACATGTATTCATGTATTCCATGGATGTGCATATATGTATATGCATGCGCCCGTGAAACACACACTAAAAGTGTTTCACATTCAGGGTTTCAATGATTTTTCTTGTCAAAACAATTACCTACTGAAAAACAAATTGCTGCATGTGTGCATAGACTAAAGGTTTAAAAAGCAGGAGCTGAAAAAAGGGCAAAATATAAAAACACCCATCTGCATCTCCTCACCATCTCAACCGAAAGACTAAATATACAATGACCTGATGCCATTTCACACTACTTTGAAAACGTGAAGCCACAGAGCAGGAGAGTCACGTCTGATGAAATTGCAACAGTGATCAGTAATCATAAGCCTCTTTTACACAGAGATCCCGGAAAAAAGGTGAGATGGTGATCCCACCTTTTTGCCACCACTGATCGATTTCCACAGCCAAGCCAAAGGAGTAACTGTGGTGAGACAGGCTGGACTTTTAATGCAGCGGACCTGTGTTCTGGAATCAAAGGGGCAGTGATGCAGTGTAGCGTATAGTGTGACGTATAATTTGCGTGTCGGAAATACCCCGGGCATAGTGGTGTAGCTAACCTCTCCAGAGTCTTTCACCATTCCACAAGTGTTAGCATGGATAGAGTCCTCCACCCAAAGTGTCAACAGCTTGCGGATCTCAGCGTCTCCCCCAGTTTGACATGTTTCTGGCCGCATTGATATGTTTGTTTACTGTACTGCTCATTTTAAATGCCCCTGGCGCGGGGTTCGCATACACGCAATACGTCATCAAAACGTCCCACCTTGGTTGCGGAACGAGAGGTGTTCCTTTTACATAGCGTTCTAGAATCATCATTCCACCTTTATCACGACTCTGTTACTACCTTCAGAGGCGTTACAGAGGTGGGACCAAATGATCCCACCATTTCCTTTACACAGACGTCGCTCTGGAATGAAGGTGAAATATTCCCGGAACAGAAGTGTTGTGTAAAAGGGGCTATAGTTAGTTGTCAGGCTTGTATTTCACCCTTTGCCTCTCTGAAAACACCTCAGCATCCACAATTTTGTGTTGTGGGCTACATTTACCGCAGCCTGATATCCAGAAAAAGCAGTCTCATTTCCTTTTACACCACATGAATTACAATTTGCTAAAAAGTAATTGTGCAATTTTTGTCCAATGTTGCCAGAATCTCACACTGAAGCTCAAAGTTGTTGCTGTCAAATCAAGCCAGCTGGTGTCAGTATTAGAAGTCCTGTGCACATTTCCTATTTCAATCCTTCAGTTATTTACTGACTCTTATATCTAGGTTTCTTAATATATTTTTCAGAAAGTATATGCATTCTGAGTAACAATTTTTTTCTTAATTAAATACATTAGTCTTATTCTTATCTATTATTGTAAATTATTTTACATGTTATATTCTGATCATTGAATTAAACTGTTGTCATACTGGGAATATGATTTACAACTTTTATCTTAGAGTTTATTTTTTCCTATAAAATCATCTTTACATTTGTAACATGTGTCATATCAGTTCTTTTAAAATTTACATTTGCACATTGCAGCCATTTGATCCACACTCCTACACACAAAGTTGGACAATGTTCATGGTGTATAGGCAGCTCAGTGCAGGAGAGTGTATTCAGTTGCATAACAAACTTCCTGCCTTGCTTTTTGACCACATTAGGCTTGCTCTGGCCCACACCGTCTCACACAGTGGTGGACTTTTCCACTGGCTGCTCCAAACACCCTGAAAAACTCTGGTTTTATGACTAATTCATTTTTACAGACTCTAAATTCTGTACTTCAGAAAACAGAATTGGACCATTGTTGTATTTTTGCCTTATAATCAGTATTAGAGAGTATTTTGTACCACGCTGCTGTTTGAAGACAGATTCAAATTGAAGTTTCAGTGTGTAACATTTAAACCTGCGTATGACTTTCATCACCAATTTTTCATCAAATCTGTAAAATCCAAGTCAGCCTAAGTATCACAAATCCATAAGTCTTTCTGTGACTACGCACCTGAATCTTTTCCATCATGGTGAACAATTTTTAAGTGTACTC
Source organism: Sphaeramia orbicularis (assembly GCF_902148855.1). NCBI lineage: Eukaryota > Metazoa > Chordata > Actinopteri > Kurtiformes > Apogonidae > Sphaeramia > Sphaeramia orbicularis. Next base: position 28,383,891 of record NC_043974.1, read on the forward strand.
CACCGTAAACACTGTATGTGTTTACAGTGGAGTTCCATGCAGCCGCAGTAGCAGCAACAACATGTCAAACAAGTGAAAGTGGGTGCATGGAACTCCACTTCCCACAAAGCCCATCACGACAAATTTCCGAAAATGCCCAAGTGACCTACTGTCTCTGTTTGTAAACAAATGGATTGTCCATGGTGGAGCATATTTCAAAATCATTCACCGTGAGGGAAGAGAATCAGGTGCATAATCATGGAAAGACCTATGGATTCGTGATACTTAGGCTATGACTCGGGTTTATAGATTTGATGAAAAATTGGTGACGAAAGTGGTACACAGCTTTAAGGACATCTAATGGGGCTGTTGCAGATTGTAACCAACTGAGCCTAACCCACCCATTCATCTTGTTCTATGTGGACCCTCAAAACATTTAAAGGTCTTCGTTAGAACCAGTGTTTTTGCTTTTGTCCTCTTTCTAGGCACTTTAGTTAGAAGTAATCAATTGGAAAGAATCTGTTCTGAGCTACTGTTGAAACATGGCAGTGCAACATGGCTGACTCTGTGAAAGGTGTCCTTTTCCTTCTGTTTGTATAAACAACAGTTTCTATATTAATATGTAAATAACATTATAGTCATCCATGGCATGCATTAAACAAGTAGGGAGAAATCAAAGAGAGCGGTTTTCCTCTGGGATCTAACTAGGGATGTTGCAAGAGTGTGGGATGTGTCTTGGCATCACTCACAGACACTTCACATTTTCATCATTTTTATAATTTAAGTTTTAACTGATGTTATAGTTTTAATAATCATTTCTCCTTTTTTTCTTTTCAGTCAAATCTGAAAAAAATTGTGTTCATATGGACTCTATTTTTCCTTCTTATTGTGACTCTTTATCCAAACTCGACAATGCTGTCATGCACACCAACCATACCTCCCCCTAGTTTGGAGTGATAATGAAGCTTAGTTTGACAATTCCGTCACTATTCTGGTATTCATAAGGTGTTTGTTAGCTATCTATGGCATCCAACCAAACAGATCTAACCTTAGATTCCAGCTTTCCTCTCAGTGTGATGCTGTCCATGCAACAACTGATCCATCTCACCTACTCTGTCGTCCTTGCTTGGTTGCTATGTCCAATAGCCCCTGTATTGCTCACAGGCATGGTCAGTGAATGCAGCACTGCCGACTGGCCTATAACGTAGCCCACAGTCAGGGTGGTATCCATCTCTGCTACCTCACTGCCTGCCATGGATCCCCCCTCCCTACACACACACACACACACACACACACACACACAATGGTTGGTGCTAACATGCACACACATACTCACACTCCCATCATCAGTCACCGTCTGGGCAGATAGCGGCGGCCGTCAGACAGATGAGTGAAGACTGGGCCTGTTACCTGAGTGCCTGCATGACAATAGGCCCGTGAGCTGAGATAGAGAGACAAAAGCTGCCCCACACACACACACACACACCACACACACACATACACACACGAACGACGACAGCAGTTGATTTTATTGTCTCCTGTACAATTAGCTGTCAGCCAATACCATGTTAAAGATGTGCTATACATTGCACCCAACATAGCAACACATAATTAAATACTGCCATCACCACGACACATTTCACACACTATAATTACAGCAATATTTTGACAACAGGTTTGATCAGACGTTCAGAACAGATAAAATACAAACTAGTTTAAATCACACACATGAAAAGAAGGTGTTGCTAGTTTGATTGGATTGTCACGCATTGGTTTGACATATAGCCATTACCATTTTGGGCATCTGGAGCCAGAAGTGACCATTTTTGGACAAGAAGATAGAGTGGGAGAAGAATGAGGGCTAATACTGTAGAACCTTACCATGATAACACTACCATTAACTTACGGAAAACAACAACACTGTTAAATGCCACCAAGTAATTTAAGCTGCTAAATAAATGCTAACACATACAGCTGTATTCGTGAACAGAAATGTCAACTTCCTACACAGCCTGACCCAAAAAAAGTTTCAACCTGAGTTTAACGAAGCAGATGGATAAGCCTTCCATTTTAGATTACTGCAGTGATTCCATGTGTTTCAGCTGCAACAGGTTATTTAACCCTAAGTGACGCATTGAGCAGCTTCTCATTTGTTAAACATCTATCAGTTTGACAGAGCATAAAGGATGGACTGGGTTTGGATGGAACAAGGTCATGTGGTCTGAGTCCAGACTGACCCTGTTCCAGAGTGACAGGCACATAAGGGAGAGAAGAAAGGTGGATGAAGTGATTACCCATCATGCCTAGTGCCAACAGTGGGGGTAGTGTTATGATCTGAGGTTGCTTCAGTTAATGAGGTCTAGATTCAGCAACATTATGTGTCTAAAACATGAAATCGGTTAAATACTTAAACATACTATTGCATCAAAACACAGTATTCGAAATCTGTCTGACAGGACATTTTAGAGACAATTTGACAGATTAGTGTTGCTGAATGACCCACATTTTTACTTTTAAATTCATTTTTGCTTTAGTTGGACCATAAGGGATTATCCAAAACAAAAAGCTACTTTATATTGAAATAAATGTTGGAATGGCAATCAATTTAAGTTCGCTCTCTGATGGGACATTTTTGGCCCCTGGTATTTTAGGCTAAAACTCCAACTAAAATTTTTCTTTGGAATTTCATTTAATCTATACCTGTGCAACTCATATTGCAAGATTTAAATCTTAAGAAGTAATTAAGGCATAAATAGAGCAGGTTTTTGTACTTTCTTTGGCAGCATGGGCTGTTGAGTGTAAAAAGTCATTTTCTCTGATGATGTATCTCTGATGGGACACTTTTGACCACTATTTAAAAATCTGACAACAGACGTTAAAAAAAAAAAAGAAAAGACACCATTTTGTATCTAGTGAAATCTATTTACATGAGTACTTTAAAATGACATTTCTGTATTTTATAAACATCAGATGCATTATGTTGAGAATATTTAAATAATTATGACACATCAATAAGGCACAATATAATTTTTGTACAATCCACTATCCATTACGACTACCAGTACTCAGTATTAATTAACATTGTCCATGATAGACATTCTATTATTTATATAAAAATGCCTTTTTTCCTTAGTCCTAGAAGCCATAGCTTCTCTGCATTAAGGATTTCAACCAGTAACATTAACTGGTGAGGGGAACATGTAATGTCCTGGGTGTGCATTAATAAATCTTACATAATCTGAAAATTTGAGTTATTTTCTACAATGATGTAAGAATTTTAAATTTCAATGAAACAAATGTTCTAATACCCAGGGCACCATTGTTTTATCCATCCATCCATCCATCCATTATCTTCCGCTTATCCGGGGCCGGGTCACGGGGGTAACAGTCTAAGCAGGGATGCCCAGACTTCCCTCTCCCCAGACACTTCTTCCAGCTCTTCCGGGGGGACCCCGAGGCGTTCCCAGGCCAGCCGAGAGACATAGTCTCTCCAACGTGTCCTGGGTCTTCCCCGAGGTCTCCTCCCAGTGGGACATGCCCGGAACACCTCCCCAGGGAGGCGTCCAGGAGGCATCCGAAACAGATGCCCGAGCCACCTCAGCTGGCCCCTCTCGACGCGGAGGGGCAGCGGCTCTACTCCGAGCTCCTCCCTGGTGACTGAGCTCCTCACCCTATCCCTAAGGGTGCGCCCAGCCACCCGACGGAGGAAACTCATTTCAACCGCTTGTATCCGGGATCTTGTCCTTTCGGTCATGACCCAAAGCTCATGACCATAGGTGAGGGTAGGAACGTAGATTGACCGGTAAATCGAGAGCTTCGCCTCTCGGCTCAGCTCCTTCTTCACCACAACCGACCGGTACAGCGACTGCATCACTGCAGATGCTGCACCGATCCGTCTGTCAATCTCACGCTCCATCCTTCCCTCACTCGTGAACAAGACCCCGAGATACTTAAACGCCTCCACTTGGGGCAAAGACTCCCCACCGACCCGGAGAGGGCAGACCACCTTTTTCCGGTCGAGAACCATGGCCTCGGATTTGGAGGTGCTGATCCTCATCCCGCTCGCTTCACACTCGGCTGCAAACCGCCCCAGTGCACGCCCCTTGTTTTAACCCTATAATATCTGTGGATTTTTTTTATTCCATGATTGCAGAAGAATACACCAAGATGACAATGCCAGGATTCATCAGGCTTGTGAAAGAGTGGTTCAGGGAGCATGAGATATCATTTTCACACATATGGAGTTAAATGCCTGAACATTGTTTAGTATGAAGTAATATAATGCATCTTGTAGTCAAAGCTGGTGGTCCAATACTGGAAAAAATCAAAATCTTACTTACCAAGTGTATTTTTCTCATTTCTAGTCAAAATATCTCATCACACTTAAAATAAAACATAATCACCTAAAGAGTAACTTTTCAGTTAGATATAAGAATTTACTTTTACACAATAGAGCTTGAAAATCTTATTTCAAGAAATCTTACCAAGATAATTTTCACTTGTTCCATTGGCAGATTTTTTGCTTAATTCAAGCAAAAATATCTTGTGTTAATTTTTCTTTTTTTTTTTTTTTAGAGGAGCATTTTTTCCAGTGAACAAACATAGTGTGACTAACTTTTTTGAACGGGCAATGTTTAATGTATAAGCACACAAATTAGTATTAGTCGGCATAATTAGTCAGCTAACTCACACAACATTTAGAAACTGCTAATATTAGCTAATATAATAAAGTTTGCTAACAGTCCAGCTGTTGACATTTCAACCCACCTTCACTTTCAGGTCATACACACTGCTGTGTGGTCATGACCTCTTGGCTTTCATGTCCTTATTTATTTATTTACTTATTTGATAAAAAGTACTTTTGGACAAAGCTCAAATCTGTGTGAACAACTTCAGATCCAGTGAGCTGGGATTAATAAAAAAGTTTCGTCTCAGAAACTTTTCTTCTTATCCCAGACGGATCATAAACCTGAGAATAAAAGTGACTGATTGGTTGACAAAAGTCTAAGTCATAGTATTTTTTGGGGGAAAGTGCCGGTCCCTGTTTACTAAAATCTGTTCCCAGTACAGTTTTGACCTGACCTGCACAGGGAACTCACTGGGGCATCCCAGCAATGGACTGAAGTGACCAATACAGCATCTGCATATGTATGTCTGTGGTGTCAACATTATGTCTTCCACCAATTTTATTAAACAGTGCCTACACACTCCAACGACCTCATTCCTCAGTTAAAAATCTACATTTATGGGGTGAAATTGCCACTAAAGGTGCCGCGATCACTTCCTTGAGTCAGCAATAAGAAAATCCTATTAAATCCCTTTTAACTGAGTCTCATTCAGGAAAATCCTGACAGCTTGTGAACAATATAAAAATATAGATCGTAATAACTTCAGGGAGGAGAAAGAAGTCTGCACATTTGAACCATCAGGGGTTTTTTTTTTCAACTCCATATCCTGGCACACTTCTGCACTCACTCTCTAAAATGCAGGACGCAGGTTGCAGGCCAAGGTGCACGAGCCTTGGAAACCTTTTAGGTTTACACAAGCAGATGTTGCACCCAAGCTCAAGTTGGAGCTAGAGTTACACACAAACACAGTCGCTGTAACGTACACGCTCTGAGTACGCCACAAGATTTATAACAATAAACGTCTCCCCAAAAGGCACTGAAACGCACCAACTGTTTTGCGAGCAGCCTTGAACTCTGGCTGATCTGCTATTTGTTACCTGGAGCACTTGGCAAAACAAAAACAGCTACAGCCCAAACACTTGAAAGGGCTTATTGCTCATGTTGCCCACAAGTTCAGTGCTGTCTGGCTCAAACAAACCATCACAGTTAAGCTTACTAGACAACAAACTGAAAATACCTTGATCCAATTAGAAACACAGGCTTATTTACTCAATTTATAAATGCTTAAATTGGTAATACCAGCAGGTAATTATTAAATTCTTCCAACCTGCCCCCTGCAGAACATTTGTTTTGCATCTAAAAACACTGTGAGCACAACAATTGAGTCACAGGTTTGGGCACCAAAGGATGATGATTATGGTAATCCAACCATTCCAAACCTCTATTGTGTGTCATAGACTTTTGTTGCAAACTCATGACCTTATTAACCTTCTTAATCTTCAACTGGGTTTTCCTGATAAGGGGCTTACACGCACACACAAACATGCACGCGCACCCTAACATTTCTACTTGGATGCCTGGTGAGCACTTTAGAAGCCATATCCACCTGTTTTACTCACACACCTGAGCTTCTCTGCATAATATCAACAGAAGCCCTTGAGTCATCCAAGACAATTAATGCTCTCCCTTAGATCAACAGCAAAAGAAAAGAAAAAAAAAAAAGTGGCAGCGTTTGGAGCAGAGGGCCATCCCAGTGTGGGCACATAAGAAAGCAGGTCTGATTGGTATTAAGTGGTGAGATTAAAAAGCCATCTCTTAGGTCAGGTCAGCTGGTGTTCATTTGAATGCATTACCAGGGTCCGAGGCTAGATAATTCTCTCATTAGCGCCACTCAAACCCTGAGTGACAACACGGGTGAGAAGGGAGCATGTCGTACAACACTTAACGTTAATTAGTCCACACGCACTGTTGCTCTGCGCCCCATGCATCCGCTCTATCCAGCTTGTTCTTGAAACGGCCTGAACCTTAAACATCTACACCTACTCGAAGATGAACTGCAAAGCGTCTACCACTTGTTGGTGCGGGAAATACTTGAAAAAAAGATTCAAATTTTTTTTCTGGCTGTAAGAAAAACTGAAAGCCTGAAGCTACACTGAGTGCAGTGTGGGAAATACTACACCCGAACACATCTTATGGTGGAAGTCCCTGATTTTTACATTCATTCCTTCATTTATTTACAGCTTCTTTAGCTTCTGATAATATGTACTCGCCAAATGCATATTGGATGCAGGAAATTAAAACACATCAGGCCTTTTATGTCCCCTAATAAGCTCCCTTATATTCAAGCTCTGATTTGCATTTTAGTCATGGGAACTTGCTTGTGCTAGTTATGTGGGTGATGATGGAGTCATTTCAGGGCAAATTTATTATGTTGTGATGAGTAAACTTGATCTATAAACAGTCTGTGCAACATTGCTATTGTCCTTAACCCATAAAGACCCAGTGCTACTTTTGTGGCAGTTCCTGAATAGATTTTTCTCTATTTTTAACCTTTCTCAATTGATTTATCACTAATTTTTAAAAATAATACTATCCCCTGTATTTTGCTTTTTTGGTTGTAAATCATGTATTTTCCTGTTTTGTTTTGTTTTTTAACTTATATTTTAATGTTTCATTTTTGAAATTTTACAACACAAACATTTTTAACATTGTGTCAGTTGTTGTCCTGTATATTGTCCACTTTTTCCATCGATCTTCGCATGTTGCTTGCTGTAGTCTTATGATATAAGTAAGTCTCTCCATGTTATGACTTTCTTCCACAATGTCTCTCCAATTATTTAGGGTTGGGGGGTCCTCTTTGCACTATTTTCGTGTAATGGCTTTTTTAGATGATGCCATGAGGATTTTAATCAAATATTTATCCTTACGTGGTATGTCTTTTCCTGTTAAATGACCCAAATATAATACAGAACATGTCCTTGGTTGTTCGTATCTCAATATTTTCCCAAGTTCTTCGCTTTATGGGATAGTTTTGTGCACTGCCGAAAACATGTGCATGACCCACATCCATCTCACCACACAACCACCAACAGGGCCGAGGTAATGTATTTTCCTGTGTTTAATTTGCAGATCATGTAGATGTTCATGAAAACTCAGAGTGCATTCACAGTTAATTATATCGAAAAAGAAAAAAATGTTTTTAAAAAGTGACTTTTTCCACAAAGATATTGCTAACTGAATGTAAAAACAAGTGTGTCCATCCACTGTCATTGATACAACTCCATGGGTTTTACTGGTGAATCAGTGTTGTAGAAGATAATGGTGTTTCCATGGTAACTACGGAGCATCTGAACGTCCAAATGGGTCATATCTGATGACCATGAAAAGATGACAAACCGCATTTTACACCAATTATTTTCATGTAGTGATAGGATTAGTGGATCAACAGGTATTAAACCAGGAGTGTCAAACTCATTTTAGTTCAGGGGCCACATTAAGTAAAATTTGATCTGAAGTGGGCCAGACTGCTGAAATAGTAACATAAAAGTATATAAATAATGTCAACTCCAAATTTTCAAACGTTTTAGAGCAAAAAAAGTAAAATTATGCAATGAAAATGTTTTCATCTACCAACTATCCTTTAAAACAATGTGAATAACATGAACAAACTGAAGTTTCTTACGAAAACGAAGTGCAATTTTCACAATATTATGTCTCATTACAATTTACAGATTACAGTGGATCAACAAATACACAAAACATTTAATAACAGGCAGAATATTGGTAAACTTTCACTTCAAACATTTCAAAATATTCGTATTTGTTCAGGTTATTCGTGTTTTTTTGTGAAATGATAGTTTGTTTTAGTGTAAATACAGTAAAATGACATGAAAATGTTTATATTTACAAAGAGAAAAATGTGGAGTTGTGAGTATTTATAGGTTATTATGATAGTATTTTACTGATCTGACCCACTTCAGATTAAACTGATCTGTATGTGGAACCTGAACTAAAATGATTAATATCTTCAGTGTAATTTTTGCATTTCACATATTCATCCCACAGGCCAGACTGGACCCTTTGGCGAGCCAGATTTGGGCCCCAGGCTGCATGTTTGACACCTCTGTATTAAACAGTTTAGATCAGTGGATGGTTTGTTTGGGTCTTTATGGGTTAATTTAATGATGGTGTTTTATTGGTAGCAAATGTAAAGTGTTCTGCCAACTTATTCCGAGGTAAAGCATGGTGTGAGGTGTAGGAGTCATGGTGAAATATAGGATTCTGCAGGAATAAAAACTGGATTTTCCCTTAATCTTGGAGAAAAATAGGACATGAAAGGCCAGAGAAAATGTGGACTGAAGCTTATACTGTAAGTTGCCCCCTGTATCCCTTTCATAATTTGCAGACAGATAAGACCCACAGGTACCCGCTGTCTGTCTGTAAAGTTCCAGAGGAGATTTAGAGCCGATGAATTCTTCTCTCTTTCTTTGTTGATGACATTGTGTTTGCATATTGGGAGCACGAGGTTATATCCACGTCATTAGTCTCTCTGCTTGGATCCAGGCCTGATAACTACATTGCCATCACAGTTCCTATTCAGTTCCGTTCTTAAGGTTCCATAAATTGTCTTTCCCTTTCTCACTTATGTTCACTCACACTCCTACCACTGCTCCCATGAGACATGCCGCTCGGCTCATTGGCCACCACACACACGCACACAGAGGGGGGTTCTTTTTCGCTGCCACCGCTGGGCTTACCCACCACACACACATATACATACACACACACAGACCCTGAATACCAATCTCTGCATGTACCCCCACCACCACCACCACCCTTCGCCCATCACCACCCCCAAGCGAGCGCACGGGGTTAGCTGAATATTCTAGGAGCTTTCAATTTTTCAGGCAGGTCTGCTAACCCACTCCCATCACGCGGCGCCATCACACTCAAGGGAGCTAGAATTCCGACAGTCGTTAGCAGGGTCATCTGCAGTCCCTGAGGGAGGAACTTAAAAGAAAAGATTTGAATTGCCTTTCTGTCTTTTTATTCTCCTTTCGTCTCCCTGCTTTAGTTCTCCATACGAGCCTGTCATAATTCCACTTCCTGTCTTCGAGGCCTAGCAATATTCATCCTCCTCAATCTCGCCTCTCGCACGCCACATTCATCAATCAAAGATGAGGCCTTGCTTTATAACTCCGATGTCACGCTTCTTACGCCACTGTCAAAAGTGGTGACAGAGCTTCAAACCGCTAGTTATGCCACAGTAAGGCGTTTATCCACTTGTATAATGTACTGTAGTGCTCATACAGGATCAAATACAGGATGTGAAGAAAATGGCTTCCAGCTGAAAGAGAAAGAGGGAGAGGGGGCTATGATGAAGACGGAAAAGGGGAAAAATGAGAAAACATTTCTTCTTCTAACTCTTTTGCACTAATATGAATTCCCAGAGAAATGTCTAGCTAAGTAGGTCAATGGGATTTAGAAAGTTTGTGCTGTTTTTTTTTTTTTTTCTTTCCCTCTCCCGCTCCTCGTACATTCTTGTCAATGGAAAATGAGCAATGCGATTAGGAGAGAGTGGAAGATGAACGGAGAAAGTGAGTGTAAAAGAGCAATATAAAGAAAGAAAAAGACCGAAGCCAGGCTGAGGGGTGGTTTGGGCCTCTCTTAGGTCCCACACCAGCTGACTGAGACCCAGACAAAGAGAAAGTGAGTCAGAAACACAGGAGAGAGAGATTTGTATCTGTGCTCGAGAGAACGGGAGTGGCTGATGTCTTCTCATCTTGATGTTGAAGCAACAATCTAATTATACCATTACTCCGGGGAATATGCATATGAGGGTAATCAGTAAATAGAAAAAGGTAATTATTTGCCAGAAGTCATACCCTTTGCACCTGTAAGCACTGCAACGATGCACAAGATTACGATTTTCCTATCACTTCCAATGAAGATAGTTTATTAGCTGCTAAATTATTTAGTTAATTTATAATAAGTAAATGAATTTCCTAGTTATTGAATATTTCATAACGCCTGTCAAAATATAATGAGTTAAGTTTGGTCAAATACAAATGGGTCTCTCTTGGTAATTTGCCAGAATGTTCCTCAGGGTAAATCTCCGCCAGTGAATGTGATTGAATGTTACAATTAAACGTACTAATTCATTGTCAAAAGCAACTTATCTATACACATGATATATTCGGTGCTTAATTGGAAAGCACATTTAGAAATGGCTTCTTTGGTGACTTTCTACATCACAGCCTAATCAGAATAAATTCTGCCCACCATAATGAATTGAAGTTGAATATTGGTTGTTGGGCTATTGTAAAGACTGGAAGAGTGAATTATTTAAATCCTAATTAATGTTTTAAGCTTTCCAACCTGCAATAGGAACATATTATTCCTCAGTTCCCCACAAATGGCTAATTTCAACTCTGCAGAGTTAACTTCCTGCTCATATTTCATTCAATCCATTTAAAAGCAGTGGTGGGCTCTTTAAGCCATGCCGTTACAGTCTAGTCGGTGATAGAGGAAGATGAAATCCATCAGTACTGGGAGACAGTTCGTGGAATTATAAATCAACTCTTTGCTAAAAATTCACTTCCCTATGGGCCCGACTGATGAATCATTGGAAACATGCTTCACACCTGTATCAGTTAAGATTTGATCTGAAGATGGTTTTCAGTTGTTTTTCCTTCTTGTTTGTTGTTTGTGCGGTCCATTATCCTTCTGCTCCACCTCCCAGTCACTCTACCTCCCTCACCCACCCACAGTGGTGCTTGTTGCTCAAGTTCAGTGTAATGTTTTGTGCTTTGTCACCATCATGCCACAGAGATTTAAGGATCACTGTCAGCCAGCAGCTTTGTCAGAGCCACAGATATTAGATGAACTTCATTAGGGCAGAAAAACTATGAAATGTGGTTCGAGTTTGTGTTCAAAGCAGCCTGCAAAGAACTTCTAATGCAAGCAGCAACGGCATTATTCATAGTTCCACAATAGCTTGTTATTCATCATAAGACAAAGGGGAATCTCACTCGGTTTGACATAGATGGAGGAGGGCCGCAAGGGTATTATTCACATCTGTTGAAAACAGTATGCACAGCCAACTGGATGTCACGATACACCGTGCTTATTAATGCAAACAAAGTCTCTCAACACAGAATATAAATGACATTTTCCTTCACATCAGAGCATAAATATTAATTGTGTTAAATCTGTGATGTATTGTGGTTAGGGGACTGCTTTAGTTGTTTATTGTTACACCAACAGGAGGCATTTTATGAATCAAAGCAGCATGTCATGTGACACTACACTGTCATTTGCTATAGTACAGTAGATAAGTTGAATTTAAAGCTGCAGTTCTACCACAAGGTGGCAGTGTAGGCCTACAAACAGGTGTCCCCCATGCTGCATTTGCCTCATTCTGTGTGGTTTTGTCATCTTGTGCATTGAAGTGAGCACTGATGGTTGAAGTGGCATTTAATTAAACTTGAATCCAAAACTTTTTGATACACCTGTGTACATACTGTAAAGTCACACTGCACTTCAAGTAAGGCTTTCTCACGCACCCTGCACAGGAGACCAATGGTGCATTGTTCAGCACACCATACAAATAATCCTACCTGAACCGCAGTATGTACAAAGAATAAACAAAGGGCCCAAGGGAGGTTTCTCTGTAGTCCCCTCTTTTTTTCTTAAAATGCAGTTTGCACAGCTGTCCAAGGAACACAAATGGCTTTACCCTCTCTTCCTGTGGCAGGACATCTGTTGCTTTCAGCTGGCATCTCTTCTGAGTCTACTGAAGTGTGTTTTATGCAGCCTGATGGCAGAGTAGTTCTTTCCTCAAAGGTAAGCTGATACAGAAGCTGGAAGCTGCTGCTTTGCATACTATGCTCACAGAGACATTTTGGGTTTAAAGTAAAGCCAGGTTAAATATACATTTGGCAGACTTCTTAACTTGGTTTTCAGACTGTTACTGCATCGGTTTCTCTGGAAGGAAGATTTTCATCCAGTTTAAATATGAATCTAGCAGACTCCTTAACTTGATTTTCTGCTCATTACTGCAAAGGGTCCTCCGCTGGTAAGATTTTCTTTCCTAAGGCACCGCTTTTGTCATGTGGACATCCAATATATCAGGGTTTCTGCAGGTTTCAACAAGATAAATTTATAATTTCTTAAAGGCCTTTTCACAACCAATCTGAATACAATTTACCCCATCACAGTGAGGCTGGCTCCCATTGTGAATCCAGAGCAATACTGAGAAACGGCAGACTTCTTTGACTTCATATGTGAATCTTAGGACTTTGCATCCCAACTTCCAACTTTTCTTACAAAAAGTGCAGTTACTTGGAATTAATTATTTTCAATAGGACTGAACCAGGCCAGTCTAGCCCATTTTAAGATGTTGAAATTGTATCCAAGACATTTTAAGGCCAAAAAGGTCAGAGGACAGATTTTCCATATATAAAACTGCTTGTAGAAACCACATTATAAAATCACATGAATATACATTTCCTTCCCTATACTGTGTTTGAATTCAATCTAATATTGAATCAATAGAACATCATTCTGTTAATGTTCAAAATTATATCATTTTTAATTAAAAGTATCGGATCTGCCTTTTCACACTTAGCTTTTGTTCCATTATGTCAATACATGAAGTCTGTGTCATGTATGTACATAAGCATGTAATGATACAGTTCAAGAGGACACTGATTAAATGGGTATTATTTAGAGCAGAAGTCTCAAACATGCGACCTGGGGGCCTAATCCGGCCCGCCAAAGGGTCCAGTCTGGCCCGTGGGATGAATTTGTGAAATGCAAAAATTACACTGAAGATATTAATCATTTTAGTTCAGGTTCCACATACAGACCAATTTAATCTCAAGTGGGTTGGATCAGTTAAATACTATTATAATAACCTATAAATACTCACAACTCCAAATTTTTCTCTTTGTAAATGCAAATATTTTCATTTCATCAAACTATCATTTCACAAAAACACAAATAACCTGAACTAATTCGAACATTTTGAAATATCTGAAGTACAAGTTTACCAATATTCTGCCTATTATTAAATGTTTTGTGTATTTGTTGATCCACTGTGATCTGTAAGTTGTAATTTACATGTGTAAATGATCAACTGAGACATGATATTGTTAAAATTGCACTTAAATTTCCAAAGAATTTCAGTTTGTTCATGTTATTCACATTATTTTAAAGGATAGTTGGTAGATGTAAATATTTTCATCTCATAATTTAACTTTTTTTTGCTATAAAACAAAGAGGAAAGTTTGGAGTTGACATTACTTATATATTATGGTATTATTTCACTGGTCCGGCCCACTTCAGATCAAATTTGGCTTAATGTGGGCCCTGAACTAAAATTAGTTTGACACCTCTGATTTAGAGCCTAAAAACCTTTTTTTTTTGTAAACCTGTTAAGTTGTTGCTGCAGTCTGGTCTGGAGGGCTTACAGCTGCCTTGGCCCGATGAGTTAAGAACCCCAGTCCATAAATCTCCTGGGAAGAGTGGCTGGGAATTGTGTCGGACAGAATACTTATTTAAATTCCATTGAATCAACCGAAGCACCATCGCCTGCATCTTCACATCCTGCTTAAGTCAGATTTTCTATAAAGGCAGTCAAATTGACTATTGTGACATATTTTACCTGATTTTTAAAGTATGTCAGATGTTTGGCCCAGTAAAGGGGAGTTTATGAAGAAGTACTTTCACTGATGACAGCTGCACCTGCAATATATTATATAGGACAACTCCAAAACCATGACTTAAGATGTAAGGGATGCCTGTCAGGGATAAGGGGTTTTACTTGAGCATTTTTAGATGAAAAAGAAATGCCAAATCAATCATGGTCCAACAAAAAAACTTTTATTTTCCCCATATATCATCCAGAAGTGCATGGACAGAGATTTCCCGGCTGCTTACTATTCTCATTTGGGTTCAGATTTATATTTCATGATCATCTTTGCATACTCCCGTCCAGAGTGGTACATGGTGCGACTCAGCTTCTCATCTGAGAAATCCACGTGGAATAAGCCAAACCGAGCACTGAAACCATCGGGCCATTCAAAATTGTCCATCAGAGACCATGCAAAATATCCACGGATGTTGACCCCGTCTTCTTCAATAGCTATAGAAAAGATAAAAATCTGTTTTGTGTGCATATAAGAAGAGCTGATACAAAAACAAAACAATTCCCTAACTCCTAGAGATCTTTTTAATATAAAACCTGGCGTGTGACAAAATTAGCATCATGGGTGCAATAACTTAACACTATGTGGTCTAATCCCATGCTCATTAGCTGCGAGTCACGTGTAGCTTCTTTATTGTCTGGGTAAAGGCACGGCAACTTTTATTGAATAATAAGGTTGGAGTGTTTAAGCTTGGCTGGGATGATTCTCTTTTCCTTATTCCTTGTTTGTCTTTAACTATCCTTATGCTATCACACAAAGATAACAATTTAACCCATAGAGACCCAAACATCCAACAGCGACCAAAAGCATCAAGTGATGTAAAATGATTAATACCTGATGATCCATTAATCCTATCAATACATGAAAATAATTGAGGCAAATTGCAGTTTATCATCCTTTCATGGTCATCAGATATGACTCATTTGGACGTTCAGAGGCTCTGTAGTTACTATGGAAACACAGTCATCTTCTACAACATTGATTCACCAGTAAAACCCATGGAGTTGGATCAATGACAGTGGATGGAGACACTCGTTTTACGTTCAGTTAATGACAGATTTTACTCCATAAGTAACTTTTTCCTCAGTTTTCTCTGTTTCTGATATAATAACCCTCAACTTTCAAGCTGAGCTTTTATGAACATCTACATGATCAGTGAATTGAATAGAGGAAAATACCAGGGTTTTCACCTGAAAACTCAAAATACAGAGGATAATATTACAGTAAATGGTTATAAATCACTTAAGAAATGTTAAATGATAGTATTATAAAATTATACAGCTGTGATGGTGTTTATTATATAGTTCCATAGATGTTCAAATTCAGTTTGTTATGCATCAATTGCATCCATGTGTCTCCCCCTACTTCCCCTCCTTCTCCCCCAGTCTCTCTATCTATCTCTCTTTCTCTCCTCCGTTACTCTCTCTCTTTAACCCCAACTGGTCAAGGCAGATGACCGTGCTCCAGGAGTCGGGTTCTGCTCAAGGTTTCTGCCTGTTAAAAGGAAGTTTTTCCTCGACAATGCCACCAGTCACAAGTCAGAAGTGTTTGCTCCTGGAGGATTCTGTTGGGTTTCTGTAAATTGGCTTGAGAGTCTGGTTTCAACCAGCTCAACATGTAAAGTGTCATGAGATAACTTTTGTTATTATTTGGCACTATATAAATAAAATTTGATTGATTAATTAAGTAGAGAAAACTTCATCTGGGAACTGACACAGAAGTAGCACTGGGTCTTTATGGGTTAATCAAAAACATTACCCCTGGCAATAAAAATATACTAACTGGCCAGATGGTGGCAGCAAAACAAACAGCTTTACATCTGAAAAGTCATTGCGAAGTCTGATTAAATTCCAAAATCTTAAAAAGTAACTGATTTATGTTAGTATATACAGTCTTGATCTTTGAATCCCAGATTTGTGAGAAATGAACCCATTTTTTAAAAGGTTAAAAGTGTCTCAGATATTTGGCCAAGTAAATGGACTTTATGAGGCAGAACTATCACTGATGACTGCTGTACCTGAAGCAAATTTCTATGACATTTCCAACTGACTTAAGATAGAAATTGCTTGCTCATAATCATATCCAGTGCAGTTTTTACCCGACATTACCTTTACCCACTTCCATGATAGTGTCCTTGTAAAACTCGAAGCGCTGGACATCCTCCATCTGCAGCGGCCCCACCTGAGAGAAACCATTCTCTGTAATGTAGACTACCGGGTTGTTGAAAGTGTCCTGGAAAGTCACAGGGCAAATATTACCATCAAACAAGGCATCTCAGCTGTCACATATTCTGG
Source organism: Sphaeramia orbicularis (assembly GCF_902148855.1). Lineage (NCBI taxonomy): Eukaryota > Metazoa > Chordata > Actinopteri > Kurtiformes > Apogonidae > Sphaeramia > Sphaeramia orbicularis. The sequence goes on from NC_043974.1 coordinate 28,400,502, forward strand.
GCAGAGAAAGATTGGTCTACCGTGTGCCATTTAGCTGCATTTCAACGGTGCCAAGCTCAAACTAATGGTCTGTGACAAGTCACAACAGCAGGAAATTGCTCGTTTGCAAACACTTTTCAGCAAAGTAACTGTTTCATTCAATGTGACAGCACTAATGAAGCATCAATGTGTTTCTGGAGGTGTTAAAAGGAGATTACTGCATACAAAATCGATAGCAAGACACTAAACAAATGTCAGAGTGTTTTCCTCATTTGGCTGAAGGTGATTTGTCTTCTTGTTGGTCAATTCAGTTTGATTCTCTGAGTAAAAAGAAAGATGACTACGCTATTGAAAAGACTGAATTTGCAGCCAAAATAAAAGACACAGCAGTCTGATTTGGAGTAATCTTAACGAATAAAATCCCAAACAGCCACTGATGCTGACACCATCTACTGATCTAAAATCTTTAATAACTACTGATCCATTAATCCTATCAATACATGTAAATAATTGGTGTAAAATACAGTTTTTCATCTTTTCATGGTTATCAGATATGACCCATCTGGACGTTCAGAGGCTCCGTAGTGAATGTGGAAACACCGTCATCTTCTACAACATTGATTCACCAGTAAAACCCACAGAGTCGGATCAATGACAGTGGAAGGAGAGACTTGTTTTTACTTTAAGTTATTAATATGTTTGCTGAAAAAGTCCCTTTTTCTTCAGTTTTCTGTTTCAGATATAACAACCCTCAACTGTAATCTAAGCTTTTATGAACATCTACTTGATCAGTAAATGACAGTCAGGAAATTACTTGAATTTCACTGAAAAACAAGCAAAATTCAGAGGATAATATTGTAATAAATGGTGATAAATTACTTAAGAAAGACTAAATGGAGAGAAATATTCATTTGGGAAGTGACATAAAAGTAGCACTGGTTCTTTATGGGTTAATCTGTGTGGACTGATGGAGGTAAGCTTTAGTAAATCTTGACAAAGATAAAATGTTGGTTTGTAATTCACCTTAATGTACTTGAGAAGTCTCCTTAAGCCATGGGGCACTACAGCCAGCCAAGGCACCCCACAAATAGGCCAGGAAGGATCCAGAACTTCTTCTATATCCCGGTCGCTCTTCATACACAGTGTCTGTCCAAATCCAGCTCCTGCTTTGACTTTACGTGATGTGTAATAGTTGAGCGCAAAGAAGTCAGCTGTGCCCAAAATAACAGGCTCATCCTTTGAGAAACTGGGCAGTCTTGAAGCACCAGTGTACCCCACTCTTCTACTGTTGGCATCAATGGCAGATCTCATTATTTCTGGATAGTCTCCTGTTAGAAATACAGGCCAGGCAAACCAACCGAGTGTAAAAGCAAAGTCGCGTTCAGTTGCAACGATGTCATCTGTGCAGTCTGGTTGTAACGGCTCCAACCAGTCGCTGTTGATGGCCAAAGATACCAAACCCTTCTGCTTTGCCCTGTAGGAGGAGTCGTAGCTATGCCAAGCCATGGCATGGGCACGCAACATGTTGTGGCCCACCAGGTAGGCAGTGATCCCTGGTTCTTTTAACCCAGGGGCATGGATACCGTCTTCATGGCCCAGTTTGGCACACACATATGGCTCATTGATAGTGATCCAAAGTTTGACACGATCGCCAAATGTCTGGAAGCAAAACTGAGCGTAGCTGTCAAAGAGGGTCGCTATACTCTGTGATTTCCAACCACCCTGATCTTGGAGAGCTTGAGGCAGGTCAAAGTGGTAAATGGTGACCATTGGTGTTACGTTACAGGCCAGCAAATCGTCAATTACTTTGTTGTAGTAGTCCACACCTGTTATCCAGTCAGACATGTTAGTTGTTAATGGTTAATATTAAGGTAAAACAGAACTAGAACTGTGATCATAACTGCTATCATTCGACATAATACAGCAGGGTCAAAACACGGTATTCAAAATCTCTCTGATGGGACATTTTAGAGACAATTTGACAGATTAGTGTTGCTAAATGACCCACATTTTTACCTCTAAATTCATTTTTGCTCTAGTGGAACCATAAGGAATTATCCAAAACAAGGAGCTACTTTATACTGAAATCAATGTTGGAATGGCAATCAATTAAAGTTGGCTCTCTGACGGGACATTACTGTGATTTGACCCAGCAGTGGTTCCCAACCTTTTTAGGCTCGTGACCCCATTTTAACATCACAAATTTCTGGTGACCCCAGACATTCAAAACTGAGACTTTTTTTTTTCTGCTAAAATTTGTTTTTGATCATGTAATAGTTTGGTATACTATGTTGCAAATGAACATTAATTTTAGATGACATTTAGTCTATATAATGTATGTATGTCTCAAACTTTTCAGTTATTTATTGGTCATTTTTCGGGGGGGGGGGGGGGCGTATTGTTATTGTTTTTTTATATCAGTATTTTATTATTTTTATTAGTAATTTATACTATTTACTAAATGCTGCTGAGAGTCGGGGACCTGAGCACACTGTGTCATTTCTGTGTATTCTATATGCTGAAAAAACAAATAAATTTGAATCTGAATATTATTATGGACAGAGGCAGAAAAGCCAGGTTGCGATTACTGCACAAAGTGAGAATTTTATTTTCCTTGGTCAGGGTATGTACAGTCAATCCCGTGTGTATTTACAAGGCTGACAATTAATACTGAACAAAAAATAACTTAAACTATGAATTATGAAAGAGCTGCAGCATCTGAAACCGACCACAATGAACATTTCACAGATAAACAGTACCACAGTGCTTCAGTTTCACAGTTTGTCATGTCTTTTATGTATTGGGATTGTCTCTGTCAACTCACCATATATTTTTATTAGTAAGTTTTTTATTCTCATTTTTATCAATCACTAGAAATTTCAGCGGACCCCATTTGAATTCCAGGCGACCCCATGTGGGTCCCTACCCCAAGGTTGAAAAACGCTGTAATACAGTCTTAACTGAATGAGATGGACGCTATGATGTTTTAACCATACTGTAACTCTGTCAGTCTAACAGGGACATGGTAATACCTTTGTGATTGACATGCCGTGTGGTCCCATCAGGCAGGAGACGGGCCCAAGAGAGAGACAGGCGATAATGCGTCAGTCCAAGCTGCAGGATACACTTCAGGTCTTTTTCCCACAGCTCATAGCTGTTACAGGCCACATCTCCATTCTGCTCCCCAAACACTCTGCCTTTCTCATGACAAAATGTGTCCCAGATACTTGGTCCCTTGCCATCCGCCTGCCAGCCACCTTAATGCACAAATAAATTGTTTCATTACATAAAACGAGGTAAGAAAAACCACTGCTACATTTGGTACTTTTACTGTGTCTATGGAGTAGATTTATTGTGACTCTACTGGAGCCATATTTATGTGATGTATACAAGGAATTACGTATGTTTTTTTTTTTTTTTTCCTTTTTAATCTAAACATCTTTTTGTTGGTGTGTTCCTGACAGGGGTGTTAACTTCAACCTTTTGATCATTTGAGAGACTATTAATCATATTGGGACACATTAGCCGACTGCATAAAATGAATCAGCAGTGTTAGGAAAGTAAAGGTACACAAATGTCACACTTTGGCCAAAAATATCACTTAGGCAACTGTGTTATGAGGCTAACGATATGTAGAAAGTTGTAATTAACATAAACTGTTGTACTGTTTATTTGTATTTCAGTGATATTTATTTAGCATTTATTGGGTATGTCTTTAGATTTCTGTTTTTAGCTATTTAATGAACTTTTTTTTCTCCTTTTGGAATTATATTTTTTCCCTCTTAATCTCTGATGCTTATTTCAATAATGCTGCAATAATGCTGTCATTATGAGCCCATGAACCAAATGATCAATGATCAATTAAACTTTTTTCCCTGAATCATCACAATGATTAGCCTATTATCAGCCTGGTATTGAAGGCAATCATTGATTTAAGGATACTAGTAATTTCAAGACTTAAATTTTCTATTTCCAGTATTAGGCTACTGGTGCCTGTAAAGTTGAAATAAAATAGTTTTACCTCTTGTCATGAAATTACTATGACAATGTGATTTATTCTTGAAAAAGCGTATTGCACCTGGTGATTTATAAATAGGAATAAAAAGAAGAAAGTGTCTGAAAACAAAAATATTCCAACTTTATGGACAACACTGTACATGAGATGCTGGAATACCATCTCATTTAGTGATAGTTTGTAAAAATCAATGTATATTTTGATACCACAATGTATTATGGTAAATGTTTTATTGTCATGGCCTAGGCCTTATCTCACCTGGAAAGATTTATAATGTAACAACATATCCAGTATGACAAAATTGACAGTACTCTATCGTTTTTGTGTATATGATGTCAGCTAAAATTTACTTAGGGGGTCAAATGAGTGGCCATTTTTGTCAAAAAAAAAAAAAATTGTAAGAAATGCATAGAACTGTGTTGAAATAATGCTAATACATTTGTGCACAGACTACTGATATTATTTGACAGTGGAAGCTACATTTTCAGAAGTATTGGATTTTGAATAGCACGTGTATGTGAAAACTTTTGCTGGTGGACAGATGTGACAGTGGACAGACGTGACATTACCCATGATGCTCTGGTCAGTACCAGTACTTTATTAATAATAAACTTATATACTTACTATTGCTAATTATCCTCTTATTCATAAATGTTAGTATTGTGGATCTAAAACAATAACAGCTGACACAAAAACACAAAATGTGGCAGTGGACGGATGTGACATGGTTGTTACGGATCCCATCATACTGATGCTCGGCAGCCATGTCACCGTTTCCAGAAATGATCCCTGTGCAAAAACTAGTATCATAATTATTTATTGTATAGTTTATCATCATACTAAAGAGTAAATAACAATATAGAATTGTTATTTCTTTATAAAAATGTTGATTGATTTAAAAAGTGATGTGTGACATTCTTAATGTATGTATTGGCGTAACATAAGCAGGATGGATCAGCACCATACTCCATATTACAGCCTGTAAAAATAAAATGTGATATGTAGTATATAATCTTGTAAGAAAAATTGGGGAATCTAAAAGAGTAGAATACTTGTTTTTCAGGTAAATTCAGTTCAAATATAACTTGGCCATTTGTGACATGAAAGTATAGCATTAATTGTGATGAAATTGGACATTTTTGACCCAAAAACATAGTTCATATGACCATCAACATGTTGCAACAGAACTGAAATCCTGTAAATTTGCATAACTTGCATTTACCAACACAAAGTTCCCTTGGGGATTCACTTATATTGATTTCTTATGCACAAAGACATAAATAAGACCTCTAAGCAAATTTTAGCCGATTTTCAGGGTGGGGAAGCAAAATTTACAATGTTTTAAGGCAGGGTTTGACAGTGTATGACCAATTAGTTTATTGAAAGTCATGAGAATTTAAATCTTCAAATCATATTTTACTGTATTTCTAACGGTCTTGTTGTCTACCTCAAGTTCAATTGCCATTTTTCTCATGGATTTGGTTGGATCCTTTAGGATTTTGGATTTGAAAGCTTTAATAAAAGCTTTGGTACGTTTTTTGTTGCTTCCTCCACTTCCAGACTTTCTCGTAATAGTTTTGCTCATAGTCCTTCTCTTCTTTCCATTATAAACAGTCTTTATGGACACTCCAACTATTTTTGAAATCTCCTTTGGTGTGACGAGTGCATTCAGCAAATCACACACTCTTTGATGTTTGCTTTCCTGATTACTCATATGGGCAAAAGTTTCTGAAAAGGTATGGATAATAGTGTTAGGTATGATTATGACATCAATATATGTTTGGTTTCAAAACAATTGATGTAGTGCCTGCTGAGAAAAAACAACTAAATGTTCATTGTAAATTTTGCTTCCCTACCCTGTATATATATTTTTTTACATTTGATTTTCATATTTCTATTGATATATTTCCTTATAATTTCATCCTGTTGTATCACTGTAAAATGTTTAATGGGTGAAAGGAAAGAAAAAACAATTTAAAAAATGAGTTAGAAATTAAAAAAAAAAAAAAAAAAAAAAAAAAATCAGTGTCTGGTGTTGGGGTTGAGAAAGAACAGACAAATACCATATACCACATACTTCATATCTTTCAGTTCTTACATTTTTTCCATCTTAAAAGTAGTTTATCGTTCATTTAAGTCAAATCAAAGCCCGGTGGTTTTGCAGTAGTTCTAATAAATGAGCTGTACCTCTGTAGTCTGGCTGTGGTCTCGTGGTTGTGTTTACATACCTTCTATTTGATACGCTGCAGTTCCCGCTCCCCACGCAAAGTCACACGGGAACATGTTTTACCGTGTTTCTCCAGACAAGGTAGTGGAGCACACGGTTATAAAGGTCTGTCTTTGTTTCACTGAAGCCCTGTAGTTTCACCGCAGGCTGTATTTCATTAGCAGTTTGGCATAAGGCGGCCATACACGCTTTAGCTACACCAGGAACTACTAGGAAATGTGACGTTTAGAAACAGGAAATGTGGACACTGTGTTAACCAATGGCAAATTAATACCACTGTTGTGACTGTTTCGGTATATGCGAGGCTTGATTTTTCCTTTTGCATTTTAACGTCACACGCAGGATATATTTTATAAACCTCTTAAACATCTTTCATATGTATTTTCTTTGCTTCATATTGGTACCGATTAAGAACATTTTGACCTTGAATGGTGTTACTAAAAAACATGTAGTTGCAATAATTTCAGATAAGTTTTGCAACTTTGAGTTTCATTCATATTTATGGCATGTTACAATAAGTACATTCTTAGTAGAAGCACCTGAATGCACCACGCCAGGCTTTACGTCCTACGTCATGACGTTGTTTTTGAGAAATGTATTAAAAAAGGTTTGATTGAAAATTGTATCGTAGAATTGGTTTTATTTTATTTATTTTAATGTTTTATGTATTTATTATTCATTTATTTTTTATTTTATTCATTTATTTATTTGTTTATGGTTATCTATATGAATATGCACATTTCAATTTCATCAGTACTTTTGTATTTAATTTGTGATATTTGAAATGCCTTGTGTTATTTTGTTCGTGTGTTCATTTATATGTTCCTTTTTTTAAAAAAAAAAAAAAAAAAAAAAAAAGGATACCATTCCTGTTTTATATATTGCATTGGTTTATAAGTTTGACGGAAACTCAATTTAAAAAACGTGAAAAAAAATTATATCTTGGAAAAATTTATGATTTTGTTTTTACAGATACCCCAAAAAGGAAAAAAACACTCTTTATAATTAATTTATTTCTCTTACTTGCTGAATTCTTTATTCATAAATGTAAGTTCTGTCGCACAAAACCAAATATTATTTATTTTTGGAAAGATATTGAACTATTGAAAAATCTGGAAACAAAAAGGCTATAAAAACCATTAATATTTGTTCTGATTTAGACATTGTATTATAATAATTGTATAACTCTTCCCCCAGGCAAACTTGTCATTTTCTTGTTGTATACATTGATTGTATACTTGACCTCGTTGAATAAAGATTTGCTGGGAAAAAAATAAATAAAAAAAGGCTTGATTAAATTAAATGTGATGTAATGTGAAGTCATGTACGTGCGATATATCATGAGAAAAAGTTTGTTTTACTCGTTGGAACTACATTGATTGTACTGATAGTGATAGTTATGATGAGTCTTTTTGACCAGAGTTCATGTTAGCTTTTCGGGTCATTCAACAAAGTGGGGTATTGCAAACAAAGTGCTCTATGAATGCCAAGCCTTTCCTGTCTCGATAACAAACAGTGGAGATGAAAGCATTTGCCCTGAGGCTTTATTTCCCTGGCCATACAATATTACCCTGTGCATCCCTTTTGTACACACTGATGTGATTCACTATATTGTATTGTAACAGAAAATTAATTGAATATATGCCTGTATTCATACTCCAGTAGGCTACTGTATAAGGACACTTGGAGGAGAAAAAATATGAAGGGTAAGGCTGGGTGATAAAAGGATAGTGTTAACTAGTGCGATATTATTTGATCTATTATATTGCAAAATTGCCCTTGGAGACCAGTAGGCCCATCTACAGTGTAACTTACTTTCAATAATTAACATGATTTTTGTCTCTAGTTGTTTGGTTTACATTGTCAAAAGCTTTTTAATCATCTTTTTACATTGAACGTTTTTATGCTCCATCTTTAAATTGTGTTCTGACCATAAAAAAGTCAGCCTTTTATCCTTACAGAAATAGATGTATCACTGATAACTATTGATATCGACTAATATGAAAATTTCAGTTTTTGTATGAAATAGAAAAGTTAAGTCATATCAAACTATTTTCTTTTAATTAACTCACATTTGTTTAGGTGTCTTTTTTTTTTTAAATTTAGGCTATTTATTTGTTTGTTGTTCTTATTGAAGGGGAAAAGTAATATCTACATGTGACAAACACCATTTTAGATATGACAAATACCAAAAACACACCAAAAAAAAGTAAAAAAAAAAGAACACTCCTCTTCTGTACGCATCAGACACGGTCTTTTGCAATTCAAGAGTCTACACAGACTTCATCTACCAAAGCTGAAACTATCAAAGATGTTTCCCTCGGTAAACCCCTCCTGTGACAGATGTAAACAGGGGCCGGCCTCACTTGCACATATGTTTTGGAACTGTCCTTGTGTTAAAATATACTGGACCAAGATATTTCAGACTTTATCCGAAATCTTAAAAAAACAACTTAAACCAGATCCGATTTTTACTTTGTTTGGTATGAAGCCGGCTGCTGTAGAACTTTCCAACAACCAAAACAATATGATATGTTTTGTGGTGTTGCTAGCGCGAAGATTAATCCTATTAAATTGGAAACAAAAAACTCCCCCCCACTCATTCAGCCTTAATGAGAGAAGTAATGAAACACAACTGGAAAAAATTAAATTTTCATTAAAAGGGAAATTAAACGCATTCCACTTAACATGGCAACCTTTCATTGATTATTTTAATAATGCAAATCCGTAAACAATTTAGGATTGGCGATATATGATGTCCTCAGTTTGGTTTTTTGATGTTCATTGTTTACTGTTGTTTGTGCGCTTTTTGTTTTACTACGTGTCCTCATTTTTTTTGCATTGAGCACAGTGAATGTATATGAACACGTCTTTGTTACTATATGAAAAAAACTCAATAAAGAGAATAAAAAAAAAAAAGCTTATAATAATAAGTGGTGCCAGGCACAACAAACCCCACCCCTCGTATGTATTGTAGCTTATTTTGGCATTGATCCAGCTGATGTCATCATGTCTGTGGGTGTGTTGATGTCAGTATATCAATTGCCTCTATATATGTGCCAAGTTTGAAGTAAATTGAAACAAAATTTATGTTTCTATAGACATGCGAAATTTTACCCATTATAAGTAAATGGGAAAAGAAAATTAAAAAAAAAATAAAATTATAGAAAATTTTTACTTTGGCCGACTGTTCCCAAAATGTAACCACATCTATTCTGGGTCACTGGCAATCTATAAACCCAATCTGGTATGAATTCAACCAATACATTTGCTGCTACAGACATGTGAAATTTTGCCCATTATAAGTAAATGGGGGGAAAAAAAGTTTTTACAATTCATAAAAACTCTGAACTTTGACCTACTTTTCCCAAAATTTAACCACATCTATTCTGGGTCACTTGCAACTGATGAACTCCATTTGGTATGAATTCAACCAATAGTTTTTCTGCTGCCAGACATTTGAAATTTTACCTATTATAAGCAAATGGGGGGAAAAAAACATTGAAAAAAGAATTTATAAAAAAATTTAACTTTGACCTACCTTTCCCAAAATGTAATGAATTCTATTCTGGGTCACTGGAAATCTATAAACCCAATTTGATATGAATTCAACCAATAGTTTTGCTGCTACAGACATGTGAAATTACGCCCATTATAAGTAAATGGGAAAAACTTTCTTTTTTGTTATTCATAAAAAATTTTTACTTTGACCTACTTTTCCCACCACTACTTTTGTGGGTCACTGGCAATCTATAAACCCAGTTTGGTATGAATTCCACCAGTAATTTGACTGCTTGAGGGTTAACAATCAATGAAACAAACAAACAAACACAAAAACAAACAAACCGAAACAAAAACAATGGGGGGCGGGGTAATAATAAGTCCAAACTCAATTTAGTAAAAGATCCAAATGCTGTGAGTTCATAACACTGGTCAAGAACAAATTTATTGTTTAAGTTTTTTGAGCTGATTTAGGATAATTTTGGTGTGCTGAATCCAAAAATCACATTAATTTTGCTCCATCAGGTCAACTTTCTGAACTATGCTACATATTGGCTTTTTAACATTTTTGCTTACATTTATGGGCATTTTCACATCATATGATACAAAATTCTTTCATATTTCTTGCAATAAACGAGTTCTGAAGATTTTACTTCAGCCAATTTATGATTAATGTTTTTTTTAATATTACAGGTGAATGAAATGGCTTCGACTAGAAGATCTTGCAAAAATAAGCCTGACGCATTCTGCTACATCTGCAGTGAATACACCATTGTACCTAACAGGAATCCTGTTAGAAAAGGATTTTTTTTCTCTTAAAACCTATTTTGGGTGAGAACTATATAAAAAAATCAACTGATAAAGTCACAAAAATGTGATCAATTTTGTGAGATCAAATTTTTCAAAATCAAATTAGCAAAAAAACCTGACCTGATTGAGAAAAACAGATGTCATTTTTGGGTTTAGCGGTGCAAAATGGTCCTAATTCAGTTGAAAAAACCTAGACAACTTGCAAAAAACATTTTTTTGTAACCCGGTGTAATCATCAGGTTAATGAATAGCCTGTCCCGAGTTTTATTGTGAAATCTGGACCGGAAGTTGATTGTATTCACCGGAACTTGACTGGTGGGACTTGTGGATCTCGGGGCAGGACTAGGCAGGACCATGGGAAGAGGACTTCTCAATGAACACAAGAGTGGGCTGTGAATTGTTTTCCGACGACCTAAAAGAGCGCAAACACCCATTGTGGATATACTTCTGAGTGTTTTATTTCTTCTTTGTACTTTATACTTAAACTTTACTCGGGTTTTTTTTTTGTCGTTGAAAAGATGATGTTGCGCTTCGGGTTTTGGGAAGTGATTTCCTGTCGGTGCTTGGGAAGGAGAAAGTTCCTCACCCTGGTCTGGTTCACTGTTTATCCCAAAGTACAGAGGAATTAAAGTGAGTTTTCTTAAGAGTTTACACATTTCCTAAAACTCTCTTCGGATAACCTGACAGGACTACAACCGCCTCGCGTGGAAAAAACAACAGTGGGACTTGGACGCACGCGATTTACAACAAAGAAATCCTCCCAACAACCGGATAAGTTAGTCAGTAGAGAATAACTCCACTCGGCTTTTGGAGATTTGGGTGGATTTGTAGCGTTTGGAGACACGTTTCCCGTCCTATGATGGAAAGGGAATTCTAAATGAGAGGTTTGGCAAACAAAGAAGAACCGAACAGAAGCACAACAGGAGGGAAAAAAAAGCCCGACGAGAAATGGAGGAGGAAGGAACACTGGAGCCAAACCAGATCCTGGGAAAGGTGTCGTTTTTGTCCTTAATGTTTCCTATATTTGTGGAAATACTCCAATAACAAACACTACACTGACCTATCTGTCCATCAGTCGTATTTAGTGTGTATTCCCTTCCCTAATGCTGCATTCTGCCTGTGTTCGAGTGTGAAAATGAGGGTGGATCTGTTGCAGTTGTTTGTGATTTTGCTGCTGTGTGGCAGCGGTGGTGACTCGGCTCAATTATCTGATTGTAAGCCAAATGTTGAACGCTCAAAAAGCAGTGGGAAAAGCCTGACGACCGACAGGAAACTGGTGTGCAGCAACATGGAGCTCCATCAGGTGTTACCCCCGGATTCCATCCCCAACAGAACACTCACCCTGTGAGTATGAAGCACATGCATTGTACATACACTGCACCATAAAACACACACACATCCAGTTTCACACTAATTCTAAACCCCCCATACAGTATTCACTCAATGATCCCCAATTACTAAAGTAGTTTTATTGTTATTATTATAACCTTTATTTAACCAGCTAATTGAGATTAAAAATGTCTTTTTCAAGATTGTCCTGGCCAAGACAGCAGCAGCAGAAGTTACACGAAATGGAAATCACAGCCATACATCCACACTAATATACACAACAAACAGAAAGTTAAGGATATTTTTCATTTTTGGGCTATTTTTTTTCCGTTGGGATTCTTGCACAGCACTTTTTACTTTTTTGTGTGTGAATTGAAACACATTTTGTACTGACAGACATAGTTTTATTTACAAATGGCAAAAATGACCCAGAAAAAGGACAAAAAAAAATCCTTAACTTTTTGTTTGTAGTGTACATAAACACAATGAAAGTCAGCACTAAAAACAAATTTGAACGGATAAGAATATACATATAAAATGTCACCATTATTTTAAAAGGTACTAAAAGTATAACAAGATTACTTAAAAGCATCTCAAAGCCAATCCCAATTCAAACAATTAGGAAAAAAAACATCTACACCCACATTTGTCCTTTTGCCATTCATTTAAAATGACTACGAATGTATTAAGAGACCAGTTCCTTCAGTTTAGTTAGTTTGTCCCTGAAAACTACATCTGTATCCAAACTGATGTGTACTTTTTTTGTTCATCTTAAACAGAATGACAAACAGTTCACCTCAGCTAGCATCTTGTCAGCCATACATCATTCTTTCACAGCTGCAAACTCTTAACAGTGTAAATGTAAACCCCATGTAACAGCAGCCTCCTGTAATGCAATGATTCACACATTGGAACATATTTTTGCAGCTAAATCAGTGCTGACACCAAATGATGTACCTATCCATTTTTGCTTCAGGCATTTCTCAATAGATTTACTGCTGTAAATGTGCTCAAGCTCAGTTTAAATCGGCTTTTTTGGGTGTTTTTATTAGCATGCAACCACTGTTTTTTATTTCTTATATCAAGTTAAGTCAGTTTGTTTATATAGCACATTTAACCCTTTATAGGGAACTCATAGAAATACTCTGAAATTCAAAATTCCAACCATAGCATGTTATTGGAGGACATAACAAGACTTTTACTTTTGTGAAAAAAGAAAAAATTAAGGTCAATGAAGTTACCATATTTGGTTCCTTACCTGTGAGAAATACAAGACAAGAACAAGAAATAAATGTAAAAAAAAATACAAGAAAAGCACATTTAAGGTGAAAGGAACATGTATTTTAGAACAAAACTGCAGATCCAGATACATTATCCCTTTGAACATCATTCCTTACATTAGTACCATTACTTCATGGTACCTAACAAAGCAGGTACACTCTTTGTTCATGCAGAGGTGGACCTTACAGACCCTGTAGACCACACTGGACCTGAGACTGTTGACTCACTGTCCTCACTGTAACTGTTGCTGTCACTGTCTTGTCATATATTTGGACATTATCAAAATAGTCACTTGCCTAATAAAGAGTTAAAAACAGAAGTTGACCCAAAATGCTTTACAGACAAAGTTAGTAGTAACATTTAGAAATCAGGGTAGAACATGGGCTACAACATAAGAAAGGCAAATAATGTTACATAAGTTTAAAAAAAGGAGCATTTGTTTAGTTATCTTGCTAAAATTGTTTGTCTTTGCATGGACCACACAATGTGACATACAAAAACACACATACCCAAGTCATGAAGTGCAAGTGTTTTCCACTAAAAGAAACCCATATCCAGAAGCTCATTGACTTTTTTTTTTTTATTATTATGGTTTGTTACCGAATGCTTGACAGATTAGAATGGTTGACACAAGCAAAACAGATGGAGAGAAGGAAAAAAAAAAGAGTGGAGCACTTGTGTTTTGTGGTGGTGGTGAGCGATGAGGGAAATATGAGAATACCAGGGCAGGGTGCAGGGGTAGAAAGCAAATAATAGACTCTATGGAGGGGAAGAAACAGAGGGAAACGTCTACTCAGTTAGGAGCTTACTAGACAGTTAATTGCTTTTACTATAGGAATCTCAAGGCATATCACATGTTTCTATTTGGAAGAAGTGTTTGCTTGCAATGCGTTGTGTAAATGTTGTTGCCAAGGTGGTAGAAATCTGAAAAAGTTGTAGAGAAGTTTGCCTCCAGTCCCATGTCTGTTTGTCTTCACTGAGCCTTGAGCCTGTTATCTTATTCTGACAGTGATGGATTGGAAGTGGAGCCAGGTTGCTCATGATTTAGCGTTGAGCTTAAGGACTGTTATGTGGAGGATGGCCTCCACAGAACAAGAACGATGTAATTACAGAGCAAAGGCAGTGAGCAGTGTAACTCTGAAGAATTCCTCCCCGTCTCCTCCTAGTCCCAGCATTTTGTATTTCTGGGTGTTTGCTTTTATTTATTGCAGGATAAGAAAGGCAGCGGTCCTCCATCACTGGTGTTCTCTACAGTTCCCTCGAGACCAAAGTGGTGATGAAACAGTAATTTATGTTGGCAGTGCAGTTTTTTGGGTGTTAATTTATGGTCTGTAAAATCAGTGGGCTCTCTCAGGAGACGAGGTGGTCTGGTTTTATGACTTTCCCGCTGTCTTGTAGTGGGCTTGACCATGGCCTGGACACAGCTGGTCTGAACTACTGCGAACTGAGGCAAAGAGGGGTCTCGATTCATACAAGGCAACTTTCCCGAACATGAAACGGCCCCTATTATCATTTCACCCTGTTAAACCATAGCTGATCCTACCCTGTTTAACTTTATGTGAGGACAGAAAGTTCACTCTGTTTGTTAACTGCACCCTACTCTGCTAAACAGACCATGACTGCTGTAATATTCTGTAGTTAATGACTTCTGAACTCCATACATTAGCGTTGTGTTATTTCATTAACATAGTGGCAAGAGGCAGTATAGCTGCCTTGTTGTTTGGATGATTTTCAATTTGCGTGTTCTTGCACCTTGTTGTGTATGTTAATTACAGGCCTTGCCAGAGATCCATTCCATTCATCATACTTAAAGCCCTTTCTTGTGCTTAGACTTCCTGTTTTCCACTTGAGGGGTCTGGATTCTAATGAATAAAAAAAGTAATCCAGGCTTTTTGGAGACTTTAAAAAAAGAAAAAAAAGTTGAACCACAAGCACACTCTGAGAACTACTCTTAAGGCTTTGCAGACATTATTGAACCACCAGAATAATTGTACTGCTCTTATTATGATGTCACATATGAGTAACAAAACCACAAATGTGCACTTTACAATTACAAAGTTGACCCCTAAAGACCTACAACTATTTTTGTGGTGACTTACATTTGAGGTTTTTCTCTACATTTTACCTTTCCCAACTTCCCAAGTGATTCATCCTCATGTATTATAATATCATCCTCCGCATTTTCCTAGATTTAATTTACTAATCCTATAGATGTATGTAGAAGCTCAGCCTAAATTCAAATATCAAGTGACGTTTGGAACAAAATTTATCATCAACTGAAGATAAAAACAAGCCTCTTCATCCACTGTCTGTACATGGGTTTCATTGGTGAATAAATGTTGTGGAACAGTGCTTTTCCAAGTTCATTATAGAGCCTCTGAACATCCAAAAAAGGTACATCTAACACCATTGAACATATGAGAAACAGCATTTTATCTGAATTATTTTACTGTATTGATAGGATTAGTGGATCAAAAGTTATTTCACATTTTAGATCAGATGCTTTTGGTCGCTGGAGGCTGTTTAGGTCTTTGAGGGTTAAGTAGCTGTAATTTCACTGAAATGGTTGCTGTAGCTGTGAAGTACACTTCTGCTGTGATGTGCCTCTCAGTGGAAAAAAAAATGAGTGATGCATTCCCCACATTTGTGCTCTCCAAATGATACTGCATGCCTTAGTAATCTGAGAGGAAATGACACGAATGTGTTTACAGCTGCCCTGTCCAGCCATGTCAGTGTAGGACTTGGCTAAACACAAGGATTTAATTTTAAGTCTCACCCTGTAGGATAATTTGGGCTGCACGCATAGTATGAATGGGTGTGTACATGAGTGCTATTTTCAGTTTACCTGTTTGAGTTTCAGTTAAAATGCCCATGCAGACTAGAATTGACTGCATTTAGGCTGCCTGTACTCACCCAGCTCATATTTCTTTACAAGGCATGTTTAGTGTAATCAGGTTGCATTCACAGGAGCACCTGGTTTGGACAGTGCGCATAGGCACACCTGGTTTTGGCCTCGACAGAACAGCGCAGGATTAATGTCAGGAAGAGAGCAGGGATTTCCTCCCTCGCTGCAGGAAAAGCACGCTCACTTTGATGACACATTGGAGTGCAGTAAACTGTTGTTTCACAGCAGCGCAAACTGGGAGTTCAGTTCACTTTTTCATCCGGCTGCATAGACGCTTCACCTTCTAAGTCAGACCTTTTCAACAAATCTTTAAAAAAAAAAAAGGTCTTAGAATGTCTGTAAACCCGTCAGTCTGGAATGTGTGATTAGGCCTCATGCCAATTGCCCCGTTTATTTATTCCCCCTGACATTAAAAAAATACTATGTCACGCTGGTAGCCTTTTGAAGTGCTTGTGTAACTAGAACACAGGTGCCTGCTGTCATGCATATCCTAAGAGGATTTGTTTTTGTTCCTCTGCAGACAAGCCATTGGTCTAAAGGAATGCTCCTGTGTTTTTCAAAGTACTCTGGCAGAGTTTTCAGCAGAAGGTAAAATCTCAAAGGCGAGGCACAGACAGCTGCGCATTTAGTCAGTTCGCAGCCTTTCATTTCAGAGACCTGTTGGGTTTGTACTTTGCCAGGTTTCCCCAAGTCCCACTTAATCCCAGACAAGCATTTGAGTTTCAAGCATAGGCATAAGGGAAGCCTGTGTGATGTCTTTTTGTGTGTGATAATTTACTTTTCATCTGCTTTTATCCTGCTGTTGCATGGTTGATCATTTTTCCATTTAACCAGAGAACCTTAAGGAGAATACCTCTTTCTGATGGATTAGCCTGTTTGATAATGAAAAAGAATATCTTAAGACCTATGATTTGGCAGAGTGAGACCTTTCTGCTCTTTCCACTTGGGCACTAAAGATATTTCGCCAGTGAAATCTGAAATATAAATCCATCTATAGCATTTTCAGGCCTTCAGTGTCCAAATAAAAGTGGATAATAAAGGTATATTTTCAAACTTAGGTTTTGGAACAAGAATGTCTTGGACACCACCAAGAAATACTTTGGCAAGTTCCAACATATCAGCCATTGGATCAGTTCCCTTTTCCACCTGAGCTGAGGTCCACTTTTCCATCCCCTATATTAAGAGGAAGTTACTCTAGAAGGGGTTTTATGAGCTCAAGTGCAGCCTGAATCTTTTCTTAAAGCCTCTTGAAGAATTGGAGCTCTTTGCTCTCGGGCGTTCTTTGTCTAAAAGCCCCCTGAGTGTAAAGAAAGTGTTGAGTGAGGAACAGTTGGCTTTGTCCTTGAAACACTACGTGCCTGTTCGGGGATTTTGTGTTGGCTGGTCATTTTTAGTTCATTTCTTTTAAAGTTGTGTCTACAGTTGGAGATGTCTGCGTTTAGAGGTGTATTTTCCCAAGTGAAAAAGAACTGGAGCCTTCGTTAGTATCAGATTCCCTTACTTTTTCACACTACAGAAAATCTAGGCCATTGCATTTTATATTAGCCATGACTCAGAGTAGAAATTCTTGTTTTAGAGACAGCTTTTCCGTAAATGTCTGTAGCTGGGTTTCCATTACAGTTTTCCGCAAAATAAAAGTGATATTTCTACAATTTCGACAAAGTATATTTGCTAGTTGAAGAATTTTTGGCTTCTGATGTGTGATTCTAGTAAAGTCTTGTCTGGCGGGATGTCGTAATTCTCGTAAAATACTGTATAGTTTTCGTAAGACGCTCGTTTAAGGAAGACGTACACTGAGTTTCATGCAAAACCTCCACAGTGTTGGCACTGTAGTCATGGTTCATCTACTACTATTGCAGTGACGGTCTTAAAAGAAGAAGGGAACATATAATTGTCCCAAGGCAAAGTCCTCATTTATGGCAGCGGCCACTCATAATGGATTTCTGGGAGGGAAATGTACATCAGGAATCCACCAACGAGTTGTGGATCCAGAATTTTTGAATGACCCGGGCAACATTTAATGAACTGTGTGATGTTATTGAACCTCTCGTGGCACCAGACTTGTCATGCCCTCGGGAAGGAGCCCCTACACAAAAGCGAGTGGCTATTGCCCGAAACAAACTAGAACCACCTGTTCTGAGTACAGGGTCATAGGTGAGACGTTTGACATGAGCAAAACCACCGAGCACAGATGTGTGAAAATGCACAAAATGTGTTTCCATTACACTTTGGTGCTACACTTTGGTATCAAAGCATCTCAAAAATCATCTTATGAGAGCGTAAAAATGTTTTTGTGATCTTTGACAGTTTTGCAACATTTCTGTGTTCCCATTAGCAGTTTTCTATTGCGCAATTTAGCCTACATTTTGCACATTTCTGATGGTAATGGAAACCCAGCGAGTGAGATGTCTAGCATCTGGGCCAGATCAAGCAGTGACAGGGAGACACATTTCATGTTCAATAAGCTGTGTGTTGAAAACTAAATAACTTATCTCCATGTTTTATACATGTATGAATAGGTGTCAGTAAGTACTTTCACATGACACGTATTACAATTTACAGAAATAAAATTTTGGGGTAAAAATACTGCTGCATGATACAGGGACTCAAAACTTTACGCAAATGTACAAAACATGCTATTCTCATAAGAAATTGATCCTAAATGAAACATAGGGCTTTAGCTATGATGTTAAACTACTGTTGTGATCAATATTGGATAAAAATGTTTAAATGATAAGTTTTTATGAACACAAATATGTTGTGACACGGGGACGGCAGTTTGTCACTTTGTTCAGTAGTCATAATAAAAGACTTTGCTGGAACTACAACACTATAAATATGCTAATAAACATTTATTTAACATACAAATTACAACTGAAGTGATGTATAAAGCGAATAGCAGAGCATATCTGACATTTGGATTTACATATTTTAGTCCATTTTAGGTTTCATTTCATATTGGTTATCTTTTTCTCTACAAGTGATCCTTAAATTTTGTGAACAGTTCCATAAAATAGAGTTATTATGCTTAAAAAATGAGCCTGTTTGAGAAATGATAGGTGAAACTTGAATTTCTGACACTGATGTTCATTTTCACTTGATCTGGCCCATCTGTATCAGGAGACAGGATGTGAGATATGGGGTATGATTCCCCTGCAGCTTATTCCTGGCCTGAGCTCAAACAGGTCTTATCTATGCATCAAGATAAGGGGGACTCCCTCCTCCAGCATTTCAGGAGTAGCCCAAAGAAATTCCGTAGACTACTATTTAGTCTGGAGACCTCAGACCATTGTCCAAAGGCAGACAGTAAGGAAGCAGACGCTCCAGCTACAAATCTCCCAAGGGTGGTGGAGATTGTGGCAGATACGAGGTAATGATCTCCTCACAGACTTTAAGCCTTATTTACTGAATTTGTTCAATTCAATATGCCATAATATTCATAAGGATTTGTGTATTTTCTTTTAACAGTATCTTTATTGAAGAAAAACACAGGTTGCATAATCTGTAGCTGTATCTCTTTCTCACCATTGTGGGACTAAAAAAACTCTACCAACCAAAGCAGTTACTGTTGCTGACCATGGTCACACTACTGTCTTGAAGAAAGTTGGCATGCAATGGAGGGAGGAATGTGTAAAGGGCAAGAAAAAGCCCTCATGACTCCCGAGAGAACTCCCAGTCACAGATTTAGTTTTATGATCCATACTCACAGGCCTAGAAATGTGTATTTATGCTGCTGCACGGTACATAATACAATTTACAGTGGAGATAAAAAAGGCTGTCATCTCAAATCACTTTTTACCCCAAAAGCCCAGACATATTTGCTGTAGTGTCATCCATTATAATGAATCCTTCTTTAAATGACTCGTCTAAAGCTGAGCTCAGAGTACAGGAGATTTTGGACGATTTACCTCAGATTAACCTCTCTCACTCTTCTCACCTTGGTAGATTCTGATGTTTAGTCTTGATTATCTAGTTATATAAGAGGTTTGTAGATCCTCATGAGCTACACGCAGACTAACCAAGGCCACCCTGGAAATTGTCAAATATGTTTTGTCAAAGATATTTGGATTGGCATAACCTGTGCAGTTAAAACCTGGATGTCTTATGCCAGTAATTTCCAAAAAATGACCATAATAGCAAATGAGAGAGAGAGTTACCAAATAACAGTCTCGGTCTTGAGGCCAACATTTACTAATATTAAGGCCTGGATGCAGATATTTTGCAAAATTGATTTTTCTCCCCCTTTGCTTTAAAAAAAAATTCTGTCCACTCGAACTTTTGCCTTACAAGATACTTCTGTCCACATAACAATACAAAAATGACTTCAAACAGGTACTAATGGTCAGGGAGAAAATGGTGAAATTAAAACTGTGAACATTGGATAATATTGGAATAGGCTTTAATCTGTCATGAAAGTGAGCAGTAACAAGTTCAGTTGTAAACTGAAGTTACCTTGGGGTTGTTGAAGTGTATTCTCTACATTATGTTGATCTTGCTTTAACACAGGTGCAGTCTGTCTCCAAAAGGTATCAGTTCTGACCTCGATCTACTACAGGTCATGCACTTATTTATGCACATGGAGTTGATGTTTCAGGTACAGTTTCATTATACAATGCAATTTTGGTAATATAGTTTTCGAACCTTTCTGTTTCCACAAACTGGAGTTTTTGAAAATCAACATTAATGTGATCATAAATGCCTTTTACATGTAAATGAGACACCCAAACATAAAGATATGTTTTGTAAATTAGATATATTGGTGTGAACAGGGCATATGGCTGGTCAAGATGCATTTTCAGAGCTTCAGTACTTGGCCAGTGGAAGACAGTGAATATAAAGTTTCATGATGATGTAAAAGTTTGTTGTTTTCAGACATGAAAACAAAGAGACATGCCAAACTAAGAGAGCAGGGTTGTACTTATCCCAGTGCCACTGTGCACTCACAGTGTCATGCTTGCAAAACTTTAACTGATAGTGTATTTAAATAACACATAACATGATAAAGTGAATCGTAAACACAATAAATAAATAACATGGCTAAAGGAGCATAATAGTTGTACGAATGTCACCTACAGGGGTTGGACAAAATAATGGAAACACCTTAAAAAATCAACAAAATATAATTTAATATGGTGTAGGTCCGCCTTTTGCGGCAATTACAGCCTCAATTCTCCGAGGTATTGATTCATACAACTTGTGAATTGTTTCCAAAGGAATTTTAAGCCATTCTTCAGTTAGAATACCCTCCAACTTTTTTAGAGACGATGGCGGTGGAAATCGACGTCTTACTTGAATCTCTAAAACTGACCATAAATGCTCAATAATGTTGAGGTCTGGGGACTGTGCCGGCCATACGAGATGCTCAACTTCATTAGAATGTTCCTCATGCCATTCTTTAACAATTCTAGCTGTATGGATTGGGGCATTATCATCTTGAGGTGAAGGTGTTTCCATTATTTTGTCCAACCCCTGTATGACACAGCACACTCAAGGTCCAGATTCATAGTAGGTCATTCATTCACTCATGGACACTGGCATCTGAATGTGTTCAGTGGGAACAAACATTTTACTCAAAGTTCTGCAGTTTACTTATGAAACATTTTTCAGACTACCGGCCCAGTATTACTGTGGCTAGTCTATTTCCATTGATTTATTATAGTTTGTGTGTGACAGGATACACTGGGTCTCCATCACCATTTCATCATCCAGACTCATTAAACCTTCTTTTGTTCTTTTTTTTAATCACCATTATCAATTGTTGCACCACATCTCCTAGATTTACTTTTGTTTTGTTTTTTTCTTTCTTCTACAGTACCTATAAAATCATGTGAGATGGTGTGTTGTTCACTTGGGCACAACAACCCAAATGTGTCATGTAGTGAGTAATGTGTTGTAATTCTAAATATTAGTAAGAAAATCTGTGTATGATTCAACATGATTTCCAAATTGAGTCGGAAACCCTGTAATCCAGGCCTGGTTTGAATTATTCCTGCGTTTATCAAAAGTCATCTCTGTTATATATCACTGTCACTGTTTCACATATTTTGAAATTTTGATGTGTTGCTTCGGCTGTTCATGGAAGAGTTGCCTAGCCTCTTATTTGTGCCTCTGTAAATTGTCTTTTAATACAAGAAGGATGGACGGACCAAGAGGAGGGATGACATGCTGTGAATGCATTCCTACAGCATGCCAAATGTTCCTCGTATAAATAAGATCTTTGTGGCCATATTCTTGGGAGGCCCACCATCTCTGCCACTGTCATCAGATTGTGTGTAGACCAGCAGTGATAGAATTTGCAGTCTTGTACGTTACCAAGCTCTAACATATGGCATTTCAACTTTCCGAAACCTGCAAAGCGTCGGCTGAGAAACACAGGAACTGTTTGTGTGCTCTCTCTCTCTGAGCGGCAGGGAGCCAAGCAGCAATTCTCCGATGAGTCTCCACTGTCCAACCCTGTAATAAAAGAACTCCTCAACACCCCATAATGACTCCAATGTGGCCCTGGGTTGTGGGTGCCACTAGCATGTATGTCACCCACCACATCCCCTCCCTGCTGGCCAAGAACATATGCTAACCACAAGTCCCTGCTTGGGTTTTCCTCTGGGACTTAACAGTGGTGTTGATTTCCCAGATCCTTTGGGAGTAGCCTGAGAGAAAGAGGGAAACTCTACAGGACATGGGCACAGAGTGTGGAGTTGTGCTCTGCAGCTTTGTAGTCGATCACTTTGGCGAATAAACTGGATAATAAAACTCGGTTTATTGCACAAGGAGGAAGTAATCAAGAATTCACACTTGGACTTGAAGGTTTTCTCCGCCTGTTTTCTGGGGATAAAGTGCAAAAGTGCCAAATTTTTATTGGAGCATTATTGGGAGTGTATCACAAATGTTTGGTTGCTGCAAGAAATGAGATCATGAAACAGAAAATTGTTAAATCAAAGGGGCTACACAATAAAAGAAAGCAATGTTACCTGTTCTGAGAATGGCCAGTGTGACGGAGAGAAAGCACTGGGCTGAAGTCCAACTTGTTTTTCTTCTGATCTCTTCCTGGTGGCAAGGAATTTTGTGTGTCTGCTGGTAACTAAAGAGTAGCCTAAGCACAAAGAGGAAGACGTAATTTAATTGTCTGTTAACAAGTTGCAGTGCCCCACTTCAAAAAAAAAAACAAAAACATTTGGCCTAGTTTCTATTGATTTTGCTCTCTGTTTCACAGTCATGCATTCTTTTCTAAAGTTGTCTTGCTCTGTTGTTTTTTTCAGTTTTCATCAATTTATATGTATTTTTCTTTCCACAGAATTCTAAACAACAACAAGATTCAGGAACTCAGAAATGGCTCCTTCTTTGGATTGTCCACTCTGGAGAAATTGTAAGTCCTTTTGATTGGTCATTTCACCATTTATCTCAGTCCCTCCTTAATTATTACTTTGTGAATTATGGAGATGGATGAAGGTTTTACACCTACATATAGGTTATTATGCCTTTTTACAGTGCATAAGGCATGATAAATATTGCTTTTTAACATATTCCCTCCATTACTTCATCTCTTGTTAGGATGTAAAATTTCAGAATAACAGTCTTTAATTGAAGTTTTATTTACATACAAGCTCACTGTATCTTTAAACAGCCTAGAAGACCTCAGAATGCTTTTTGCCACTACTGAAAATTCAGATTAGTTAGTTGTCGCAATAGATTTGCACAAGTTTGGTTCTGTTTTGAGAGCCCAATCATAACTAAAATAGTACATGAATATGAATGCTCCTGGTCCATATAGCCAGTGACTCATTGAAGAAGACGTGCTGGCTTTCAGTGATGAACATATCATAGTGCAACAGTGCAACAAAAGCATCCCAGGACAACGGCCAGCATAATAGGATCAAAAATATGCCCATTCACAGTCGAGGTAGGGCTTTAGGGTCAGAACTTGAAGGGTTGTTCAAGTAGGAGTCCGCTATTCCAAAATACCAGAGCAGAAAAAATAAGAGTTAAGTTTGTAAATGATAATAAGCTCAGCAACAAAGATTCTTACAGGTTGGAGGAATGTCCAAAAATACACATATCAGGCCACAACGATCAATTTTATGTACTGAGGAAGACTGGTGAAGCTTGTAACCGAAAGACTACCATGCCGCTCAGCAGTGGAGTACCACTAAGGGGCTTAATAAATCTGATGGCATAGTGAAATTTAATGGATATTTTGAATATCCAAGTGAGGCAGGAGGGTAAAGCTTGGATGCAAATGGTCCGTGGTGGTGCCATTTTGAGTCGGACGATGCTTAGTGTTATTGTCCGAAGTGGATTAAGACCAGGGAAGTAAAGGTTTTGAAAAAATCAACAGAAACTCCTGCATACAAAATTTATGGTCTAAAGTTTATGCATGGATGAAATGGGAGCCTTGTGTGAAGTCTTTCCCAAGTGTTCAATATACCAATACACACCAGTGGAGTTAGAATGCTTTTAGCAAGGTGTATGTAAACTTCTGACCTTTGCTGGAGGTCCAGTGTTGTTGTCAAAAACCTTTGCTGCATCTCCAGTTATAATCTCTCAGTGCATTAGCCGGAGCTATCCATCACTCCACAAGTGAAGTGGAGAAACAGGAGTTCTGTAAAGCACACTTTGGCCTGATGCCAGAAGAACATCCAGGTCATAGAAAATGAGTAGGCCTCCATGCAGCACTTAGCCTTAGTTAAGAATATCAGTGTATGATAGATGACCGGAGACGGTACCAGAAAAGGCTAATTATAGGTATAGCCCCAAGGGTGGTTTTGTTTGTCTGCCTGGTGACATACTCCCCACATCCAGCTCAGTATTCTGAAAATGGCGGTCATTCACTTTACAAGGAGTAATAGGTAACGTTATTGCTTCTTCTGCAGAAATGCTATTTTATAACTGAATCTTGTAAGCCTTTGTGCTTTGTTTCTTAGAGCCTTACAAGGCAGTAAAGGGAAACAAGCAGATGGGTATTTTTTTTGTTATAGCAGTATATGTTTTCTGTCAGTGTGACTCTTACTTCAGAGACTGGAATGTCGCCATCCATGTTTCCTTACTCCAGAGTTCTCAAGAAAATGGCTCAGGGCCCGTACATATGGGGCCACGGATGATTTATCGCTCCGGAATGGATTCATGCAGATAAAATAACCAGACCATTAATGGCTGTGCTTTTACTCAAGGCTACGATAACACATGACTGCATTGATATGGAATTCTAAGGGCATGTTTTCCCTGTCATTCTCTCTGGGCTGGTTAAAAAGACTGGAAATCTAGAAGGTAGATGAGAACCTGTTTGCCCTATTTAGCCTCCTGGTATCAGTCCTCAATGAAATGCATACCACCACAACCTTTTAACACCCTGCTTTTTGTTTTTTTCTCCTGTTAGGAAAAAAAATCTATAAGTTAAAGTTTCCCCCCAAGCAAATTCAGGTGGTAAACCCAGATATTGACTGTTTTTGCTATTAAAGCATCTACTTCAAATTTTGACTGTGTATTTTGTATTCTGGAGTTTTCTTGATGTGTGGTCATAATTTGAGGTGGTGAGTTGTGTAAAATTGCGCTTTCCTTGGGTTTACTCCTGTATTAATAACACATTCATCTGCCCCTGCATCCGCAGGAAAACTCCTTGTAGACTGTCGAATTGGGTCAGATGTTAGTATTACAACTCAAACCTACAGGAGGCAGGAAGCTGTGGACTGAATGTGAATGAAAAAAGTAAGCTTTGATCCCTCTCCACCAAGAAAGCCTTGAAGGCAGTTATATGCTTTGTCTGTAAACGGCCAGTCGATCTGGTCGTAAACTCTGCCCTGCCTTGTCATAGCATCAATCCACAAGCAAGTTTACCTCCAAAAGCAGCTCCCATTGTGCCCCACAGACCCCACCCCACTCCCTCAACCAGTGAAGCGAGGTTGCTAGATGGCTTGCCTGCTTTGTCATTGTAATGAGGCCAAGCCAAGGCCAGAGGTGTCAGCAGTACGTTTCTCACAGAGTGTTAGTTTGTCTGCATGTTGAAGCCTCTCCCTCCCCGAAATGTTTCTGCACCCCACCCCCCCACCTTCAATCTCTGTCCCCTTCTTTTCTCCTCAAACTCCCGAAGTGGATAAAAATTCAACACAAGTGTATTTGAGGAGCTCGCACCCGCCTCCTCCTCCTCCTCTTGCTTTCACAGCTTTCTTTTTTTTTGGTCCACAAAGAAGACCGCCCTCATTTGGACTCTTTATATGCAGTCATGAAGACTGAGACAGCAGCTGGCTGTGAGTGCCAGAGAGGGCTAGAGAATCGATTACGCCTATCCAGCACTCTGCGTGAAATTGCAAAGTAACTGTGGAGACCGCTGTGTTTTGTCAGAGGCCAAAGGTGTCCCTGCTTGGAAATAAGCCACACAGAATCCCCATTATCACTCCTCTCCTCATAGAAATGGGAGCCAAGCTAGGCAACTGTCACATGCTAATTCCTCACTAAATCCACTGCTGTGGAGGAATGCTTATTGTGGAAAACAGAGGACAGATAACGACTGCAGTGACTGTTTTGTGAGGAATATTGTCTGCTGAGGTAGTCAATACACAGAAGTCATATTTTAGATGGGGCAGTCATTCATAGAGTCTCTGGTGAACTTAATTTGTACAGGAAAAAAATTGCATTTGAGCAGTAGAATGTTTTATCCATCATTCTTTGTACCCTGAGGCAACTTTAACACCATTAGTTTGATTCTCCTCAATAGGAATGTCAATGAAATGCCAGTGACCCAGCATGTATAATCCTCTGCCAGCAGATACTTCCATCCTTAAATCTGTGACAAAAATGGCCGGCACGAGTTCACATCAGGTGTTTCTTCAATATAACATAAGGAAAACTGGAAAACTGTATTCCTAAAAATGGCAGCAGCTGCAGAACTTGACTTTTTGGTTTGGGACTAGTTCAAGAAGAGCCCTGGAACATACTTGGAGCTTTCAGGCCAACTTTTTCAATACAAGTACATCCACAGAGTCTGGCATTTTTGTTTCTGCAGATAAATTTAAAAGGTGCCAGGTCATGTATGGCCAGCGGTCGTAGGTTTCTGAAATGCAGTTATGGATGATAAAACGTGAACTGGTTCTCTTTTGAAACTCTACAGTTCATCCACAAGTAGTCCAACAGGGGGAGGAGTGGATTGTTCTTTTTTGCCATTAGCAGTAGCGGTTAGTCTCTACAGATTTTGCAGGCTTTCCAGTGTGGCTGATATCTGAATTGCAAGGGCAGCCTGTGAGGCAGGATTTAGGAAATAAAGGTTGTGATTTACCCAAGGAGAGGGTGATTTTATGATTTCAAAATAAAAACAAAATATATAGGAAAAGAAGTGATGTTTAAGAGGTTACTGAATCTGCTCGTTGTATCTCTTCAGGCAAGGTCATTCCAGAATCAAGGCACCAATGACGATACTGAAAAAATATTTGTCATTTTTTAGATTGTCGATTTCTCAAACCACATACTCAGTGTATTAGGGTTTTTTTTTTTTAGCAGTTGTTCATGCGCTGTACTGCTGCTGGCCACACTGACACTCAAGTTGTTATTTATATGTATGTCACGTTAGAGAGAAAGAGACCCGTGAAGTAATTATGTTCAATCAGCAGAACCATATATTAGTCTACACACCCCTACTGGTTTGTGGATGTTTTATTGATGCTCTTTGAAGTTATCGTATGGAGATTAGAAACAGGAGACGGATGACATAATATGACGCAATCTCCCGTAATAAAAGATTACAGCATCTGTAAAAATCAGCCATGAGATTAAACTGTCAAATTGCTCACCACAAACTGAGCTAATTAATGTAATTTTGGGGTTGAAATGTTAAAATGTCATTTTAAATTCTGCAAAGGATATTTTGTTTATTTGTTTTTGTCTGGAATTTCTTGGAGGGAATATGTCAAAATATGAGAATTACTGGAAAAGTATTCTGTGGCTTGTTTTTGAAACTAATTATGTGGCTTGCACATCTGACCAGTGAGTCCAACTGGAGCTGAAGAGCTTTTCTGGTGACTCATCAGTCACTTGCATCTCAGGAGAATTGTCTGGTTGTATTTGTCTCCTGCTTTCCTTCAACTGTAACAACTGTAACTCAACGTTCTCTTGGACAAAATGGCCTAGACCCGTGGTTCCCAACCTTTTTTGGCTCGTAACCCCATTTTAACATCACAAATTTCTGGCGTCCTCAGACATTCAAAATGGAGACAATGATTTGTTTTGATCATGTAATAGTTTGCTATACTATGTTGCAAATAAATGTTAATTTTAGACGGCGTTTAGGCTATATAATGTATATTATTATGGACAGAGGCAGAAAAGCCAGGTTGAGATTACTGCACAAAGTGAGAGTTTTTTTTTTTTCCTTGGTGAGGAGGATATGTGCAGTCAGTCCATCTTGGATTTACAAGGCTGCAAATTAATACTGAACAAACAATAACTCCAACTATGAATTGTGAAAGAGCTGCAGCATCTGAAACCGACCACAATGAACATTTGAAAGATAAACAGTACCACAGTGCTTCATTTTCAGCTCCACAGTTTGTCATGTCTTTTATGGATTGCGATTGTCTCTCAACTCACCATATATTTTTTATTAGTAAGTTTTTTATTTTTGTTATCAATTACTAGAAATTTCAGGCGACCCCATTTGAATTCCAAGTGACCCCACGTGGTGTCCCGACCCCAAGGTTGAAAAACACTGGCCTAGACTCTATCTGTGTGTGTGTGTGTGTGTGTGTGCTCCTAATAACCACTGTAAACCACTCATTGGTTATCTTTTATGGATTGTTTTCCTTGCCCTGCCTTCTCATTTTTCTGTCATCACAAACCAGTTCTGCTAGCTCACATCAAAAGTCTTAACAAGCAATAGATTTTTTGTCTATGACTTATCTATAGCCACCTACCCACCTTTAGCTGACAGCTCCTCGACATCAAACGGGCAGAGTTACCCAGAGGCCCTTTGTGTGGGTTCAGGTGGCGAGTAGAAAGCCTCTTGAACCTCGGCTGTAATGAGTGACTAGGCACTGCCAGTGCAGGTGAGCGCCACAGGAATTCTGCAACCACAAGCCTTTGAACCTCCGGGGAGGGACGACTCTGTGTGGGGGTGTGGGAGCGAGAACGCTGCTTTAGGGGTCAACCCTGTCAATGTCTGTGTAGCAATCACTCAAGGGTGTTCTGTTCTTTCTGGATTTAAAAAAAAAAAAAAGAAAGAAAGAAAGAAATGAAGGCAACAGAGCTTGTGCCTGACAACACTTTAAAGGATGGGAATACAAGTCTTACAGTATTTTACTGCCATTTGGATGTCTTTTAAAGTGTAAGATTTGAGCATAGTTGTGTACTTGTGAAGTTTGTATTGAATTTTGTGTTGTGCTCGGAGCTGGTCATTTGTGGTTTTCTCACTTGCAAGTGTTGCCACTGTACAGTGTTGCTCTTTAAGCCTTCGGTACAATACTTTCCATTTCCAACTCTGACATTTTAGAGGAATAGGAGAGGCAGCGAAGAACTCAAACAAGGATAAATTCTTCCAGAAAAACTCCTGAGTGTGTACAGGATGTTATCATGGATATAGGCAACTGAAACCACTTTAACAAGCATCAACAAACAGCTAGCTTCCGGCACTATACAGGCCCCAACACAAACCTCACATAAGCACGCAAGCATGTGTGAGTCTTATATTACATTATTAACTCCACACTTCCTGAGCACTGTAACAGCGCATGGATGTAGATAGGTCTGTTACCACCCGCTGTCACTGGAATATGGCTGAAAATATGGGTAGAAGTTCTTGGACAGCGTTGATCACAGGATGTTGCAACTGTGCATTTGCCAAATAGTGTTGAGAAGAGTGTGCATGAGAAAGTGAGTCACAGTATTAAATTGACTTACTGCCTTGAAAACAAAATGGGACATGTAAAGGATGGCGTCTTTGTCAAAAGTTACCAATTTCAGGGTGGAGTTGGAGCTTGGAGGCTGTTGTTCCACATAGCAAGGGAGAAACAACTTAAAGCATAACTCGCATATAGTGGAAGAAAAAGAGAGAATAACAGCAGATAAGACTGTAATGAACCTTTAGGGTTTAGTGTATACTGTAGCATGGTAAATTAAAACATGAAAATGTGTATGTACTGTAGGATAAAATGCACTTAAGTCAAAGTTGCAGAGCAGCTCAAATATTTAATTCAGTTTATTTAAAAAAAAAAACTACATTATTGAGCTGCTCTGGATGAAAATAAAAGGGAAAAGGCTAACAGCTGTTCAGCAAAGGGTTTATTAAATTTATGCAAAGACGCAAAGCAAGCAGAAAGCATTCAATTTTATTTTGGTACTTTATTAACAGCTCATGACCTAAACTTGTCTTCTTTGCTTTTGACAGGGACCTGCGGAATAACATGATCAGTCGTATTGAACCAGGAGCTTTCCTTGGATTGCCATCACTCAAAAGACTGTAAGTAGCGTCAAGGCTTCTGCAGCTTAACTGGCTCTTTAATGTGGTTCCTGCAAGTGTCTGTATACTCTACAGTCACACATAAATCCCCCTCTTGGGATTGCACCGAAGTATTCTTTTTTTTATTGCAGCTATCAGATCTAAATTCCACTTTTTTACCACGCTAGCGTGGAGTGCCCTCTGTAATTATTACAAGCATAATGGTTTATGAAAGTGGAAATGAAGCGTTTTTTGTTCTGTGTGTCTTCTGATGAACTTTTGATGATTTGTCATTTTTGAAGTGTGGTTAAATCCATTTTGTTTCAAAACAATGTGTTTCATCACAAAATATTTGTTACTCTTATGTGCAAGAGACATTTATTTTTACAGCTTTTTTCCCCAGTGACTACTTGACCACTTTCAGTACTGTCTATGATTGCATATATTGTGTGTAAAGCAGCTGTTGTGTGTATCTATATCTGCTGCAGCGTGCTATGTAGGTCTAGAGTGTATCCGATGTCCATAAGGGAGTATGGACTTGCCCCAGACTATTCCTACGGCCTTGTTTTCTCTGGCTTCGTGCCACAGACCACTGCAGACAGCATGAAGTCTTATGTACTTTCACACACTACCAAAAAATGAGGGGAATATAGAGTACAGACCTGTCTGTGTGCAGAGTCTGAATATATGTGTGAGGATAATTTCCAAATGCAGGGAATACATGAAACTAAGCATGAATAGTGAAATATGCGGTGTGCTTGTGGGAGGTCAGAGACTGTAAACATAAGCTATATACTTGTGTGTGCGTGTGAGAGAGAGCAGGAACACAGCGTGAATTGGAATCATCCGACAGTACCCAGTTACTGCCAACACAAACTTGAGCTTGGCTGCTGCTGTGGAGCAATAAGAGTGAGACAGGAAGGCAGTCAACTCCTTGGCTCAAACCCTGCCACATTTCCCCCTCCTCTTGTTGCATATTCATGCCACACTCAAGCCTGCCTACATGTCTCCTGCATCTGAAACCTTTAGCCCACACACAAAATGCTCATAGATATAGTCATAAAGGATTCCCTTGTCACCGCAGAGTGATCCGAGGCCACATGTGGAAAAGCTTGTAGCAGAGTTTTGGTTTGGCCACGCTTTAATTCACTTCATGTCTTCGTTAATTTCAAAGCGTAGTTGTCAGTCATCGACCATGATGGGGAGGAAGCAGTGAAAAGAGAAGATCCAAGGAGACAATAAGGCAGTGCCTCTAAAGGGGAATATAAACACAGAAGCTACATCAAGAGTTTCATTATCATGCACAAAATATTCTGGGTTTTGCCCTCATTTAAAAAAAAAAAAAAAGAAAGTTCTCTACTAAGCTGTTTACATAGCTAATGAAATTGAATTTTCCCCTAAAAGTCCTGTTTATATGCAGCCCTGGAGACCCAAATTAACAGTGTTCTAACATGTTTATCATGTCAAAATTTGGGAACGTGGCTGAAGCTGCTTGTTAAGTTTTGCTGATTTGTGTCGTAACATTTGTTCAGTTTTGAAGAAAAAAAAAACAACAACACAGCCTTGCTTTTTGATTGCTTCATGAAAAGTTTAGGGGTGTAATCATTACACATAAGTAGGGCTGGGCAATATGGGAAAAAAAATCATATGATATCGTGTGTGCTGTAGCTGCTCTTACGCCTGTGCTGTGTGAGTTAACCTAAGCATGATTGGTTTGGTGCGGCGCTACTTAATAATGATTGGCTGTTCTCACGTCTGTCGAAACATGGACAAATGAATTCTGTCGAAACTGTATCAAGCATGTCTCATATTTCTATCGAGGAAAGGTTATATCGTGATATATATCATTATCGTTTTATCGCCCTGCCTTACGCGTAATCAAAATCGTATATATAATTCATGTCCAACTCTTTCATAGTATTTAAAACTTGAGATATTTCAACTTTCCATCAGAAAAGTAGGTTTTTGCACTTCTTTTCCAGCTTGGAAAAGTGTATGATGGTTGTTTGCATATAGTGCACAGAGCAAACCATAAAGAAACCATTAAGTGTCACAGCCAGCCATAAAAAACCCAACTGGGACACATTTTCCAAATACACTGCACAAATGCTCCTAAAACCTGAATAATACCAGCACAGGTCTAGTTTGGAACATCCAAATGGAATATACTGTTTATGAGAGCCGTATCAAGTATAAATGGAGCATTAGTGCATGTAAACATAGCGGCTGAGCCAGTGATGGACCCTGGGAATGTAAACACACAAGCTGCGCATCAAGAGTTGACAGCTACCAACATAAGCTCTTTTAATTTTTTTCCGATCATGTTCCTATTAGGTTTTCCTATTGACATTGAAGTGTTTCCATATTCATCTTTGACGGGGGGGTGGGGGCATGGGGGGAGTGTTTTCAAGCCATCCCTTACCCCCTCTTCCCTCCTCTCACCTCTTTACACTGCATTCCACCAACAGCTGAACAGTTCCCTGCATGAGCCTAATCACATCAGGCTATTTTTGCTCCTGCTCCTCGTATCATTGACGACAACTGAAGCACTGCCCTCAAACAGTCCTCGGCACTGTTAATTTGCGGCATGCCTGTGGCAGAAAGGCGTGTTTGAGAGTGGTCTTTGGTTATGAATACTAGTCCGACAAGCTTATTAGGGTAAAGCAGATGAAGAGGAGAGACTTTAGTCACTGGAAATACAAGACAAATCGGTGATACGGGGATTTATTTGGATTGTTTTTAATAAATTATATTAGCACAGTGTCTAGTGGGAAAGTGAATTAAAGTATGCCTTAGCTTTTCATTCCCTTGATATGCAATCACTGTAACTGTACTATTTGATTCCAGGCGATAAAGTGAGATGAAAGTTTGCCTTAAGCTAAGGAAGCCCCCCCCTCTCTGCTCCCCTCTCCTCGTCTGTGTTATCCTTCCCCTGACACACAATGCTCGCGCAAATTGGCAAGACTGCAAAAGGCGGCTTTCTCTTCTCTTCCGAGTGGAACTAATAACCTCACACAGTAAATTCCCCCAGCTGGTACCTTAAGGACCAACACCAATAATTACATAAACGCTCGGATGTTAGCATATGCCTGACAGACATTTTCCAGGTATCATTTGGTGTCAGTATCTTATTCCTAAAGTACTGCAGGATACAGTTTAGCTGCTGGGTTGAGGTAATGATCTGTCATTTCACTCTGGCTCTTGTTTCTTTAGTTGGCACTTTTCAGAGATTAGATCATTCTCAAGAGTATGAATTTCAGCTGTTGCCAGGATGTTCTGGCTATTTGGAAATGGGCAGCATGTAACAGGGGGGTACTGGTTTTGGAAATGTAGCTTTTGATAAGTAAACACCGTGATGTAAAATAACACTGGGTCATGAGTTTTTCTTTTTTTTTTTTTTTTTTTTTTTTTTTTAATTTCTTTGAAGTTTTTTTGATATACTTTATTTTTATTTGTTCACTGTTTGAACACAAAATATTTAAATGACAGACAGTAGTAATTACGCATTGTTTTGTTTACAGTTCAGCCATTTTCTCCAGCACTTTATGAAGATAGGTTCCTTGAGCCATAGGTAATAGGTCAGTCTTTCCATAGAGCAGATTTCCTTTATTATAGCCAACCACTGATGCTCACGGGGTGCATCAGTTTTGTGCCAGTTACTTAAAATGGCTGAAATTCCTTTTAAGTCTTAAAAGTGTGCAGGTGCTTGAATTTTCATCTTGTGCTACTGGGTATTTGGTTAGTTTCAGATTTAGTTTTCAGGTATCATGAGTAAAAATTAATAGCTGAAAAATGGGATGAAAGAAAGCATAACCTCAAATATGTTTTACAGAAGCATGTTGTGCAAAGCTTTGTTATTCCAGAGACAGAACCACAGCAGAGCTTACTAATCGTCTGCGTTAATAGCAAATGAAGTTGCAGAAAAAGCTATTTACACAACTCCAAAACAGGTTTAAATGAAGATGCTAACCTAAAAGAGTAAGATAAAAATGTTTCTCATGTGTTTTGTTATTAAGAAATCATCCAGAATATATTCTTATACTGAATCAGTTCCATGTCAGAGGTAAAAAAAGGAAAAAAAAAAAAGAAACATCAGGTTAAAGTTCCTCTCTAGGTGCAAATTGAGGTGGAAAATGAAACTGAATCTTCGCATTGTATCATATATTTTGTTTTTGAGGGTTTGCAAACAGTATTTTAACACTACTTTTATTCCCCCACATTATATGTTCGGCCAGCATGTCTGTCCATCTGTCTGTTATCATTTTATTATAACTGGAAGCTAATTCTGTGTTTTTCCACCACAGTGGCTGTGACTTATCAGTTGAAGTGATTCCTGTTGTTAGCCTGTCTGATGTCCATCTGTTTTGTCTGTAAAAGCTGTAGATAAAACCCCATTCAGTGTCTGTGTTGGTTTGTTCTTTCTCTTCGTTCTTCTTTTCTCTCTCTCCTCTGTCCACTAACCCCGGTCGGTCGAGGCAGATAGCCTGGAGTGGGTTCTGTCTGAGGTTTTTCCTTCTGTAAAATGCTTTTTTCTTCCCTAGTGTTGCCTTGGGCTTGCTCCTGGAGGACTTGGGTTTCCTCTCTGTATAGTTTTTCTTAATTTGTGAGGTACCTTGAAGTAATCGTGTATTAATTTTGGTGCTGTATAAATAAAACTGAAGTAAATAGATTGCCTCAAGGGGCTGTTTTTTGATATTTTGCTTTTTTTTAAATGGAATTATGCATTTTAAAACATTTTCATGTGGTCTACACAATCTGTAAATGCTATGCTTGGGTCTGAATTCTTCATTAACTCAACTCCACATATCCATCTTCAACTGTATTTCTGAGTGATGACACCAGAAAGGTAGTTTTGAGCGCTGGCCCTTTAAATTTACATGAGCCACTTCACGCCCCACCCCCTCCAGGTGTTTGGCTGTGTTACTGTGTCCCATTCAACCAACAACTGAACATTTTAGGTAATCGGCTCAAAGTTAGAGCATATTTTCAGTATGGACTACAACCACTGCTGTTGACAAACAATTTTGGCATACTCGGAGAAATGTTCATCTGAAGTCTTGACCTTAAATGTGAAAATACTGTGACGTAACTAGTTATAAAACATAACAAATTAAGCAGGAATTAAAACAGGTTGAAGAAATCCACTAGATTTTTGCCAAAATGAATATAAAGATAGCTTTGCAGCACCTGGAGGGTTCAAATTCAAACTTTTTGAACTATTAGTGTCCCCAAATATACAAATAAATGTACCAAAGACTAAAAAAAGTGGGTTTAGCAAAATATGACCCCTTTAAGCCTTTCATAAATCCATGTATTTTCACCAAATTGAACCTCAGCTCGATGCTTCCTTCCCACAGCTCAAACTCTGCTGATGTGAATAAGTACATAGTGTTGTTGAGTGGACCTGATGTCTCCAGTGAATATTTCAGACCATTCCTAAATGTTTGCACATTGGGTGTAATTCACGGCGGCAGAATCAGCCTTTTCCATGTAAGGTCCTGAAATCGTCTTTGATTCCTATTGAAAACACATCAGGACTCTTCCATCTGATATTTACCAGAGACATCATGTCAGGTCACATACAGAGAAGAAACACACATTTGACGTGTTAGACATTAATCATAGGTGATTAATCACCTCCTGGCATGTTATTCTAGCCTTTAATGTGCAGGTTTCCCCAGAGGCTCACACAGACATTATCTAAAATCACCTTGAAAGTTGTAGACCTGTCAGCAGAATTTTCGGGCTCTCTGCCTCAACCTGTCTCTGTTTAAACTTGGCCGTAGTTACGTCTCATTTCATGCAAAGCAGGAGCCACATGATTCATTTTTCTCATGACAGAGCCTAATTTTTCACAGCTTATCCTTGTTGTAAAATATTTCCATCCTTAATGCAGCTTATTAATTGATAGCCTCTTATACTATTGTAGCTGTCGTGTTGCATTAGCTCTGAAATGGAGAAGAAATAAACCAGAACCATTTTTGTGTGTCTGTTACAGAGACTTGTCCAACAACAGCATCGGGTGTCTCAACGTTGACATCTTCAAAGGTCTCACCAATCTGATCAGACTGTAAGTGGCTCGTATGTTTTATTATGAAGGTCAGCACTCCCAGGTCATGTCACATCATGGATGTTGTTAAAAACTTAGTATGGATGCACTGTTAATAGATGTTTAGTGATGCTGGTCTTAGTATGTGTATTATAAAGTTCATCAACATCAAGGGTTTATTTTTCACCAGATTGAAATTTGCACAGAACCTCCAAGAAAGCCAAATGGTGTTTGGCTGCATATATTCATGCAAAGTGTTACTGTGGAAATCTGAATATATTGAACAGAATTTTTTTCAGTATCTTCATTTCTTTGCACTATCTTACAACCACATTTTGGTTCTGTGTAGGGATGGGCATTTTAAGTACTTTTTGAAACTGAATACTCCAGCTAACTTCAGTCGATTAAGTTGCCATCACTGTTAAGACATGCAGGAGTAGCTGAAGCACTAGTATAACTTTTATTTATTTATTTTGAGTTTTCCAAACTTAACACATGCAGCACTTAGGCAGAAACACTAGTTCAAAGTCTGCTTTATTGACAGCTTTTCCAGATGTACAGCACATACAGAAGACTGTATGTACAGCAAGGATCATGACTAAAAAATATGTATATATATTTTAACTATAAATGACAAAGGGCTGAAGAAACACATAAATAAAAGACTTAATTTAAGACATGTAACGTACGGCGCCTGAAGGATCAAAGAAGAAAGTTAAAGTGACAACTGTAAAGTGACAAGTGGCTTAAAGCAACAATAGCCTAGTTATTTGTAAGAGTTATTAAGACTTATTTTTCATTTTGGATTCATGTTTTACTTCATAAAGATGAAGTAAAGATGTTCACCGCCATGCATCCTTAGTTCTGTCTCTAATCGCTATCGTTCTTTTTAGATGTTTGCAAAATGTGATTTTTAGACAATATACAATCTAAATGTTGGATTTACAGCTCAGAAACTGCTTTTGGCAAGATGGAAGTTTTTGTAACAGTCCAATAACTCCTGAAGATGATAAAACTGTATTAATACTATAGAATCCAAACTTGGGTTGTTTCTTGAAACTTTGTCCTTGTAACAAATTATTTCTGTTTATTACTTAGAATCCAGAGACATCTACTTGCATGACTACATGCTGCCAATTATGCTCAGGCTTTTTTGGGGGGATCTTTTAAACAAATTTAAACCCAATTCATTAAAAAAATAAGCATTTGGTGCTCAGGCTTTTCCGGTTTGTGGAGAAATTTGTCACTTCCATTTATTTTTGCCCTGCCCACTTGTAAATAAGGTTTGGTATAAAATCTATATACGTAGAACTAAGTTAGTTATTTTTGGAGACAAAATTACAATTAATTGAGAAGAAGTGCTGTTGGTCTTCTATAGTCAGCATCCACTAATACCAAAATAAAATGGTTATTGGGGTCTTGAGTAATGGCTGCTAGAAAGGTAAATGTTGCACATTGGTTTAAACTAAACTCACCATCTACAGGAGACCGTCATATGAACTCTTCGTAATGGATAGAATTGTTTTGTCCTGCGTATTACTGGAGAACCCAACTTTAAATGGATGGATGGAAATCCTAATGGACATTTATAAAATGGAGAAGATAACAGCATTTGTTAATCACAAATTGAAGAAATTTGCTTCATACTGGGAAAACTAAGCCAACTATGTCACACCCTATGGGCCTGATTTTGTTTTCACAAATCAGTGATTGTGTTGTATGGAAAACATCACTCCCTACTTGTACATAGTTGTTGTTTTTTTTTTTTCTTTTATTTGGTTATCTGCCTTTCTTTTCAGTGTTAGGACATAAAACAAAAATATTATTATATATTATTTTGGCATTTAGAGCAGACAACAGATGTATGATATATGCACATATATATATATATATATATATATATATATATATATATATATATATATATATGTCAGTTAAAAAAATTATATAAAAAAAAGAAGAACTGTTTTGTCCAGGGAGACAAATTTGACTAATTATGGGAGAAGTGGACTGGAAAGCAAACATTTCCCTGAAACACCGCTCTTTTATTTAACCATATTGCCATGTTGTACTAAATGGAAATACCCAGTATTCATTTATGTGTGATCCTGCATGTATGTTGATAGATCAGCTTTATTTTGTTCTCATCATATTATAAACTAAAAAATAGACCTAAAGTCTATATGTTTAACCACATGGAACCTAATGTTATGTGATGTGGATAAAGAGTTTAGAATGAAAATATGAATGATTTAATTGAGCTCTGACAGCCAAACTGAAAATTCAAAACTAAAAAATAATTGGGAATTCAACTTTAGGATTTCACAATTACATGAACTGTTAGGAATCATGTTGTATGTTAATACAGGCCCTTATTCATTTATTTATGTGTATTTATTGTTTTTCTTGCTGCATTTCTTTTTAGAAACCTTTCAGGGAACATTTTCTCCTCATTGGCTCAGGGAACCTTTGACAGCCTGACATCTCTGAAGTCTCTGTAAGTACGATGAGTAGTAACCATGTTGCTCTGTGCTGACATCACGCATTCATTCCAGATGGTGCTGTCTGTAAATTAGCATCTTAAAAGAAGCAACATTGTGTTGCTACATCTGTCAAATCGCAGGGACTTTCAGACGCCTTACCTGCTGTGTGACTGCAACCTTCTGTGGCTGTTGCGCTGGATCAAAGACCGAAACATCGCCGTCAAAAACACCAAGTGCTCCTACCCTCAGTCGCTCCAGGGCCAGTTCATAACCTCAATCAGACCGGAGCTCCTCACCTGTGGTACGAACACACACACACCTGTTAACACTGATTATGAATGCTAGAACCCAAAGCAGAGGTGTTCATCATTTCAGCGACGCTATCTTCCGGTTTCATTTTGACAGGTTTAAGTAAGTCCCATTTAGCTGTGACATATGTGGAATTCTCAGGACGGAACACTGTCTCTTTAATTTCTCTGTTTTGGTATCAGTGAGGCTGGTGTTTGGGGAACAGGGGCTTGTGCAATGACAGGACAGATAAGAGAAGGGCTGCTCAGGCCAGCGCTGCCTTTGTTTGTACTTGCTCATGTCTTATCAGTTTGGCACTCATCACAGTGAGGGATTATGAAACACATCTAGCAGGAGCTGTGGCCTGACATGAATGGCAAACAGCACTTTAATACCCAGATTTAATGGGACTGTTACTTTCCTGTGTGTCCAGAAAGTGCCAAGACACTGGCCTGAGAAGTTAGCGAAAGTTCAGAAGGAACACCATCATTTCCTCTTACTATGGTCCTGTCTGGGCTAGATTTTTAGGCCATTAGACTCTTTGGGCCGTTGGACTAAAAATGTTGCTATTGCTATCAGTTGGCGTCTGTCCGTCAACAATTTTTTAAGAATCTTCCTCTCCGAACCCGTCCATCAGAATGACTTGAAATTTGTTGTGGACCATGTTTGGGGTAAGGTCTACCAAATTTTTTTGACAGAATTGGGAAATATTGGTTTTTGAATTTTTTATGAATTTTTAAATTTTTAAAAATCCCCATTGGTTTGTAACGGGACACATTTCAAAGTGCTATAACTTGAAAGTAGTTGAAGATATTGATATAATTACTATTGACAATAGATAGGAAGTCACATCTGGGCTTTCATTTTCTGACATGATCTTTGACCTTAAGTGACCTTGAAAGGTCAAACCCAAGGTCATCCATGTCCAAATTTTAGAAACTTCTTCTTCAAAACCGTCAGCCAGAATCAATTAAAATTCATAGCACATGTTCCTTGGAATAAGGTCAACCAAATGTGTTAAAAAAAATTGAGAAATATAGATTTTTGAATTTTTTTTATGAGTTTTTGAAATTTTAGAAGTCCCCTTTGGTTTATAATGGGACAAATTTCCAAGTGCTTTAAATTGAAAACAATTGAAGGTACTGATATAATTACTATTGGCAATGGGTAGGAAGTCACATATGGGCTTTCATTTGGTGCGATGACCAGTGACCTTGAAAGGTCAAACAAATGCCAATTAATGTCTTTAAATATGCCATTGGACTACAGGACCTTTGATACTATTTTTTATCAAGTAACTACTATATGTTCAGAGCAAAAATTACTATGAATATGGGAAAAAAATACTGCTCTTTGGGCTTTTACATTCAAGTGATACAAATATTATATGTTCAATATTCAAGATTTGCATGTGCTTATACTGAGTGGCAGTTGTTTGCAGATGTTGGCAGCTCAAGGATTTATTTGGAAAAATCGCCATAAGTTGTCAACATGGAATTAGTGTACAGCTATTATCATGGATGTAGGAAACCAAGGAAGTTGTAAGCTTAGAAGTAAGTTAGGTAATAACAACTAATGTCCCGATCCCAGTGTATTACCAACTCAAACACACACCTCATATAAGCACCCACAAGGCTAATCATTCCTTCTTATTTATAGCCTGGTAAAACATGCTGTATATTCACAATAAAGCCCTATTTACACAGGACTGGTATAAACTATGGACCTCCATCTCATCATCATTTGAGATGTTGCGTTTCTGAAGGATTGAAGTTTGTTCTTTTAGTGAATATCAATGCTGCATCGTGGCACGAGTCTCCAACTTTTTATTTATCATTAATTTATCACCAGTACAGCATCTGTTGTTCTCAACCAGAAAACAGGCAGAATAAAGGCACACAAGAAACAATAAATGTTGCAAACCACAGAGATGTGAATTCTCACTGGATCAGTATTATCACAGGACTTCCGCATTTTGCTAAAACAGGGTAGGTAATTTGCAATGGGATTTTTATGTAACAAATTACAGACATGGCTGAATCTCACAGGATTAAGATCACATACGACCCTCACAATTATTACAAATTACCTGAGGTCCACAGGTAATAATTATCTCATGCAAATGGACTCAAGAGGCTATATTTGGGAGAAACTCCCCTTTGGGCATTTACATTCTTCTTATTATCATATAATAATAACTATTATTAAATTATCTAAAATGCTGAGTGTGGCTGCTTGATAATGACTCAGCCCAGATAATACAAATCCACCCATATAGGCCAGAGCTAGTATGATAATATTCATGAAATCCTCATAATGGAAAGAATGTTTTTTCCTTAAAATTTAAATGAAAGAAAAATTGGGAAAAGTGGAAAGAGACGTTTCCTCGGACAATTTTTATTTATTTATTTATTTATTTATTTATGATCTCAGATGGGGGAAAAGGCCATGTGTTCTAATTTTGTACATATTGTTATTCATGTGGTCTGAGAGAGCATGAGTTTTCTCTTTGTTTTTGGGCGGGGATAGGGTGGGGCATTTGCATTTAAAGGGCCAGCGCTCAAAACGACATTTCTAGTGTCATTACTCAGAAATAGGGTTAAAGATGGACCTGTGGAGTTGAATTAATGAAGAATTCAGACCCAAGCATAGCATTTACAGTTTATATAGACCACAGGGAAATGTTTAAAATGCGTAATTCCATTTAAAAAAGCAAAATATCACTCCTTGAAGAGCATAAACTGCCGTCAGGTTCAATTATAATAATATTTAGTTTTTAATATGAATTTAGGAGAGAGAGATGTAGAATAAAGGTGTCTTTTTCCAATTTCTGGCATTTTTTAACCTCATTTCAGCTTTAGAGGCTTTAATAAAAGTAAAGCAAATACAGTCGCAGAAAAAATCATTAGACCACCCTTGTTTTCTTCAGTTTCTTGGTCATACTCATGCCTGATACAACTAAATGTACATTTGTTTGGACAAATACAATGATAACAACAAAAATAGCTCATAAGAGTTTAATTTAAGAGCTGATATTTATCCATTTTCCATGGTTTTCTT
Organism: Sphaeramia orbicularis; assembly: GCF_902148855.1. NCBI lineage: Eukaryota > Metazoa > Chordata > Actinopteri > Kurtiformes > Apogonidae > Sphaeramia > Sphaeramia orbicularis. The sequence continues at coordinate 28,442,842 of NC_043974.1, forward strand.
GATAATAACCAAAGTCACTTCAGTTCTTATATCAATATCTATGGCATTGTACTGCCAAAACCAGTGCTTATCGGCATTCCATGACTTCTTTTCTGTCTGTTTTCGTCACATGATACACATAGGAGTTAGTACTTGATTGCATAACCATTGTTTGTGGTGATTTTTGATGGTTTGAAAATTTTTTCCATGACTGGATATGTTTCCAGCAGAAGAAAAAACAGAACTTTTTGTGTGTACAAGAAAGTAATAGCAGAGCAAATACATTAATAAATAGAGGTGATCAAGACAATATAGCAATTGCCATGCACACTAGAAATAACAAGAGTAAAAGACACTGGATTTCAAAAATACAACTAAAAAGAAAAGTTCTCGCCAAAATTCATGCCACAAGATGTAACAGTCAAAATGATCACCGAATTAAAAAAAAAAGGATAAAAATGGTCTTATAATTTTTTCCTGTGACTATAGATAGATAGATAGATAGATAGATAGATAGATAGATAAGGCATGCAATTAATACTATTAAAAACACAGTGCAAAATATCAGTCCAGTAATGACTATTCTGTCTTGTTTTAGTCACATGATACACACAGGAGTTAGCACTTGATTGCATAATCATTGTTTTTGATGTCTTTTGATGGTCTAATAATTTTTTCTGAGTCTGTATGAACCAAGCAACAGTTGTCGCATTGTGTTATAACTCAACCTGCTTCTCCTGATCTAGTTTTGGAGTGTTAACTTCCACCTGTTTACCTCAGATGCACCACTCGAGCTGCCTTCGTTCCAGCTGACTCCGTCCCAGCGTCAGGTCGTCTTTCAGGGGGACAGCCTTCCTTTCCAGTGCCAGGCCTCCTTTGTTGCAGAGGACATGCAGGTCCTGTGGTACCAGAACGGCCGCATGGTCAAGCCTGACGCCGCCCAAGGCATCTTCATCGAGAAGCGTATGGTGCAGAACTGCTCTCTGATTGCTAGGTATGACAATGCACATTAATTCATACTCTATAATGGGCTTTTTTTGTGCACTTCTCAAAACAAGTCATTTATCACTGAATTGACACCGTTTTACATAACACAGCAGAGTTTCGTTTCTGAAAAGGCTTCATAATAGTATTTTGTCTGCCATATATCAAATGTCTTGTCTGTATTGTTTTTGCTGTAATAGATTAATTTCCCACAAGAATGAATAAACCATTTTTGTCAAGCAAACAAGCCAAAAAATTACAAAACACAGTGTATGTAAGTGCTGAGGGGCTTTTTGTTTTTAACTTCATGTTAAAAAAATCAGACCAAGACTCAGATTCTGTCCTTGTTTTACTTGTTTTCCATCAGCGCCTTGACCATCTCAAACATCCAGCCTGGTTTTACTGGCAACTGGGAGTGTCGGGTTTGGACCAGTAGAGGCAACACCACCAGGACCGTCCACATTGTGGTGTTGGAGAGTTCTGCCAAATACTGCGCTCCTGAACGTGTCTCCAACAACAAGGGGGAGTTCAGGTCAGGGCATTTTTAAAGTCACAGAGCTACTTCCTTTAGAGCCGGTCGCTTAAAGAATCGTTGAAGTTCTTGGTTATATAAACGCCTTAATTTGGTAATAATGTCACTTCACAGCATTATTTAAATATAATGATCTACAACTGTTTTTGTAACAACTTTTGTCTTCATTTAACCTTGCTTAAATTATCTCTGTATTTATCAGTGAAAATCAGATATTTTCTGTAGTTCACTGATTATGTAGATGTTCATAAAAGCTCAGTAAATTCAAAGAAACAGAACAAAGAAACAGCATCTACAGCCACTGTCACTGTCAAATCATAGAGCGTTTTACTGGTGAATCAATGTTGTAGAAGATGACTGTGTGTGTGTGTGTGTGTGTGTGTGTGTGTGTGTATCCATGCTCACCACAGAACCTCTTAATGTCCAAATGGATCATATCTGATTACGATGGCTGTTTAGGCATTCGATAGTGAACTTAACTCAACTTAATTCATTTACACCGGGGAATTAATTGAGAAGAAACAAATAAAAAATGTTGGAATAAAAAAAATCACGTCACTTTAGTTTAACTTTTGTCTGAAATTGAAGAAATTGTTTGATGTTTACAAATGCTCAAACAAAAAACATTTTAGAAATGAACATAAATTTAATTTTGTCAAAATAATAATTACATTTAACACAAAAAAATTGAGAGCTGCCATTCCTGTCAGTTTCACTAAAGCCAAAGAATGCGTTCTCCAAAATAAAGTCAATTTAAGACATGTATGAACAGTATAAAAAAAACCACAAGTCTTTATTCGGTTTATGATTGGATGAAACCACTGAAGCATTTTAAGTTATATCTTTTTAATGCACTCACCTTTTTCCCATAAATTTCTCTAAAACATGTGGACCAAAACAACAAATAAAAATATGCTTTTATAAGAAAAAAAAAGAGAAAACTTTACATATTGACAAGTTAGCACAGTTTTTAAGTTTGAGTGAAATGACAGATGACTGTTTTTTTTCTATTGACGTGATGGTGGTGCTGAGTTGTTGTGCAGACACTACCCCCTTGTGGTCAAACACAGGAATTACAAAAGCGCTTTAATCAGTCCTTTACGCTGTGGCAGCAAACCTTAAATTCAGTAAAAAAAAAAAAAAAACAAGAAAATGAGGCCACAGGTGAAGACATTAACTGAGCTCCCCTTGTTTTGTTTTTTTTTTGTTCTTCCAGGTGGCCACGCACCCTGGCAGGAATCAGAGCATACCTTCCCTGCAGCAGACTGTCCTCAAGTGCAGCCACCTACTCGGGCAGCTCTGGCGAGGAGCAGCGGGCATGGCGCTACTGCGACCGGGACGGACTGTGGGCTGAAGAGGACTACTCTCGCTGTCAGTTCCAGAAAGATGTCACCAGGTTTCTCTACGTCATCAACCAAGTGTGTATCATCTCTGCTCCGTGAGGCCTTCCACAGCTGTATTTCTGAACTGTCAGTCCAACATGTGTCCGTCTCTGTTGTCCCGTTAGATGCCTCTGAATGAGAGCAATGTTGTTCCGAGGGCTCGACGCCTTTTGGTCTATACCGTTGATGCCGCCAACTTCTCAGACAAGATGGACATTATCTTCGTAGCTGAGATGATAGAGAAGTTTGGCAAGTTTGTTGAGAAGTTTAGAGAGGTAAGTCTTGCTGTGGTTGTGCTTGTTTTGTTTCTTATCCAAGAACATTATTGTATGAGTGAAACTGCAGAAGTCTCCATATGCTTCCCTTCCTGCATATTCATGTATTTGTTCCATTATTAGACTAGTACAACTACATTAATGCTCAGCAGCTGCATGTTGTTTCATGAGAAATTATGCCATATCATGATTTTAAGTGTGAAAAAAGGGTTTAAGCAAGAAGCACAAAATGTTTTCATAGTGGGGTGAGGTCAAGGGTGTCACAGATGGACAGCCCACTACTTTTTGATTCATAACTTTTGAATCAGACAAGTTTACGACAAATATTACACATAATTAGAAAGGTCTAAATGCCATCTTAAACATACTCAAAGGGCAAAATTTAGTTTAAAATATTTTTAAAGGAAAAATATCAAAAAGTACTGCATCACGGATGGACAAAAAATGGTCTATTTTTTGTGCAAGAATTACAAAGTTCTCAAAAGTGAAGTTCCTCTGACATCTTCATCCTACAATGTATTCAGTGTATACCTTAAACTCTATTTTACAACCTAATAATTGGTTAGAGGAACACAATATTTGATCATACCTAAATGGCAAGAGTTTTGACAAATGGCAGTGTCATGGATGGACAACAAAAATAAATGTCAAATTAAACATTTTTATTACAATTATCAATATCATTTACATTTTTTTTTTACATTATTTGCAACATATGAATAACATTATATTCAAATATATTATGCATAGATATATGTATTTATTAATTTTAAACACTGAGTGTTTAGAATATAGCATAAATGATATAATAGTGAAATATCAATGCATTTGGAATAAATTTAGTTTATTTATCAGAGTTTATAAAATGAACCTAGAATGGCAGCAGAAAACTTTGTCACTTTCCAAACATTCACACTCATAAAACTCCTCAAATTTTTTTTCACTATTTTTTTCTCATTTCAAAATAGATTTTCCTGAAAATATAAGTAATGACGTACACAAAAATATAAGTTTGATGTAGATTATTGTAATTAAATATTTTGGACCAAATGTTAACCTTCCCTTGATTTCACCCAGTGGCAGCTTGAAATCAGTGGAAAAACACTCACTTCTCCAAGTATTTGAGAGTGGATGCACATTTATTCAAGTTTTATTGAATAAGCTGAGTCATATATTGTGTCTGCGTGTTTATCCACTCATTCCAACTTTTTCTCTCGTCTCCAAGCTGGGTGAGGTGATGTTAAGCATGGCGAGTAACTTGATGCTTGCTGATGAGAAGGTGCTTTGGACGGCGCAGCGTGAAGCCATGGCCTGCTCCCGCATCATCGCCTGCCTCCAGAAGATCGCGGTCTACCGCCTGGCTACAGCACAGGCTTTCTCACTTGTTAGTAAACAACATAATGACCTTTTATGTCGAATACTTAGGTTAAAATGTGTCTTACCGATTGTTCTCATCCGTGCTCTTCTTCCAGACATCTCCAAACATAGCCATGGAGGCCCACGCTGTCAGGATTAATGACTGGAACGGCATGACCTGTATGTTGTTCCAGAGACCCAGCCCCGAGCGCACACCCAGCCACCTCACCTTCAAATGCAACACCACCAGCTCCTTCTCCAGCATCCTGTACAAGGTCAGAGCCCAGCAGCGGTCCAGGAAATCAGCAGATATTTCAGATTTGTTGCCAGTTTTGAGGTTTCAGGTATAGCTTGTGTGTCATGAACTTCAAAAGACATCTTTAGGAAATCATTAAACTGTTGAGATGGGGTTCCAGGGCATCTGGAGAAATGGTGGAGCAATTTTTCTTGTCATGGGAAATGTATTATAAATGAGAAAAAGTCCTGGAAAATCTTGTGCTGTCCTGGAAAAATTATTCTAACACACGCTTGTTTCCTTTAGTGTATGAACTGTTTGGTTAGTTCACGGACTAGACTATTTTCAGTGAACTGCATTGTGGAAAAGCTGTGACTACACCCCAGCGTTACTCCATATTTAATAATAACGTAAAGCATTGTGTAAATGTCATCTTACTGGTAGTTTTTATTAGGTTTATAGGGTAACTTTGTTTTAATTAAGATGAACAATATCAGTATGTTTGATTCAGCTCACATGTTTTTGGTTTGTTTTTGTTTTTTTTAAGCTTGATTTTTGTTTAGTTTTGCTCAGACAAATATACAAGCCATTTTTCATACATAAACATATCTAATCAAACATCCCTATATGGTATATTTGAAAAAAATATGGATATCTGCATTATAAAAATCAAAATCCTACCAATTGTATTTTTCTTATTTCTAGTCTAAATGTCTCATAACACTTGAAATAAGACAAAATCACCCAAAGAGTAACTTTTCAGTGAGATAGAAGAACTTCTTTTTAGACAATAGATCTTGAAGATCTTATTTCAAAAAATCTTACCAAGATAATTTTCACTTGTTCCATTGACAGATTTTGAATTAAGCAAGAACAAAACAAAACATACATGTAGATGACCACTTCTGGATGCTTATTGCATTAAAAGGTTAATCATGGGACTCCATCTCTTCATAAATCAGCTTGCATGTTTTAAAGCTGGTTTTGTCTGCAAAAGTTTAAGGTGTGCGATTCATCTCTTTCCAAATCTGTGTTGAATTATAATGAATGCTTTCTTATTACACTCTGTCAAAGAGGATGAAGTGAAATTGGCAACAGTTCATAATTCTGCAAACCTGTTTTTAGTAGGGAAAGTTGTAGGTGTGCTATACTAAACTATCATGTCATAATTTCATAAATATAGCTACAAACTTCACATATTTTCAGTCAGACCTTTGTCATATGGGCTCGAAAAGAAAAACATGAAAAATAATGACTATATTTTTTCTAAAATTCTCACCTGGATGTGTTTTGTCTCTACAGAGCACAGTCGTCGAGGCTTCTCTGCAGCTTCCTCAGTCTCTGCTTTCCCAGTCAGCCCCCCCCGGTCCAGCTGAAGACACCATCTACAAGCTCTACCTGCTGGGCTTCCGCAACGGGAAGTTTTTTCCTTCCACTGGCAACTCTTCACAGCTGGCTGACGGAGGGAAGAGGAGGACTGTGACCACCCCTGTCATCATGGCTAAGATAGGTGAGTAATAAAGCTTCGGTGTCAGAAATCTGTGAAAGGAAATGACTGGAGGAGAAGAACTAAACGGCAGCTCCACTATGACACAGTGTAATTAAAGCCTTTGCCTCCGTGTGTGTGTCGGTAATTAGATGGCTTGTCCCTACGTGGCCTGCGGACCCCTGTTAACATCACCCTGCGGCGGCTCGCACGTGGCTCGGATCCTGTGTCCGCATGCTGGAACTTCAGCTTGGTGGGAGGCCAGGGAGGATGGCAGAGTGACGGCTGCCGTATACTGGGACATCACGACAACTTTACCACCATATCCTGCAACTCACTGGGCAACTACGGCCTCCTCATGGTGGGTGTTTAGAAAGGAGCTGTGCAAATGGAGTCTGTATCAGGGTTCAATGGATCTTAAAGGGGTCATATTTTGCTAAACCCACTTTTATTAGTCTTGGCACATTTATTTGTGTATTTGGACCTTAATAAAGTTCAAAAAGTTTGAATTTCAACCCTCCAGGTGCTGCAAAGCTATCTTTATATTCATTTTGGCAAAAATCAAGTGGATTTCTACAACCCGATTCAATTCCAGCTCAATTTGTTGCGTCTATAACTAGTTACGTCACGTCATTTGCACAAATAAGGTCAAGACTTCCGATGAACATTTCTCCGAGTACGAGATAATTGTTGGTCAGCAGCGGTTGGAGTAAAAACTGAAAATATGTCTAAACTTCGAGCTGATTACCTAAAATGTTCAGTTGTTGGTTGAATTAATGAACACAAGTGGCTGAATGGGACAGAGCAGCACCGCCAACAACCTGGAGGGGGTGGGGTGTGAAGTCGCTCTTTATTTATTTATTTATTTAAACCTTTATTTCAGCAACACAAAGTGACGAAGAAACTTATGTACGATAATATACAATATTTACATTAAGTCATAATGTGGGGGGAGGGAGGAGTAGGGGTTAGGATATAGGCTATAGTATGTACAAAAAAAAAAAACCCTTCGAGTTAGAATTTAGGAATAAAGGCATCAGTCATTTGGGAGTATAGAAATCTTTTAGAATAGAATAGACTTTATCATTGCAAAATTCCTACGTACAGTGCAAGGAAATTTGGTTTTACATTCTGTCAGGTGCTCAAGTAAGTTACATACATCAATTAAACTTTCAAGAACAAGTATAAAACAGTTGAGTAAAAAGACAATGCAAGTGTAAAAAAACAGTCAAGTAAAAAAAGGGCCGTATAAAATGTTTTTGTTTTTTTTTACGTATCTGCCATACCACACACACGAAGTGAGCCCAGCGTCAAATTCAAATAAGAATTGCCCACTGTTCATAAAGCTTTACACTGTGTTTGTTTACTTAAATAGTCATGTGCTCCGTTTCATCTGGTTTTGTCTTTGTCATAATGCGCCAATTAAAAAATGGCAAAACAAAGCTACTGTTACAAGCAAAATGACTTCATCACCCATGAGTTCAGCAGCAGCACCGCAGTTAACCTACATTAAACTGCAATTGTAACTTGCTGAAACTTGCAGAATTTCTGTGCGCCAAATAAAACCTTTTAGCCATATGTGAGGAAACGCTGAGAGTGAACCACAAAATTCATATTTGTGTATCTCACTCTGTATCTTGTACTTTATAGGGGTTTTTTCTAAGTAATCCGTGGGTGGTGATGTAACAACATCTCATAACCTTGTGACTTGACATCTCTTTTGTAGGACCTTAACAAGATGGATTATTTCCCTCCAAGCATCCATCTGCACCCAGTCATCTACGCCACTTCTATCATACTGCTCCTCTGCCTGCTCACTATTATTATCAGCTACATCTACCATCACAGGTAAGGGACTTCTCTCTGCTTTTGTGCGGCGTTGCTTGTTATTGATGTTGTATACAGCCTGGAGGATTTTCACCTACAGCTCTGATTGATGAGCAGTGTGCTTTTCCTCTAGTCTAAAACCAGTGTTAGTCCTTATCATTCATTTATGGATAAGACGCATCAGCTGCTGGTTTGAATGAGTAAATGTAGAACTTACCTCAACACCTTCCATGATGGTTTTTTAATGTGCTGTGCATCTTTTACCTCAGATCTGTCCGCGTGAGCCGCAAGTGTTGGCACATGTTGGTCAACCTCTGCTTCCACATCTCCCTCACCTGCGGGGTCTTTGTAGGTGGCATCAATCAGACCAGCTATCCAAGCGTCTGCCAGGCAGTGAGTATAGACCACCTGCATGTATCCTGCACCCCTGCTGCGCATGCTTTTCCCCAAACAAAATACTCAGCACTGAGACATGAACAACTTTTCGGATGTTTTCACACAAAAAAAGTTGCCTTTGGCTAAACTGACTACACTTCTAAAACTTGTGGAAACTGAGTTAAAGATACATTAAAAGATGCAGGAAATCATTTTGTGGCTGGAGGCGCTTCTCCGCCTCCTCTTATGTTGTGTCGTATGGAGACACATAGCTTATTCATCTTTTAATGCACAAGATTTTGAGTGAGAGTATTTAGGTTATTCATTTAATTCCTTGTAGCACCCAATTATGTAATAATTTTCTGAAAATGCAACCTGATCGAAAATGTAATAACAGCTTGACCAATTCATGGAATAAAATGTCATAACTGATACTGTGAGGAAATAGAAAATGCTTTGGACACATATTTTAGGGTTCTTAATAAAACTCTTTATATAGAAATGCACTTCTACAACAGATGGTGTGCTGTTGTCAGGAAAAGTAGATCTTCAAACTAAAATCTCTTTCAATGGGAAGTGAATCCGCTGTGGTGTTGTTCAAGTACCCTCCATTAGAGCAGAGTGGATCTTTGACGCCATCAAACGATAACATAAGGTGCAGAAGAGAGCACGATACATATACAACCAATAAAGGCAGTTGATTTAATCTCTTTGAATCAGTTTTTACATTATTGGGAAAAATATTATTACACTACATTTTATTGCATTACTGGTCAAGCTATTACTTTACTTTTCACTTAATAATTACATTAATAAATGCCACAGCAGTAGCACTAAGGCTGGAGATAACATATTCAAAACTGCTCAGCTTTTATAAACAGTTATATTGTTGTTACTGCTGAAAACTGTCATAACAAAACAGATGCATTCTGTTATCCTTGATGTATTGACTTGCTGCATCTAATTTGCTTTAAACAATGATGTGAAATGCCTCCATCTCCCAGGTGGGCATTTTGCTGCACTATTCAACCCTGGCTACAGCTCTGTGGGTGGGTGTGACCGCTCGTAACATCTACAAACAGGTGACGCGCAAGGCCAAGCGCTACGAAGAGCTGGATGAGCCACCGCCTCCACCACGGCCAATGCTCAGGTACAAATTAATCTGCAAATTTGCATAATATCTCTTGATTCTCTTAGCTCTTAGACCATAGAGGGCATGAGAAGAGCTAGTATTAATAACAGCAGATTTTTACCACTTTTTGTTTGCTTCTACTTTTGCTTTTGTTGGTGGCGTGAAGTTAAATGTACATTTGTGGAAAAAATTATTAGACCCCTCTTGTTTTCTTCAATTTCTTGTTGATTTTAATGCCTGGTACATCTAAACGTACATGTGTTTGGACAAATATAATGATAGCAACAAAAGTATCTCATAAGAGTTTCATTTCAGAGCTGATATGTATCCATTTTCCATGGTTTTCTTGATAATAACCAAAATCACTTCAGTTCTTTCATCAATAGCTATGGCACTGTACTACCAAAAACAGTGCTTTTAGGCATTCCATGATTTCTTTTTTGTCTGTTTTAGTCACATGATACACACAGGACTTAGTACTTGATTGCATAACCATTGTTTTTGATGGTCTAATAATTTTTTCCACAACTGTATGGAACACCTTATACATGTAAGGTAGTGCAGCATACCATTCTTGTGTTGCGATCCAGATAGTCAGTGGGTGTAGTTTTACTTTGAGATAAATAAATATGAGATAAGATGTGTTTTAATATATTACAGGATATAAATAAAAGGACCGGCGGTGATGCTTATCTTGGGTCTTGTTTGGTGATGTAACTGCCACATGGTGTCAGTGTAGAGCACCTTACTGTCCCATAGTGTCAGAGATTGTGCTCTTGTGTCCAATTCCTACTCATTATTTCTGATTTTGCCCTAAAGGTTCTACTTAATTGGCGGAGGGATACCTATCATTGTCTGTGGCATCACTGCAGCAGCGAACATCAAAAACTATGGCAGCCGGACAAATGCGCCTTTGTAAGTACTAGCTCCTGCTGAGGCAAAACACTGTATGAAAAACAATTAAACCATTTTTTGCAGCGGTATGCCCTCATTGAATCGCTGTGTCATTTTATTTCGACACCCATGTTTAATGAGAAAGCCCACAAGATCTTTTACATTCAGTCCTCGGGTGGAATTGGCTGTTATCGACTGGCCTGCTTTAGTAAATAATGCATATTCTTATGAGGGTTGGACAAGTTTATTCCCTGAAGTTCCGATTATAGAGGCCTATTAATGGTGTGTGCATCCAAGCACCAAGCAAATGCTGCCAGTTCACAGCAAACTCCTCCACCCCCTTCTCTACAGTGGCAGCTGTTTAGATTGTGCAACGTGGCTGACTAATTGAGAAATCTGGACCCGTATCTGTCTGAAGTCATTGGAGTTTAATTAATATTTTGCAAGAGAGATGATTCCAGCCTCGCTTATTAAATGTAATGGGACAGTTCCTGTACAATGAAATGCAAAAGTTTTTCAAAAAGCTATTTGAAGTCTCTTAAGTAAATAATGATGATGACAGATTAAGATGCACAGATGAGGTATTGTTTTAATGAGCACTGTTTATCTGTCAGAAGATCCTATATGGTATAAGTTATTCCTAAAAGATGCTTTCATCTCTTACAGGACATACTTGTTTTATATTAGATGTAAGAGTGGTTTAATTATTCTTGTCTGTTTCCACTTCCAGTTGCTGGATGGCATGGGAGCCGAGCATCGGGGCCTTTTATGGTCCAGTAGGATTCATCATCTTTGTGGACTGCATGTATTTCCTCAGTATCCTGCTCCAGTTGCGCCGTCACCCGGAACGCCGTTACGAGTTTAAGGAGCTGACTGAGGAGCAGCAGCACCTGGACTCAGCCAATACTGACACCGGGCCAAATGGTCCCAGCAGCCACCACCACCCACTCACCCTCCAGCTCCAGCCACATGAGGCGTCCTCCTCCATAGTGTCTCCTCCACATACTGTGCCTATGGCGGCCCTGGAGAATGAGCACACCTTTGCGGCCCAGCTGATGGGGGCAGCAGGAGCCTTAGGGCTATATGCGGCCCTCTGGGTGTTCGGGGCCATGGCCGTTTCACAGGACCACCCCTTTGATTTAGCTTTCACCTGTCTGTTTGGGGTGGCTGCACTGGCACTGGGGGCGTTTATGTTGGCGCATCACTGTGTCAACAGGCAGGACATGAGGCGTTATTGGTCGCAGGCTTGTTGTTCAGGGAGACGGGCCTATTCAGCTCAGGAGGATGTCCTTTTGCCTCAGCCAGGCGTGGCAATGACATCCACGGCAGGAACCGCTAACAAGGCAGATGGAGAGTCTGCAAAGTGTGGCCACAGCAGTGCCGAATCTTCCTACACAAATAAAAGTGCCCCAAGCATTCGCACCTCCGCCCAAGGTAGCAAGCTGACCAATCTGCACGCAGAAGCAGCCCAGTGTAAGTCGGCTTCTGCACCGGTGGTAGCCAACGGTGCGGCCATTCTGGACAACAGCCTGACTGAACATTCAGTAGACAATGAAATTAAAATGCACGTATCACCAGTAGAGGTGCAGTTCCGCCCAATGAACAACATAACCAATCCAGCAGCCGCCACCAACGGGCACACGAGCAGGCATCACAAAAACAGAGTGCGAGCGCACCGGGCAAGTCGGTTAACCGTGCTGCGAGAGTACGCTTATGATGTACCTACCAGTGTGGAGGGCAGCGTGCAGAGCGCCCCCCACAGACGGCACCACCATTATGACATAGCAGCACGCAACAGCAGACGGGCAGCCTATATGGCCTACAGGGAGCGGCATCAGAGCCAGATGCAGCAGGACAGCAGTGACAGCGCAAGCCTTCCACGCCGCTCACGCTACGCCGATAAGGGAGGTGGGAGCACGCTGGGGAATGGGTCACTGGGGAACGGGTCACTGGTGACGGTAGAGGCTGAGCAGGTGATGACTGCCGCAGCATCGAGCTCAAGTAAAGACTCTAGTAACGCAAAGCAGCCCAGCAGCACAGAACTAGAAAGTCAGCCCAAGTCATACGGACTGAACCTGGTCACTCAAAATGGAACACTTAAAGACAATGGACAGACAGTGCCTTTAATTAGCACAGAGAGCACAGGCAGCATTAAGACGGGCTTATGGAAGCATGAAACTACTGTGTAGTGACAGTTTCCTTTCCAAAGACTGCATCTTTAACGTGCTGTTTCTTTAAACTGTGAATGATTTTGGGAGAGTTTTCCAAGAAAAATGTACAATCAAGAAGACTCTGTTGAAAGTAATTCCTGGACACATAGCCACATTGCTGCCACTCAGTTTTGTAGATATTGTTTTGTAAATTGTCTATTTTTTATAACTTTTAATCCCTTTTATATCATTTGTGATTTCTGTACATGAAATGGCATGTTCTGAGCTCTGACCCAGTGCGTACTGTTATGGGCTTTTCCATTCTCTAGTTTGTCCCAATAAAACACAGTTCCTTAACTAAAAGATGGTATTTGGTTCTGTAGTTCACTGTAGAGGCCTGGAGCCAGCTTCTAACTTTATGAAGTGGATAAACAATACAGCAAATCTGTAAGCAGAGACATTGTACAGTTGACAAAAACTATCACAATGGTTTAGATACTGCGTACTTCTCTAATTGTTGAGTCTAAGGCCAGTGCACTTGACTCTGTTTACAAATAGTCTAGAAATTCTCATGTAATCCCACAGCAGCGTTGTGTCCTATGTGTAAGTTAACTGAATCACATTTATGACCGATAGGTGTGATGTATGTTTGTCTTTTGTTTGTGAGTTAGTCCTACTTAGAACACCAAGTAAACACACATTGTTTCATGTATTTGCTGTCCTTAATATACATCAGGTGTTTTAGTCACTTCGTGTCATTTACGTGTCACTGTCAGGCGCTGCATTCTGGGAAATCTCAATTAAGATTTGGCATATTTATTGAAAATACCTTTCCTGTTGGGTTCAGGTAGCTGCTGGACTTGTACTGTCAGGCCACTTTCTATAAGAACTGATCATTCATACCAATGCCGATGTACAGTAGTATCTTGATAACCATGGTGTATTACCCCTTTATGGTTCTGTACGTATCTTGTTCTTGATAAAGTCATCTTATAGAGTAGCAACAATGACACAAAGTTTTGAGATGTCCATTTTCAGTGTCCTCTGACCTACCACCAGCTGACTTTGCCCTGTTTCCTTTGAATGGAACTCTCCACTGTGCATCTTCAACGGGGGTGGGGGGGGCTATTCAAAAGGGAGATTGTAGGTTTAGGAACTGTCTGCGCTCCTTGCACTGGTTGTAGCGCAGCCACAAAAATAGGGCCCTCAGGACTCCTCTCACTGACAATCTATGACAAGCTGGTAATTGGCTTTTTCACTGACCTTCAGGTGGCCTCCAGTACCTTTCTCTGCAGCAGAGCACCACTTTAATTGCAACTGACTGTGGCTTTAGGCTCTATAGGTGTTTGCCGCCTGCCTGCTGGCAGATTTGATGAGTGTCCTGTTCGTTCTGTGTTACCAGTGATTTGATGCCCAGGCTGTGACTGACAGCTGACTCACAGGGCAGGAAATCTGCCATGAGAGACGAAACGATAATGAGTGTAACTTCCTCCTCATCCATTCTTCTTCCAGTCTCTGTCTCCTCCACAGCCGACAGCTGAACTGTAGTCCCGCTCACAGCTTGACATTGCTGCCAGGAAGTGAAAATATAACAGACAACAGAGTATGTTGTCTGGAGATGGAGATGGATAAGTATGTTCTAGATGGATGCCATTCATCTGACCTGTGTCAACAGCTAGAGACCACATCCACACACAGTCTCACCCTGGACCAATCCCATAATTAATATGGTTAGATTGTCAAACACATTCTCTGAAGCAGTATATGCATAATATTCTATACGGGGTCTTAAAAAGTCTTGGATTTAGAAATCCGCATTTAATACCTTAAAGTCTTTCAAAGGTATTAAATTTGATATGGTAGATGTTAAGTTGCTATAAACTTGTTCGCTGTATTGTGTTTAAATGTCTGTTAAATGTCCAAGCTGCAAAGGAAGTAACGTTAGTCAACTCAGTTCCACCCGTTCCAACACAACAATTTATATTGAAATTAGGAACCAATTACTGCTAACTTTACAGCCTCCGGTGAGAAATGACTTGTAATGGTGGAAATCAAGATGTTAGTGTAAATTAATACATTTTCCTAAATTTCTAGAAGTCAAATTTTTGCCAGTAGGGCTGTGAAATAAGTCTTAAAAAGGTCTGAAAATATCTTAAATTGATCTTGTAGAAACCTGTAGGAACCCCGTTTATAATAAATGCAGCATTTCAACAATGCCAAGTAGAGATTCCTAGAAATCTGGCTGTCAGGGTCACTGGACTGTAATCTTACATGATTCTGACAATAATTTAGGAATCCATACACTATGACAATTTCATACAACCATGTAGTAGCTTTCATTTGTGAACGAATGCATATAACGCCTTTTATTAAAGGCATAACACACTGGAATGGCCTTTCACTGGGTCATGTGTCAGCCGCAACACGTTCTGGAACCCTCACTGATGCAGTGAGGAGCTTCACATCTCTTAAATAACACTGTCATTTGGTGGAGAACACAAAGATTGGACTGTTTCAGTGGAAAAAGGTCATGTGGTCTGATGGGTCCAGACTGACCCTGTTCCAGTTATTTTTCCCGATATAGTAACGGCCAATTTTGACAAAGGCACATATGTTGTGTGCATCTTTTGTATGGTTTTAGTTATTTTTACACCACATTATGCTTCTCGGTGCATGCATTTTCCATCAAAACTTTTCTCTCCGCACTATTTTTTGCAAATTCCCTGTCACTGCATCCTACACCCGCCGCCACCAAAGACATGTGATTCATCTAAGGAAGAAACCATAAAGACTTCATGATAGTGGGTGGCTCAGTGACAGCAAAGTATGGAGATGTGAGACTAAATAATGTCTTTTAAGCCTCGACTCCATATATTAAACGTCTGGACAGATAAGGAAATAAACTACAGTCTGAGTAACATCCAAAAGTAATTCTCAAATTCAACAACTACATATGCATACTTTTGGAAATACTTGTTTTTACATTTAAAGCACTGCTTATTAATAGCGATATAAAACCACCCATTTGCAAAAATAAACCACGCTGACGTTTTGATGGTCACCCTGAACACTTTAAAGATTTAAGAAGTGATCAGTAATTGTCGCCTTGTGATTATTCCACTCATCCAGGAAGCCGAGACAGCACAGCTCCAGTAGCTCCAATTTTTCATTAATGGCATATTAATAAAACACATATTTCATTCAGGCAAAGATATATTGTAGAGCCATCTTGGGTATGACAAATTGTAATAAGACTTTTGAATTATGTAGAGAGCAGTTACGGCTTGATTAGTGGCAGCCTCACTGATTCCCTCCAGGCACGAAAGAGTGATCTTCAAATAATCGCCAAGGTTCTTTAGCGCTCCCATCTGTTATAAAGTTCATCTAAGGTTGTCAACAGCGCAGGAATGACAATTGTTTGTGCTCTGTGGGGGGGGAAAAAAAGCTCATTAAGGTAAATAAACTGATAGAATCTTTGCCTTAAGATGACAGGGAGACCTTGAGCAAAAATCAATAGTAAATTAAGATAAAATAAATGAAGTCACTTAGATCTTATTTTGGTTTTGCCCAAATGTTTTAGGGTCAAACATCAGAGAGTCGTATTTAAAGCATCAGTGACACCTGAGGTCACGGATAAAACAGTCGATTTTCACTAGAAATGATCGTCTCTCTGTGATGTCTTTTATACTTTTCTGCTCCGTTTCGCCTTCGTTTGATTCATGGTGCATGTCTGAGCGCAGTTTCTTACCAGGAGGTCCACGGATGACTAACATCAGACAACTGATGTGTTGTTTACATTTTCCAATCACTGCTCATGGCGCCTGGAGGAAGCATCTGGCTCTGTTGTGGAGACTTGCCACTGGAATGAAGATGGATACTTTGTGGAAAGTGAAGCCATCTGACTACTGATTATAATTAGCCTGCCTTGGCCATCCAGGAGAACCCAAGTATCAGGACTATTATTGACTGTCAAGCAGCTGTCTTTGGAGACAAGTGGTGAATTTATGTATTTTGGTAAATATACTAAACGCCTTTAACCCTTTGATGCATGAATTATGAAAACTTTGGTCAAGATTTTTTTCTTGAGTGTTTTTATTCTGCTTTAGGCATGAAAAAAACAATGTCATTGAAATTTTAATGAACCTGTTTTTTATGGGGTTTCAAAAATGTCTACTCAGCTGGACAGCATACGTTTAATTTTTGAAGAAAAGAAACGTATTTAAAATACAGTATCAGAAAGTGATATACTGTGTGAAAACTATGAAATATTTTTTTTTAAATGCAGCTAATCTGATGTTTTCTCACATTTTTATCATACTCTAATACAAGTTATTACTCACTTCATGGACATATTTTTTTTTTTTTTTTTACTTTTTGTTTAACCCTTTCATGCATGAATTATAAGAACCTTAAGATTTTTTTTTCCTCAGTGTTTTTATTCCTCTTTAAGCATGAAAAAAAAATAATGCATTGGATTTTTCACAAACCTATTTTTCAAAAATGTCCTCTCAGCTGAAAACGATGTTAATTTTAGATGCAAAGAATCATGTGTTTACTTATTTACTGTGAGAAAGCGATGAAATAAAAACATTTTTAATGCTGCTAATCTGATATTTTCTCACATTTTAACATACCTACATGGATATAATATGTAAAAAAAATTATAAACAAACAAAAAAAAACTGCTAATTACAATCTAATAACAATTAGCATTAGCATGTAACTTTGCATAACCAGCAAAGTTACAGTAATGGCATGAATGTCAGTGTATGGGATGGTGCATGAGCGTCCACTGTGCCAGCTGATATGGAACTAAAACAGCAAATTCTTTATTCTTCTATTTTGGTTTTAATTATTCTTCTGTACAGCACTTTGGTCCACTGCGGCTGTTTTAAAGTGCTTTACAAATAAAGTTGGATTGTATTGGATAAATATGCATGACCCCTATTAAATAAACCGATAAATAATACAAAATAAATAAATGGAACAGCTGTCCACTGTGGTGACCACTATGCATGAAAGGGTTAAGAAAACTGTTAATTACAGTCTAATAACAAATAGCAATTGATTTACTCTCAAACATGTTACTGCAGATCAGGTTTATCAAGTATTTATCAGTAATTGTGTGAATGTCAGTGTATGAGATGGTGCATAAGCGTCCACTGTGTTGGCTGATATGGAACTAAAACAACTAAACCCATGAATATACAAGAGAACAGCTGGAGAATAACTGTCCACTGTAGTGACCTCTATGCATGAAAGGGTTCAAAACACACTGTTCAAACATGTGGTGTAATTTCCCAAAAATGATTTGCTCAGGTGCCTATTTTGTATATGTTGCTCAGGAGATGAGTAACACAGTTAACAGCTGTATTTTTTTAAATTCCCGTTGCATTCGACGTCAGCATTTGGACTAATCCCTTGACCCATAAAGACCCAAGCAGCCACTGATGACCAAAACCACCTACTGATCTAAAATATTTAACACCTGTTGATCCACTAATCCTATCAATACTTGTGAATAATTGGTGTAAAATACAGTTTGTCATCTCTTCATGGTCATCAGATATGACCCATTTGGACATTAAGAGGCTCCGTAGTTACCATGGAAACACCGTCATCTTCTCCAACGTTAATTTACCAGTAAAACCCATGAAGTTTGATCAATGACAGTGGACGGAGACTCTTGGTTTATGTTCAGTTAATGATAGATTTTGCAGGAAAAGTCACTTTTTTCAGTTTTCTCTGATTTTGATATATAATGGCCAACTTTAATTTGAACTTTTATGAACATCTACATGATCAGTGAATTAAATATAGGAAAATACCTGATGTTCACTGAAAAAATGCAAAATACAGAGGATAATGTCATAATTAATGGAGATAAATCACAGAAGAAAAGCTAAATATAGAGAAAAAAATATTTTGGAGCTGCCATAAAAGTAGCGCTGGGTCTTTATTTAATGTCGGACATTGAGTTGAATCTCTTGTACAGAGTCACGCTTGACTGGTAACTTTAGGTGTGGTCAATAGCCGATATAAAGGCAGCAAAGAAAATGCAGGAATGTTTTTGCCAGCTCAAAATGCCACGACTTACGATACAACAGAGAGAACGTGCCATTGACATTTTACACACAGGTCTGAGCCGTGGTGGAGTTGCTCGCCGTCTGCGCTGTCATTGCAGTCCAATCAGTGGTCTGAGTGCCAGATCAGATCGGATCCCTCAGGACAGGATCATGACACTTGGCAGTTCCATTCATCGTTGCTGCACTGCTTGTTTGGAATCCAGAGGTGGACACCCCCGATATTGAATGATGATACTTTCAATTTCTGAGTACCTGTATTCAGTGCACTGAATAAACTTGAATTTGTCCACAATTCATTCTGTAATGACCAATGCTTCCCTCTTTAATATGAAGGTAACCCCAAACCAATTAACTTAATATATCTTCAAATATACATATTATTCTGACCCGTGCGTTTTTAATGGCGCTAAGTATAATATGTGAACCTCAATATGTATAAATGATGCAAACACATATCAGTATGCAAGAAATATTTCAGCTAAGGTCAGGGTTCTGTAAATGTTTCATCCGTAAAGTAAGCATGCAGTTGCATAATATTGCAGATTTCTCAAAAACATGAGTTAACATCCGTCAACTGTCCTTCACATTACACAGATACTCTGATTTTATTTATACTAATTGACAATTTTACATTGACATTTCCAGTATATTTTGTCATGTTTGCACATCTTTCATTCATACATCATGAGACTGTCTGCAAATTTGCATATTGCAATGCCGTTTTTATGCTGATAATGCTAAAGAGTTTTTTTTTTTTTTTTTTGCTAAATTAAATCGAGGCAAAGCAAAACTTTTCTGTCAACATTCTGTATCTGATTTAAATAAATATAGCGATAGATCAAGCCAAGTCAAACTGATGATAAATGCAGATTATTCTAGAGAGGAATGAGGGTGTTTGGCACGCAGCTGTCAGTTTGTTTTTGCAGAAGACAAAGAAAGTGATGGATTTTGGATGATATGTGTTGAACTATGGCCTTAGTTTACATTTTAATGGGCGAAGATACATTATCATCTGTGTCAAAGGCATCCCAGCACGGGGTAATTCATTTTTTCAGTGAAACTATTTCCTTGTTGTGGGTTTAATGGAACTATGTTCTTTCGGTCGTCTAACTGTGCCCAGACACAGACAGATAGTGGGTCTATCACCTTAACAGGACATTAATGGGCTCTGACATCGTCTTTGTGACATTTTGCCTCTGGGGTTGCATAAGATGAATGCTTTACCTTTATGTCTTCTCTCATTCAGATTGATTAATGTGTCAAAAGAACTTTTCAGCAGCAGAGGTGGTGTCTTAAATAATACTGGTGCAAATCCGGAATCTGCCTGTCACTGGTTGGTAATTCCAACTCCACATTTCACCCTGTCAAATCCCCCACGATAACTGCAACACCAGCTTCCGTTTCCTCCCCATTACCGAGTCTACTGTTGTGTCATTAAGTCAACTCTTGATTGATCGTCTCAATTGAAAGATTGGGATGCGCCATCATTGTGTTTGATGAAGTACTTGTGTTCAGTTTGAACCGCATTTTTAGATGAATGGATGTGATGGGATTGTAATATCAGCACCCTCTGCTCATTAAACACAGTGCAATGACCTAGTGCAAAGCAAAATGTATCATGATTAAAGTTTGGGACCCATCCAAGAGGAGGACAGAAATAGATGCTTATTTATTTGGGCTTCGGGGATGTAGGGAGGAGAGGAAAGCTCAGCTAGAGGTTTGAGACTTTGACTAGATCAAAATAATGCTTAACCTTCCTCTTGTGTTAGCTTTCTGTTTTCTCTTATGCTAACAGGTTGGTTTTGACCTATGTCTTAAATCAGCTGTAAAATACACTAAAAACAATAATCTGTCATTTTCTCGTTTTGTTTTTGTGCAGGTACACTGGATAACAAGGTAAAATGAGAATCCCCAAAAGCTCACATGATTGTTAGAGGAGCTGGCTGTCAGTGCACCTATGATTTCAGTTTGGGCTCTAATTATTACTTTATGATCGTACTTTTATAACTGGGTAAAACCGACCTTACCAACACAAACAACGAAACCCCTGAGCATTTTATAATTTAGCAAATAAAGAAAAAAAGAAAAACATGTCCAAAGACATGCACTAATAGGTTAATTGGTTAATCTAAATTGCCCATAGGTGTGAATGTGAAAGTGATTGTTTGTCTCTATATGTCAGCCCTGCGATGAACTGGCGACTTGTCCAGGGTGTACCCCGCCTTCGCCCCTATGTAGCTGGGATAGGCTCCAAGCGACCCCCGTGACCCTAGTGAGGATAAAGCAGGTTCAGAAAACGAATGAATGAATGAATGAAAAAAAAGAAAGCGTATTATTTTGTTGAAATAGAGGTTCCTGAAAATATCAAAAAGCCTTGATGCAATAAACAAATTTCATGTGGTTCTTTTATGCATTTAAAACCTAAAAGCACAGTGGTTCCCAACCCTTTTTGGCTCGTGACCCCAATTTAACATCACAAATTTCTGGCAACCCTGGACATTCAAAACTGACATTTTTTTTTTTTTGTTGCTAAAATTAATTTGTCTTTGATCATGTAATAGTTTGCTATATTATGTTGCAAATAATTGTTAATTTTAGATGACATTTAGTCTATATAATGTATATTATTATGCACGGAGGCAGAAAAGCCAGGTGTAGATTTCTGCACAAAGTGAGAATTTGATTTTCCTTGGTCAGGATATGTACAGTCAGTCCAGCTTGTATTTACAAGGCTGACAATTAATACTGAACAAAGAAGAACTCAAACTATGAATTATGAAAGAGCTGCAGCATCTGAAACTGACCACAATGAACATTTGACAGATAAACAGAACCACAGTGCTTCAGTTTCAGCTTCACAGTTTGTCATGTCTGTTATGGATTGGGATTGTCTGTCAACTCATTTTTTATTAGTACTTTTTTTTAAAATCAATTACTACAAATTTTAGGCGACCCCATTTGAAATCCCGGCGACCCCACAGTTGGAAAACACTGCCCTAACACAAAAGGAAGGTTAAATGTGTCTTACAATTCAGTCCTTAATTCACTAGATTTCAATGAAATTACAAGTGTGTGCAGAAAAATGTCCTCACTGTAAGGATAAGGCTCACAGTTGACATAAATTCCTATTATTAAACTTTAACTTCTGTTTTCTGCCAGTTCTTTCTATGCTTACAGGGGAAAAAATGAGGGTCAGTCACTCTCCAATGCCATTTCCACACACACACACACACACACACACACACACACACACATAAAGCTATATAATGATGACATCAAGCCATCTGCAGTGCTCTCATCCCCATGTGTTGGTGGACCTGTGCTCTCATTAATGCCCTCACATCGCCATCCATCTACCTGTGCCAGTCTGTCTGAGCAGATTTTGGCTTCATCTTTCTGTCCAGGTGCGGTGTTATTTATAGCCCCGCTCAAAAACTGCATCAGTCATTGCTCACAGTGACAGTTTGAGACAGTAGGCCTCACACAAACGTCTCTGAAATTGAAAGGTTATCTATTGGAGTGTATTTGTCTTGTCTGCACAGTCATTTCCTGGGGTTTGAGATGAAGCTTTAAGCGTGTGTGGGTGGGAGTTTGTAAACTCTGAAAAAATGTGAAGAAATGCACTGCAACTTTTTGATAAATTCAAATTATTCAGTGCTTCTTAAATGATCAACACATGTATCTCGACAATAAATCTTCCACACGTTGTAATAGTCAAAACAGGTTAGCATATTTAATCGACTGAAATAGAAGTTCACTATAAAACCACATACTTTCATAATATTATGACTTGCATAATGCACTTAAGATTCTTAAACAAAAAAAAGATACTTGCAACAAATGAAGTGAATGTGTTTTGATCAAGCTCTGCAAGATAATGCAACCAGAAAATTCAGCCTGTGTTTAATCTCCAGGTTCATAAGTTTACTAAGTCCATGTGCTCTATACTTCAGAAATATATACATCTTAAAATGCTATGATTTTCAGAAACTACAAACATGTATTAGATTTGTTTAAGGGTGATGTTCCTGTGTGAATGTCAACAAAGGACAAGCCCTCCTGTTTTTGATGATGTCTTAATTACCCCACCCCCGAAGGGGAAACAAGGGGTATTGTTTTTGATTCGGTTTGTATGTTTTTTCTTTGTTTGTTTGTTTGTTAACACTCTAGCAGCAAAACTATTGGTTGAATTCATACCAGGGTTTATAAGTTGCAAGTGACCCAGAATAGGTGTCATTACATTGTGGGAACAGTAAGTCAAATTTATGAATTTTAAAAATCTTTTTTTCCCGTTTACATATAATGGGCAAAATTTCAAATGTCTGTAGCAGCAAAACTACTGATTGAATTCATATCAAATTGGGTTTATAGATTGCTAGTGATCCAGAATAGATGTCATTACATTTTGGGAAAAGTAGGTCAGAGTTAATTTTTTTTTTTTAATGAATTTTTCAAATATTTTTCCCCATTTACTTATAATGCTCAAAATTTCACATGTCTGTAGCAGCAAAACTATTGGTTGAATTCATTCCAAATTGGGTTTATAGATTGCCAGTGACCCAGAATAGATGTGGTTACATTTTGGGAAAAGTAGGTCAAAGTTCACATATTTTAATGAATTTTTTAAATATTTCATGTCTCCCATTTACTTAAAATGGGTGAAATGTCAAATGTCTATAAAAACATCAATTTTGTTTCAATTTACTTCAAACTTGACACATATATCGAAGCAAATGATATGCTGACATTGGCACATGCATAGACATGATGACATCAGCTGCCAAAATAAGCTACAATCCATCTGAGGGGTGGGTTTGTTGTGCCTGGAACCACTTGGTTCTGTTTGTTTCACAGCAAAACAGGAAACTCTGTCCTTTTGTAGCATCCTTGACAGTTACTCATTTGCAAACTCTCTGATGCTGTAACACAGATGTGCTCCGTTTGTAAAGAAAAAAAAAAAGTTCTAATCTTCAAAATAGCTGACAGTTGTCTTGATTTGCTAAGAAGCACTGGTTTATTTTGGGTTTCTCTTTTCATTGTGGGCTTATTGTCAGATGTAGTGGGCTCATTTTATTGTGCTGCGACAGTCTGTGTCGAAAAGCTCCTCCTGGATTTTGACCAGCCTTTTTTAGAGATGCACTATTCTGTCCAAGAACTGATATATGTTGGAATTTGTCGAAATGCTTGGAGAGAAGGAAATAATACTGTGCATTTGGATATCGTGCTTATCTGACAACTACCCCGAGTGTTTTGACTTGGTGCAGGATTACATAACTGTTTACGGCAAGTTGGAAAAGTGAGATATATGATGAAGACGTGTATAAAGGCCCATGGCAAGACAAACAAACTACACCACAACTTTATGCACATACACAAAAATGCTACTGTCGTGCAGATGCATCGTAGATTTGGCCACCTGGAATAAAAAAATAAATAAAAAAAACATTGATATTCACAAACAGGAGCTCTGTTTTGCTGTTAAATTTGCCTTCAGGGGGGACTTTGGGGAAAAGAGCTGACCACAAGTATAAACACAACTGTCTGAAATACCAAAGCATAGCATTAAGATTTAGCTAATTAGGGCCAAGGGAAGG
Source organism: Sphaeramia orbicularis (assembly GCF_902148855.1). Lineage (NCBI taxonomy): Eukaryota > Metazoa > Chordata > Actinopteri > Kurtiformes > Apogonidae > Sphaeramia > Sphaeramia orbicularis. Next base: position 28,467,129 of record NC_043974.1, read on the forward strand.
GATCGGCCCAAACCAACGCTCCTGGACTGGATGTGGTTCTGTACTGTATCCTTTTCCCAGTGGCTCCTTATGGCTTTATCCAAAAAAAAAAAAAAAAAAAAACCAAAAAAAAAAACAACATATAAGTAACACATGAAAATGGAAAATACTTAACATTTCATCATCACCTTTTTTTCTTTCCAAATTTCATAACACAAACTGAATTTGCATTTGCTTATTAATCAGTTTTCTCAACCACATACAGTTAGCTTTATGTTTTCTGAAATAGCCTAATTAAAATAATAAAATGTCAGCAGTTTTCTTTGTTATAGCTGTATATTTTCATCAATGCACCGAAAATTGCCTTAAGGTCATGAAAATGAAAAGAGTAGATACCTTGTGGTGAACTGCAGAGGCCGTTAAATGTTTTTTTCACAGCTCTAGACAGATTTTTCTCATTTCTATTTTCAGAATCAGAACATTTTAATGATGCCAGGGGGAAATTGGGTTTGTCGCAGTTGATCCAGTGAACACCAGAATGATAAAATATCATTTGCATAGAATTTCAATCAGTCAAATACTGATAAATATATGACTGAAATATAAATTAGTTGTGCAACTAAAACGATTGCCAATCCAGTGGAGAAATTATATCAGATACAGTAAAAGGTGACTTATTTAGTGTGAAAAAAAGTTATTTGTAAAGACTATTAAGTGTCACCATATGTTCACTATTAATTGTCACCATATGTTCACTGTTGTTTATGTACATATTTCCTTACTTGAGTTAGTTATTATTTGTTTATTTATTCGCCAGCACAACTAAGAAAGGCACTGGTAAAAGATTATATGTGTATTTGTTTGTTGTGTATATGTATAAATGTATGTATGTGTATATGGATGAATGAGTGTGTGTGTGTGTGTGTGTGTGTGTGTGTGTGTGTGTGAATAGATATATAAATATAGAGGAGTAATGTAAAAGGCAGGGGGACATATATTATTAACCCTTTCGTGCATGAATTATGAGAGCCTTAATCAATATTGCTTTTTTTTCCTGAGTGTTTTTCTTCCTCTAGGCATTAAAAAACACAATGTGATTAAAAAATTTTTGTGAACCTATTTTTCATGGAGTTGCAAAAATGTCCACTCTGCTGGAAACCATGCGTTTAATTTTTGAAGTAAAAAAACATATTTACTGATATACTGTGTGAAAACTATGAAAGAAAAACATTTTTAATGCAGCTAATCTGATGTTTTCTCACATTTTAACAGATAATATGCAAAAAAAAACTTTTTGTATAAAAAAAAAACAACAACAACAACATATTGTTAATTACTGTCTAATAATAATAAAAAGCAACTGACTTCCACTCAAACATGTTATTGCAGATCAGGTTTATGAAGAACAGCAAAGTTACAGTAACGGGATGAACTACAGTGTATGGGATGATGCATGAGCGTCCACTGTGTCAGCTGATATGGAATTAAAACAACAAAACCCATGAATATACAAGAGAACAGTTGTAGAATAACTGTCCACTGGAGTGACCACTATGCATGAAGGGGTTAAAAATATTGTAGGGAGAGGGGTGGGATTAAATAAATTGCACTTCTTCCCACCCCTTTTCAGGCATGTAAATGGAACTATTGTGCTTTTCTTCTGTGTAAGATTGTTATGATTCTTGATATTTGCATTATTATGTATGCTTTGCTAGTGCATATATGTTAAATTTCATTGCATGTTTGGAATAAATAATTAAATCACATTTCTGACCTCAGATCAGTGGATTACAGATATTTCTTTAAAAATAGTTCAATAAAATACATTTAGACCCTGATGAGATGGAATGTGGATGCATGACCTATTTCTCCTGATTAATGAGCATCATCTGATTTTCAGTTGACTAATCAGTAAAACTTCCTCAGCCTTAAAGCTCTGCACATCAACATTTATTTAACCCTCCGGTATCCCGTCCAGCAAGGCCCTTACTAAGCACCAAGTGTGCCTTTTTGGCACACTTGTGGAATAATGTCAAAAATAATTTCATACAGTTTGTTTTTAATTCTTTTACACTTTTTTTCTGTTTCATCAACTGGAGCCGTAAATAAAAATACCAAATACTCAATAATTGTCACATTTTTTAACCCTTCAAATGCCATGTTTGTAATGTAAACAAACCATTTTTTTGGATGCAAAAAACACACACAATTTTTTTTTTTTCAATATACTACATAAAAAGTGGATCACATATTATTTGATTTTTGCATCCTGGCATATGTCAATGATTAACTCCAACATTGGTTAATTTGCATTATTATTTTTGGTGCTGGGTCAAATGTTCAAAAATACTATTATCTGTCACCAAGTGTGCGAAAAATGCACACCTATAAATCAAACTATTAAATATTATATGTTGATTTATTTTTCTGCTCTAATTAGATTTTATTTTTGTAAATCAAGGTCAGCCCTAACCATACAAATCAAATAATCATTCATTTTAGATTTTTTTTAACCCTTTAAACGATCTCTTTTCATCATGATGTCACTACATTTTTTGATGCAAAAAAATACAAAATATGATTTTTTTTCAAAATACTACATAAAAATTGGATTACATATTATTAGATTTTTGCAGCCTGGCATATGCCAACGATTAACAGCAACATTAACAACGTTAATAAATTAATTTAGACCCTCACCTCTCAAATGAAGCCCAGATATCAGTAAAAGCAGGATTTATGCCTTAATGGCTTTCGGATCAAAAACAGTGGTTATAATTGAAGAAATAGTGCGTTTTAGGCACACTTGGGAGACAGATGCTAGTCTTGTAATTTTCTTTTGTTTACAATGTGCAGATTTTAGTTGGTGGCCAGAGTTTTAACCCTTTCATGTATACTGGTCACTACAGTGGACACTTATTCTACAGCTGTTCTCTTGTATATTCATGGATTTTTTTTTTTTTTTTTTTTTTTTTTTTTTTACACATATCTTTATTAAAGTTTTAAGACATTACATATCGTCTCTGACATAAATTTGGTAACATTGTGTAGATCTCCCCTGAGTGTAATAGTTATAGTTTTCACGCAATTATCAGTAAATGTATGTTTCTTCGCTTCAAAAATTAAATGCATGGTGTCCAGCTGAGTGGACATTTTTGCAACTTCATGAAAAATAGGTTCCTGAGAATTTTTAAAAAATTATTATTATAACTATTTTTTTTAATGTTTTTTTTTTTTTTTTTTTTACTTTTTAAAATTGATTTATTTTTCATAAGAAAATTTTCAATCGCATTGTTTTTTTCATACCTATAGAGGAATAAAAACACTCAGGAAAAAAAATCTTGATTAAGGTTGTCATAATTCGTGTATGAAAGGGTTAAAGATCATGCAAAAAGGAACAACTTTTGAATTATAACCTTATTTAAACTGTGAAAAATAATATGAAATTTAAAAAAAAAAAAAAAGTGCAAAGTGTGCGTAAAAGGCGCACCTGGATACCGGAGGGTTAAGAGAAAAACTAGTCCAGAGAGAGAGAGAGAGAGAGAGAGAGAGAGAGAGAGAGAGAGAGAGAGAGAGAGAGAGAGAGAGGTCCACACTTGAGGCGCGCTCGCTCAATGGGCGCTCGTTCCCGCTACAAGCAGCGTGAACGCGCAGCACCGTCTCACACATACTCACACTGCGAAACTTGGGAGTTGAAAGAGCAGCAACTAGTCCCCGCCGTTTACAAATCAGCGCCGACGGGGCTCCGGACAGCGAAAGAAGCAGACTGTTACCGAGAAACAAAAACATGGATGCGAAAAGACTGGACACCATTTCCGCCCGAGTGGATGCTGTTTCTTCACCTGGTAGGACTGTGGGTCGCATGTTTTAACGCCTGCATTTATTAGGTTTGATTTGGTCTTGCATGGACAGTGAAAAAAAAAAAAAAAAAAAAAAAAAAAGAATTTAATTTTGCCTAATTACTCATCCACACACACCTGGCAGAGATGAACTCACGTGCGTAATATGACAACTATTCTTAAATTCGGTTCAAAAAGCACCTTAGTGTTTTTCAGTAACTTTATTTACAGCTTCAGGACACGCTGAGATTTGACTGAGCAATATTTATGTAAGAAATAAAAAAATAAAAATAATTGGAGGTTCTCAATCAGTCTGAACATGTTTGACGAAATCTCGCGATAACTCCATAAAAGGCAAAATTAAATTATATTATATTAGACACAGCTGTTCTCTCAAGCGAATCTTCTTTGCATGCACTTGCTAATGAAGAGTTTTTTTTCTTTCTTGTAACCCTACACTGACTTTTGCCTTCTCTAGAAAGAATAAACACAATTGGTTTGGTTTATATATTTGTATAAAATGCAAATTGAAGCTGATTATTTTTTCCTGTTGTGGTCCAATGACTTTACCTTCAGGATGCTTTGGAAGCTTTAATACCCCTGTTGTAACAGTTTAGTCCGTGTTTAATTGGCTGTAGTTGTGTGAAGAGATGAGTTTATAAGCACCCTGACATCAGTATAAAAAAAAAAAAAGTGTGGGATTCAGTTGCACAGGGTTGTTTTAGGCAACTGGGATAGTGATCAGTCAAGTTCTAGGCCCCTCAGGTGGAGCCAGAAGAGCAGATAGCAGTGTGGTTCATGTTTAATTAAAATTAGAAGTCAATTAATTATTATTTCTTAAGGAGATGGATTCAAGCTGCTTTTCTGCGGTGCTGAAAATGTTTAAGTTTAGCCAGGTGTTGTGATTTCTAGTTCATACATTTTCAGGGCATGATGGATTGTCAACAATATGATGTAGAACTGCAAAAAAAAAAAAAAAGCTGGCACTGGTTGCAAAGCTTAGATGCCAAAGAGGAATAAACTGCACAGTCTTGCTCCTGGACATAAGGCACCTACTTGTCACCTTTTGAACTGAATAAGTAATTTGCAGTAGTGAATACATATCTCCCGGTTATGAACTCAGATATGCAAAGTATTATCTGTGCAGTATTAGGAAGCAGGCTCTTGCTGCGTACACCCTCGTAATACTGGAGGATATTGTTTGCTGCTCTCTGAAACATGGATGTACGTTAACTTACAATAGAATAGAATGTCTTTGTTGTCATTGTACAGGTACAACAAAATTGAAAATGCAATCGTCTTTAGGTGTTATTTAAGTATAAATAATGTATATAAAAGAGTATGAAAACTGAAATATAAAAAGAAAAACCCTGACAGCATAAATATCTAAAAAAAGCAGCATAGAAAAGTGTCACTGGAAGTATAAAAGACACATAAAACCTCATCATATAGCCCTAGACAACATTCAATATTCCACATTTATATATATTAATGTCCAGCAGTGTTCAGTGCAATTATGGCCCTGGGATAGAAACATTTTTTTTACACGGTTTATGTGTCCAGAAATGTCTGCCAGAGGGTAAAAGTTCAATAAGTGGAAAACCAGGGGGGGTTGTATCCCTGATAATATTCCGTGCCTTCAAAGCAAACTTGAGTTTGTATGGATTCATATAAGTCTGGAAGTTCACCAGGGTGCCTCCAGCTCTTAAGTAGCTCATTGTCTTCTATGTAATTGGTACTCTAGAGGATCTTCTTGATTTTTCAGGTGTCTTGGATTTCAGATGTTTTGTCTCATGGGGCTGGAGGCAAGCGCAACATTTGTTTCTAGCCATATATAGAGATGATGCTAATAACATCATAGTATTTTTTTTCCCTATATTTTTCTCCCTGCTCTCGTTCTAAAGCTTCCTCCACTCTATCCCCAGTGGGCTGGCGCATCATCACTCCCTAGAGAAATCTTAAAATGTAACGATCGCCTACAAAAATGTTACAGCCACCGAGCCATGAGTTGATCCTCCCAAGAGCTGCTTCCGTGGTGCAGTGATTCTTTGCTTCAGTGCCTCGGAGCTCTCTCAGATCACCACTGCAACTTCATTCGCTGGCTGCCCACGGCTCCCTTAGACATTTCTGTCTTTTAGTACTATATTCAGAAATGTGATGAATTAAGAAGGGAAAAAAAATCAGCCATAAGTTTTGTTACTGTGCCTGAGCTACTTTCAGCACCACGGCCAGCTCCCTGTTTGTTTACATACTTGAGCACTTTTGGTGCTGAACATCCTCTTTTCCTTTTTGTCAATGTACATTTAACTTTATATTGAATTTCCATTGTTTTTGAAACATTACAGGAGTGATATTTTGCTTTTTTAAACAGAATTATGCATTTTAAAACTTTTCCCTGTGGTCTACATGAACTGTAAATGCTATGCTTGAATCAGAATTCTTCATTCATTCAACTCCACAGGTCCATCTTCAACCCTTTTTCTGAGTAATGACACCAGAAAGGTTGTTTTGAGCACTGGCCCTTTAAATGCAAATGAGCCACTTCACACCCCACCCCCTCCAGGTTGTTACTCTGTCCCGTTCAGCCACTTATCTTCGTTAATACAACCAACTACAGAACATTTTAGATAATTGGCTCAAAGTTTGGACATATTTTCAGTATGGACTACAACCACTGCTGCTGAAAAACAATTATGGCGTACTCGGAGAAATGTTCGTCGCAAGTCTTGACCTTATATGTATGTAGATATAGACGCGACAAATTAAGAAGGAATTAAAACAGCCTGTAGAAATCCACTCCATTTTTTGCCAAAATGAAAATAAAGATAGCTTTGCAGCACCTGGAGGGTTCAAATTCAAACTTATTGAACTATTAGGGTCCAAATACACAAATAAATGTACCAAAGACTAATAAAAGTGGGTTTAGCAAAATATGACCCCTTCAAGTAACAAAACATAAACATTGAAACATTACCATGAGGCAGTCTTTGACTCGCATCTTAATACTTTGGCTCTTTTATTTATGTATTATTTGCAAACAGAACAAGGTTATTGAGTAAAAAGGTGTGCTATCAGTCAGGATACATGAAGTTGAAGGTCTAAAAGGGCAGTAACAATAGAAATCTGCTTACTCAGAAGTTAACATACTGTTTTGTACATTAATCAATGTAGGATATTAAAACTGGGTCAGGATTTTATGCACAAAATGTAGAAGTGAGTGGAGACTCTTTACATTATAGAGTAATGACAGAATGTGCTAACAAAAAAATGCTTTTAATATTGATTGCTGGTTTGCTGAAACGACCTACAAAGGTTGTATCATAGTTCATGTGAGGGCAAATAATGAATATTGTGTCAATTATCAAGTGACAGAGTTTATTTCTGAAAGTATAGATGACATTTGTGCTGTATCTTAGTTGCATTAGTTTAGAATGTCCTTGAACAAAGTATTTACCTGTGTGTGTATGTTATGAAAGAGTCTTGCTGTACATTTCTTTCTGTTCTTGGACTACGGATTTGAGGTTTTGTGGCATTGAGTACTGACCACATGCAGCGTGAGTGTGTGTTTGCAGAGGATCTGTCAGTCAGGAGGACTGCTGAGATCAGTGAAGCAAAGGTACACACTGAGGAAGTTGCTCCGAATCTGTCAGACAGCAGAACTGTGTGTTTTAGGTTTTCACAGAGATGTTATGACAGTGTGCTGCATCGGATCACTGATCTGAACGTTTAGTGTGCTCTTTGATTTGTTATTAGAACAAATTTCAGCCTGCCTGATGGTTTGAAAGTATAAAAGAAATATGTTAATTACCAAACTAAAAAGAAACTGTCGACAAAAAGAAACTGTAGCCTGTGTTTCATGCTCATATGGGCAGAATGTGTTGTGTTTTTTAATTCTGTAAGTGGGGAAATAATTGTGGTTTTACTTTGAGACTCTGTCAAGATCTTGAACGTGTCATTTAGGGCCATTTATATTTGGTTTTGCCTCATTTCTTACTAACTCTGTACACTCACACTTGGATAATTTGATGTATTACGCAGTCGGATCTGGCACGTCAAAGCATCTTAATAGCATACCAACTGCTGTGAAGTTGGGAGAACTCTTAACAGTTAGGATGGAACCCAAGGAGAGTTTGTTGGCGGTGTTGTATTTTTTTCTGTTTTTTTTCTTTGTCGACCACCTGTTTGCTTCCTTTCTGTCAATAAAAAGTCCGTCCATGGTCAAAATGAGAATTAACTGCAGCGTAAGCTCCCTTGTCTGTCCCTGTTCGGGTAGCTTCCAGCAGATTTTGTTTGCTTTGGATCCATCCTTTGTTTTTCCTCAGAGACACTGGGTGGGGAGCATCTGCTTGCATGGACCATCTGCCTTGGGACTCAGGCCAGAAGAATGAGGGAACGATAGTTGGAAATAAAAGAGGGTGAGGATATTGGGGAAATGTAGAGAGAGGTGGAGGATGGATAAGTAGATGAGTGATTGAAATGTGAGGGGAAGCTCATCGGTGAAGGTTAAAGCGCCGTTCCTGTGGCAGTAAATGTTCGGACCGTGGGACGTAAGGTGCCTGTTTACGATCTCTGAAGGCTAAAATAAGTGGACCGCCTTCTATGTTTATGTCTCAGTCCATTTGATTTCCTTGGACAGTGTGCCAAACAGCCGATGCCTACTGCTTGGTCTCAGCGTGCAAACATGCCGTCCTTTGTTTTTGCAAAGGTCATATTGAGGATTGACTCTGGTGTGGGCAGAATAAAAGCTACTTTAATCAGACATTTCTTAGTTGTCTGTCCAGATATTTTGCTGTTTTTAAATGGAATTATGCATTTCAAAACATTTCCCTGTGGTCTACATAAACTGTAAATGCTATTCTTGGGTCTGAATTCTTCATTAATTCAACTCCACAGGTCCATCTTCAACCCTATTTCTGAGCAAAGACACCAGAAAGGTCGTTTTGAGCGCTGGCCCTTTCAATGCAAATGAGCCACTTCATGCCCCACCCCCTCTAGGTTGTTGGCTGTGCTGCTCTGTCACCTTCAAATTACTAGTAAGTAGTAATAGTAATTTGCGAGAAGTTTGGACATATTTTCAGTTTTTACTACAACCGTTGCTGCTGACAAACAATTATTATTACTCGGAGAAATATTCATCGGAACTCTTGACCTTATATATGCAAATGTCGTGATGTAACTAGTTATAAATGTAACAAATTAAGCAGGAATTAAAACAGGTTGTAGAAATCCACTCGATTTTTGCCAAAATGAATATAAAGATAACTTTGCAGCACTTGAAGGGTTGAAATTTAAACTTTTTGAACTATTAGGGTCCCCAAATACACAAATAAATGTACCAAAGACTAATAAAAGTGGGTTTAGCAAAATATGACCCCTTTAAGTCTTCCATCAAACATTCTCACACAACAGAGAGCACCTCTGAGGAGTGGATTTTTACCCCTCGGCCAACTTCGGGCCAAAGGGGTGTTGTAATTGTTTTGTTGTCCGTCTGTCCATCTGTCCGTCCGTCCGTCTCTCTTTCCATCTGTCTGTCCATTCAACAATGTAATCGCATTATATGAAAAATGCATTGATATATCTGCACCAAATTGATACCATGGCGTGGAGGCATCTTGGCATGGAACAGAAGGCTTGGTCTACTCTTTCAAGGTCAAATGGCGACATGTCTTCTCAACCACGTAATCACATAATCTGAAGAATACGTTGAGATATCTGCACCAAATTTACACAAAGACAATCTAATGTAAATTATAGGGCTGTAACTTTCAACAGTTTGGCTGAGGGGTATTAAAAGTATGCAGCATGTTATGTTCATTTTTCCCAAGTAGAGTGAATTTTACTCACTCTACTTTGGTATAAAGACAAACAGACTAGTCCTGGATTATTTCATATGGGCAGTGAATCATCTCATTTGTTCACTACTTCCTACCCTATTTGAATATAACTTTTTAAAAGCGTCTTTGCTGCCGCGTGATAGACTGCTGAATACCAGAGTGAGTATAATGTACTGTAGCTCTTTTTAAGGCTGAGCCAATATATTGAATGTGCTCAACTTGTTTTACACGGAATACAGAGCAGCACAATTAATAGAACTGCAATGTCAGCTTGTGTAATTACATAATCACGTAATCAAAAGGCTGCATTTTAAGGTTCCATAATGATGTTTTAGATTCACTGACACTGAGCGGAGAGGATACTGTGTAAAGATGCAAAAAGATAGTCAGTGCCATTTTTAGCCACAACGGGATGTATTATGTTACTGTATCACAGAGTACAAGTACAAATTGTCACACACTTTCCTTGAACCAGTAACATGAGATTTTCTTTTCATCCTCTCTTTTACGGCTCTTTCTCTCACATACATGTTTAGGTTGAGTGCCAGAGTAATGTTGTGATTTTTAGAGACTGTGTGTGTGTGTGTGTGTGTGTGTGTGTGTGTGTGTGTGTGTGTGTGTGTAGAGTTGATGTTACTCCACTGGCAGATCTATTTATGTCTGTTTATGCCAAGTCTGTCAGCACTCAAAGCGTTTGGTCCTTTGTGACGTTCTTTGTGTGACATCTAATAGAATTTTTTTTTTTTTCACTTAAGTTTTTATGTCATCTGATATAAATTTAACCCACTTAAGAAAAATAGGAACATAGACAGTGCTGTGTAAAATTCCTAGGCCAACATTAGGTTTGTTGATTTAGTTTTTTTTTGTTTTGTTTATGCATTTCCCCAGCCTCTGTGTGAAAATCCAATGTGATATATGTGAAGTACAGTATGTGAACAGCTTCCCTAAATCAAAGTGGTCTTATTTTGTTTGACTTCCCTTTGCACTTAACATATCTGTAACCCTTTTGTTCAAGTGATATGAAATGTATTGCATTAATTTTCGGGTTTCATCCAAAGATACAAAAGTTTATTTGCCATTTGTGGACTTACACATAGGAACTCTTGTGCAGTTGTACAGGGAGTCAGATAAAAAATACAAGAAAAAACATATAATTCTATAAAGAAAAGAAGCCACGTGCATGTATAGATACGTATAAGTGCATAAAAACATTATATAAAAAGGGAGAGATGAGACCATTGTGTATTGCACTGGCCCAGGAGACAATAAAATAAAACAAATAAATACACCCAGGGCTTTAGATTACCTTAATTTGGGCACATCAGATGCTGGAATCGGCGGAGGGGGTGGGTGCGGGATTAGATTTTTCAACAGTAATTCCTGTTTTCTCAGACTATTTCAGATATATTCAAGAGTATGAAGGCATGGATTCCACAAGTCTAATTTCCAGAAGTATTGATCAGCATATGGCCAGCTGATTAAATTATTAAACAAGTGAGAAAATTGATTGACGGTCTCTTGAGTCAAAATCCTCAGTAAAAACTGTGCGCACATGTGAGGAAAATGTCTCAGGAGACATTTGGCTGAGCTGTTTGACTCTCGTGTGCGCCGGGCTTAAGAAGTGTAGCTTTTTATACCTCTCCTTATTTACCAAAAAAGAATAAATAACAACAAAGTATTAAAACAAAAATAATTTTAAATATATTCAGGGAGTTCTGGTTGTTTTCTCATTTTGAAAGAAATTTGAAATGTTTCTTTGTGCTTAAATCCATTACTATTGAGGCCTATATATTTATTTCATTTTAACTTTGTTTATTGTGTTTTCTAAATTATTACGAAATTTATACAATTTTTATCATGAGGGTAATAAACTAAGCAATATACTCTATCACAGAGTAAGTTAGAAGATTTTAAAGCAAATACTGTTTCATTTTTCTAGTTCTGTGGATATATTTGTAGTAAGAAACTTTGACAAGTTTGTCACTGTTCAAGGGAGACCAGTCATTCTCACTCTATATGATAATTGTAAAGCATACCTGAGTTACTTTCCCTGGCGCAAAGTGTCATGAAGACAATATGTTTTCAAATTCCATCACTATAGTTTATTGTATTACCAGATCTGATTCTTAAATTTAAAAGGATTTGCACAATGACCACAAAATAGTAACTCAACTTACATTCACCTGTTCAAGCGTTCGACCCGGACTCTGGTTGCCAAGGGTAACACTCAAGGTTGAACTTGATGCTGTGGCTGTCGTTGCTACAGTCAGTGGTGTGCTAGTCGAGGCCGTAGTTTTTGCCACGGTCATAAATCGGTCCAGAGGGCCTGAAGACGTTGTGCCACTGATGGCCTTTGGTTCAGCTCTAGTCAAACGTCGGCTGTCATATGTTTCACTGCGTTTGTTATGTGAGCGGCCTGAACTTATAGGTCGCCCACGAGGCATGGTTGTTGAGAGAAAACCTTTGGCGTACAACGTACGAGTCAATCTCCAAGCTCTCATCACCTCTCATTGGCCGAAACGGGTGATTTAGACCAATCAAACGGCGCAAATATGTCATACCTGCTGCCAGACAATAGTCTGGTCTTGTCTGTCTTTTATGTTTTGTGTGTCACTTCCTGTTTTATTTTGTTAAGTTTTCCCTCATGTGTCTTGTCTGTCGTCTTTACTTCCTGTTCCCCGCTCATCCTGACCTCTGTCCTGATTACCTGTCTCCGCCCTAATTTGCTTCACCTGTGTCTAGTTGTCTTCCCTCCCTTTTGTGTATTTAAACCCTGTCTTTTCCCTTTGTCAGTCGCCAGTTTGTAACTCCAGTAGTTCAGACCAGCGTACTTGACCTCGTTTGTTCGTTTGCTTGCCTGTTTTTTGACCTGTTTTGGATTCCTCGGTTTTTCGTCTTCTGCCTGATCCCTGTCGGTTTTTGTCTGCCTCATCTGATCTGGTTTTGACCTTCTCGCCCTGACTACCGGTACGTGAGTTTGCCTAATCCTTATGTCCTGTTGCTCGATTGTTAGCCTGCCTGTGTATGACCTGTTTCCGTCCCTGACCTCCCTTTGCTTTTCCCCAGTCGGGGAAAAGACTCCTAACACCGCTCGGGGAGACGGGCTGCTGCCCTCGATCCGGAGGACGAATCTGAGGAGAAAATCCCCAACCATTATCCTCAAGATTCTGTCACTCATTATATTTTTTCACCTGTGTGTGAACAATAAACCTTTTGGAACTAACTTTTGTTGTCGGAGTTCTGCATTTGGATTCTGTGTTTGTGCTAACGTTATCACAAAATATGACTTCTGCGGGAAGCATGAATACTTGTGCTTTCCTGTTCGGTACATATGTGTTGTTGTCAATGTTTTCTCTGTCGTTATGAACAAGCCTTGTATATTATAACCGATGTGTTTTACGGGAGGAAAAAAGCAGGGGCGAGTGAGTCAATACTTTCGTTTACACTCTGCTCTGGCCTTTTTTTATTTTTAATTTGGGGACACTAATTTGGGGACATTTAATTTGGGCACACCGTTAGTCGGCCCAGCCAAGGTGTAATCTAAAGGCCTGACACCGCAAGGAGGTCGTCAATCTAAATGAGCATATACATACATATATACATGTACAGGGTGGGGAAGCAAAATTTACAATATTTTGAGGCAGGGATTGAAAGACAGTGTATGACCAATTAGTTTATTGAAAGTCATGAGAATTTATTTGCCACAAGAAAATTTACATAATGGAAAATGTTTTTATTCTATGTGTCCTCCTTCTTTCTCAATAACTACCTTCACACGCTTCCTGAAACTTGCGCAAGTGTTCCTCAAATATTCGGCTGACAACTTCTCCCATTCTTCTTTAATAGTATCTTCCAGACTTTCTCGTAATAGTTTTGCTCATAGTCATTCTCTTCTTTCCATTATAAACAGTCTTTATGGACACTCCAACTATTTTTGAAATCTCCTTTGGTGTGACGAGTGCATTCAGCAAATCACACACTCTTTGACGTTTGCTTTCCTGATTACTCATATGGGCAAAAGTTTCTGAAAAGGTATGGATAATAGTGTTAGGTATGATTATAACATCAATATATGTTTGGTTTCAAAACAATTGATGTAGTGCCTGCTGAGAAAAAACAACTAAATGTTCATTGTAAATTTTGCCTCCCCACCCTGTACACATACATTATATTACACTGTGCTCAAATTACGTCATATGTTTCTAATTGTTTATGTTGCGTCTCGTCATGGGGTCAGAGGTCACACTAAATGGCAATTTTAATCTTTAGAACCCCTTTCGTTCTGTTTTTGTGTCTCTTTTAAGGCTGTGCACATATTTCCTGTATTTCGTTGTTGTATCTGAAGAAGAGAGTGATAAATGAATATTCATGCTTATTTCAACCCTGCAAAGCTAAAGGTGGTCTACGACTTTTTCTCAATATTGTACATATAAATTGCTTTTCAGTCAAAATGTAGATGTACGTTGTTGTTTTGTCCATAATGCCCAACCCCATTGCCAGGGTTTGCTGAGATTTACACACAGCAACACATGACTCTGCAGAAGACTATCTGTAAAAGGAGATAAGTTTGGGTAAATCTGAGATATTATAAAGTACATCAAGATAGAAAAACTGTATAAATGCAAGTCCGTTTACCATGTAGTTATAGTTTAGTTTGTCCTTTCATATCTATTCTTCTTTAGTGTTAAAGACTTAATTTGTCAAATTCCCGTATCATTTTGCGGATGGTCTGGCTGATTATTTTCACAATGTTATCTTCAGTTGGAATTCAGAGCCTGTTATCTCATATTTTGCTTGCGATGGTTGTTTCTGTTTTGTTTCATTGAGGTAAGGCACCCTGGGGCTTTACATCTTACCTGCACAAATTAGTAATCATTGTTATTTATCACTGCGTGAAACAATAACAGTCTACAAATGACAAAGCTTTTGACTTTGACTTTGTCACATCCTGCCAGTACTGTTGCTATGAAAAACCCAAACATAAAAGAAGGGTTATCTTTCAGCAAATTGTCAGCTCTATTTTTCTATCAGGACGAGCCTTTTCCAAGGACTTGTGGATGAAATGGTGTCAGTGCTGAACATCATACAGGCCATATGTGGAGGCAGGCCTGGCATGAGTGGCCAACTGGAGGGTCCGTCTGTCTTTCTTCTTGTCCCAGTGGGTGGGCTCAAAAGCCTATTCTTGGCTCCGGTCCCCGCCGAAAGTCCACGGCCTACGGTCCGTCGCCAGCACTTTTTATAGACTTGACAACAACATTATACTAAACATAACTTCCATTCCAAAGGGAGATTATGACATGCAAAGCATACAGGAATAAGCCATATGCATGTAGCCCATCTCATTAATTAGGTTAGACCCCGAAAACAGAACAGCTGGAAAATAAACGGGGGTTACGTAGATTATGAAAAACTGCAAAGAGCCTTACCCGGAATGACTTAAGTAATTATTACATTTGTTTTTCATTGTTATGTCCATGAACACTGAGCTTAAAAGTCATATGGAAAGAATGTGTCTGCTGCATGGTGTGTGCTGGTGGTTTTATCATCCTGACAGTGTGTAAGAGTGACACCAAGTGGTCGGACAGAGAACACGCAGCACCTGTGATCATAAACACTTTCAAGGTGTGTAAAATGGACACGTCCCTTGGCAGCACTTAATGTATTACTGATAAAATGGAATGCCTCAGTACATATTTTTACCTTTTTATGGCATATAAAATAAATAGTTTGATGTAGAGATGAGCAGACAGGGGAAAAACTGACTTTTGACTCTCACTTTGTGCAGAGAAGTGTGAAGACAGAGAAGTGTGTTTCCAAGACAATTAATGTCTTTTTAATCCTGGTTAAAGGAGGCTTTAATTGGTGGAGAAGCTAATTTGCGGCTGCAATTAACAATTTAATTACAGTAATCTTCTATCCATTGTTGAGTCTTTAAATAAATTGAACTATAAGGAGACCTGAAATAAGTTTATCAATCTAAACTTGACACAGTGTTAAATTATTCTAACCAACAGTTCAAATTTCTACTGGAGATTGAGGAAAGAAAATGCAGTCAAACTGGAGGGTCAAATGTGGATAATGAAAACAGATTAATAGCTGTTTCAGTAGGTGCAAGTTTGCAGCATCTGTTTCTGGTTTATTTCAGACTAAAGCAGCATAAATTTAATTTTTTTAATGATCCACTGTAGAGATAAAAATCTCTTAACTCTAAGTTTGATGTGTAGGCTGCATTAGCACTTGGAAAAAATTCATGTCTGAAGAAATCAAGAGAAAGGATGATTTATGTGCAGTAACTTATATTGTTGAATATTTTCTTTATTGCTTTATTGTGTTACTAGTAAATATCTGACACTAAATACACTGCAGACTGTTTCTTAACGGTGTAAACTTGGTTATTATAAAGATTACATTATTGGCTTAGAATAACCCCAGCTCTAGGGTCATATATAGGACTTGTTTCTGCCTGTGAATACATTTGGTGCATGCTGTGTGAATATGACAGTCTGAATAATGTGGTGCTGAGGCTGGCGGTGGCTCAGGGGCCAGAGCAGGTTATCCACAACCTGGAAAGTTGGTAGTTTGATCCCTGACCTCTGACATGTCCTTGAGGAGGACATGAGCGTTCCCCACTGTTTACTTATATTCCTAGGAAAATTAATGACAAAAGTGCAGTCTGGCTAATGTTTTCAAGATGCATGATAAAATAAAAATACCATGTTTATATGCATTTAGAAAAAATAGATATGTGACTCTTGCACTAGAAGCAATTACAAAAGTGACTCTATTCTGATTAATACCCATTCTCTCATTAATTTGTAGAATTTCACATTTTGACTACTTTTATGTTGAAAACACAGCGAACAAGCACTTTAGACTTTTTTCTTTATTAGACACTTAAAGATATGCATATACTATATTTATAAAATTACCCATTGGAAGGAATTGTAAGGTACCTGTATCCTGATGTGCAGACAGTCTTTTAAAGAAGAATCAGTAGCTTGGAGACAAACATTTCTTTTGATCAATACCCACACTCACATTAATTTGTAGGATTTCATGTTTGAACTTAATGGTGTACTTTTTTGGTCAGTGTATCTTTTGGTAATTGGATTTTCTTTTCAGAAGCAAAAGGAAAACTAGTGGTTAATTGATTTTCGTGTTAAAATGCAAGAATTAAAATTGAATTTCAAGGCATTTTTCTTTTCCAGTGTGAAAACCAAAGTGATAAACCAAATGTAAAAAGCAGATTGATTTTCGTTTTATCTTTCTAACAAAAAAGGAAGTTACTACCTGACAGAAATGGAAAAACGGACCAAAAACGGCATTTGTTAATCATTTTCTGAGACCAGATTTTGCCATTTTTGAGGAAAGAGTGCTCATGCCTACGTCACAAAGGTTCTTACGAATGATGGGTTTGTATGAATCTTCCAGTTTGTACGAAATCTGGACATTGTAGATGTGCTCCCTTCACGAATGTCTACAAATTCCAGATTTCGTACAAACTGGAAGATTCATACATACTCATCGTTCGTAGAAATCTTTGTGACCTAGGCATTAGTGCGTTTCCCTTGAAAATAACATCCAGGCTCAGAAAGTTAAAAAAATGGGCATTTTTGGTCTGTTTTTCCATTCCTGTCAGGTACTAACTTTCTTTTTTGCTACTAGAAAGAGAAAACAAAAATCAATCCATTTTTTAAATTTGGTTTATCTGTTTTGTCACTGAAAAAGAAAAACACCTTGAAATTCAATTTTAATTCTTGCATTTTAAAACGAAAATCAATTAACCACTAGTTTTTCCTTTTTGTTTCTGAAAAGAAAATCCAATTACCAGAACATACACTGACCTATTTTTCTTATTAGTGATCCATATTTGTGTCATCACATTTATTCTGTGAGGATTCTTCCTGTAGAACAGTGTTATATAAAAGCTACTTATTTAAACTTTATGTAAAACCCATTCCATTGCAGAGCACTGATTATACAGATGTCAAAGTTGTATTTATAGTTTCATTTCAGAGACAGTAACTCAGCTTTAAATATTTAACAACAAAGGTATCAAAGTGTCTAGAGCTTAAGTCTGCATTCGTTATTCAGCAGCCAAACAAATTGACCTTTGTTTGATGAGCTGAAAATGAGAGTATCCTCGGAGAAAATGAAAATGACCTTACAACATAAACCTGCAGATAGGCTATATTCTTTTATATGCTCTGCTGGCACAATGACATGCATCCTTACACAGAAGGTGCCCCACATCCCTCTAGGTGCTTGTATAGTCACCAGCGCTGTGTCTCTGTACACGCTCACTGATAAAGAGCCACCGTTATCTTCAGATAGCAGGCGCTGTGGCTGAATAATTTATGGAGGCATTCCAACACATTGACTCAGAAAGCGACACACACCACAGAGGGCAGGGAAGTGGTAAAAGGTTCACCGTGCACCTCTGCCGCTGTGCACATGCTGTTTCGACTTGCAGTATGAACCCGTGCGCATTCAGAGCCGCGTGATTTCTATCTGCGCGGCTGCTTTGTGGAAACTGTTAACTTCCAGTCTTTTCACATGGGAGACAGTGTTTTTTGTCTATCTAAAATTGGCTGCCACTTTGGCCATAATGCCACCATCCATTTAACAGGTGGTGATGGAAGAAAGAGTGACAGAGATGAGACAAATGTGAACTGATGGGATTGTCCGCACTATTCGTTTTCATTATGCTGACTTGCCTTCTCCCAAGAGCTTTGTCAGGTACCCATTTAAAAAGTGCTGAACCTTTATTCAGGCAATTATTAACACCGGTGCATAATTAAAGCAATGATAATGAACGAATGCTGTGATTGACATGTAATTGCTTCAGCAAGTTTGTTAAGTAGGTTATTGCAGTCTGTTTTTCTTTCTTTTTTTTTTATCTGGTGTCACCTTTTGATTAGAGCAGTGGTTCCCAACCTTTTTTGGCTCGTGACCCCATTTTAACATCACAAATTTCTGGCGACCCCAGACGTTCAAAATGGAGACATTAATTTGTTTTTGATCATGTAATAGTTTACTATACAATGTTGGAAATAGACATTGATTTTAGATGACATTTAGGTTATATAAATGTATATTATTATGAACGCAGACAGAAAAGATTCTTTGAAAATTACTTTTTTACCTTAAAGGATAATTTTAGTTCAATTCTACGTGTCTTTTTTTTAACTTATCGACATTTATTGAGTCTTGATGATATGCCTGTGTTATTGTCTGTATTATTACCTCACCCCCCAAAAGGGGAGGCAAGGGGTATTGTTTTTGGTTCGGTTTGTTGGTTTCTTTGTTTGTTAACACACTAGAACAGTGGTTTCCAACCTTTTTTAGCTCGTGACCCCATTTTAACATCACAAATTTCTGGTGACCCCAGACATTCAAAACGGAAACTTTTTTTTTTGGGCTAAAATTAATTTGTTTTTGATCATGTAATAGTTTGCTATACTATGTTGCAAATAAACATTAATTCTAGATGACATTTAGTCTATATAATGTATATTATTATGGACGGAAGCAGAAAAGCCAGGTGTAGATTACTGCACAAAGTGAGAATTTGATTTTCCTTGGTCAGGATATGTACAGTCAGTCCAGCTTGGCTTTACAAGGCTGACAATTAATAGTGAACAAACAAGAACTCAAACTATGAATTATGAAAGAGCTGCAGCATCTGAAACTGACCACAATGAACATTTGAAAGATAAACAGAACCACAGTGCTTCAGTTTCAAGGTATTAATCGTTAACGAAAATGAACGAAATGACGAAAACTGATATTGAAAAAACATTTTCGTTAACTGAAATAAATAAAAACTCTAATTAAAAGAAAAAAAATGATAACTAACTGAAACTGTATTGTGAGCTTACAAAACTGACTAAAACGTAAAAAAATTATGGATAAAATTCCCTTCGTTTTCGTTTTTGTCAATGTCGGATTGATATCAAATTGATTTATTTGGCTCCAGCAGTTTTAGCTAGCGGCACCATACGACACTTCACAGTCCATCATGTCTGGTCACTGGTGGTTTCCAGTCATCTTCTGGTCCCCACTTTACCTGGAATATACAGACTAAAGCTGGGACAAAGCAGCACAGTCCTGTCTTGGATTTACTTTAGTGATGCATGGGTCGGGTTTTATTTTTTTAATTTTTTTTTTGCGCACTGTGTGTGTGTGAGTGACAGAGACAGAGTGGAGCTAAAGGACAGAGTCAGTGTTGAACTAGCATCCAGGTAAAGACTGGTGAGTTTATCACCATGAAAAGGCCTTCCAAGCCCTGAACTGCACAGTTTAGAAGAGGAGAGAAGAGGAGGATGAAAACTAATCCCACTACAGAGGTATGGAACCTGTTATAATGTTAAAAAACGTTTGCTGTTACTAGCTACAGCTAGCTGAACTGAAATGAAGCAAAGTTGGCTAATAATGGAACTGGAGATGATTAAGAGATGAGATCTGCTAAGGTGTGGTTTACTGCTGCTGAAAGGGTTATATATGTTTATAAGTGGTTTATATATGTTTCTGTGCAGTTTACTGCTGGTTAGCTGGTTCATATATGTTTCTATTTGGTTTATTGCTGGTTAGCTGGTTTATATATTTCTATCTGGTTTAACTGCTGGTTAGCTGGTTTATATGTTTCTATCTGGTTTATATATGTTTCTGTCTGCTTTAACTGCTGGCTGCTTTGTGCATCTCCTCTCACGCTTTGCACATCTTCGCACTGTTTTCACTTCAGTGACGTTGTGTATGGATCACACCCTCCCCACCCTGCTATAGGGAATTTATACATTGTACTGTACATGTGTTTGTGTCTCTGCTCAGTCAATGAGCCGCCCTAACCCGATCCCCAAATAAAGTGTCCAGGGTAACCCGCTGATTCGCACCTCACTAATTTCTTTGAATAGGATGGTGAGGAAGATAAAATATATGAAATAACTAAAACTAATACTAAAACTAAACTAAACTAAAACTAAGCATTCAGAAAAAATGATCACTAATAAAAACTAGCAAACCTGCTCTAAAAACTAATTAAAACTAGCTGAATTAGAGAAAAAAAAGTCAAAACTAATTAAAACTAAACTGTAATTAAAAATCCAAAACTATTATAACCTTGTTCAGTTTCAGCTTCACAGTTTGTCATGTCTTTTATGGATAGTGATTGTCTCTCTCAACTCACCATATATTTTTTATTAGAAATTTTTTTATTTTTGTTATCAGTTACTAGAAATTTCAGGCGACCCCATGTGAGGTCCCGACCCCAAGGTTGAAAAACACTGGACTAGACTGTATAACAGGAGTGGTTAATAAAGTGACTGAAGAGTGACTTCTTTGTAGAGCTGCACAATGTATCGTTTGAGCATCGTCATCGCAATGTACGTGTGCGCAGTAGTCACATCGCAGGTCCTGCAATGTAGGGGGCAAATGAACTCAATGTGTTCTCATCTAATTTCATCCTGGGTACCTGACACACACTATGCACAGCGATCCACCAATCACAATTGTTCTTAATCAGTTTGCCGAAGCAGATCACACCCCTGCACACAGAGGGAGTCACTGGTAATAACATTGAAAAATGGGCAACGAACAAGACAAAATCACCAAAAATGAAGACTTGGTACTAAAAAGAAAAGCAGCGTCAGTTATCTGGAATTATTTCAGCTAAGAGAAAAGTGATATTAAAACGTGTTCTGCGCTACCACAAGACGTAACACAATTAATTTGTTTGACCGTTTATGTTGGCACCACACAGCTATTATATCCTCCTGAGTATTTTTTCATATCGCAATATATATCGCAGGGTTAAAAAAAATCACAATGTCAGTTTTTTCCAATATCGTGCAGCCCTACTTCTTTGTAAATGAACGCACAAAAAGAAAGTTCTATTAAAAAAAGTTATTGGCGCCGCTGTGAATCTGAAACTGATCTTTGCCTTCTTGTGGTCATTATGTTCTCCTTCCTATCGCATTACTCGGAGATGGTTGAAGAAGTGAGGGTATCGATTTCAGGTCGGCTTAAGTAAATAAGCAGACAACCTCTGTTTCCGTAAGGGCGGCATTACGGCGCGCTCATGTTTCAAAATGAGGAACAAAATAGATCTGAGATATACTGATACATACTGATTCACACACATCCATTCACATCCATTTTTAAGTACTGCATTGCAGTTTATTTAAAGCGCTGAGCTGTTTCCCTTATGCATTCAGTTAATTTTATCCTCCCCTTTTTGGAGGACAAGGTCACAGTGGGTGTGTGAGAAATTAGGCGGAGGAAGTGTGTTAGAGCGAGGGTAAAAGATGCACTACAGCCAGCCGCGATCCACACAGCTCGATGCGTCTTCTGTCTGGTCCTGCTGCGACTGCCAATTGACCCGTTAACTCCGAACCACAGGGTTTCTGACCATCATGACATTGGAGCTTGGAAAGGGAGATGGAATCGAATATAGCATCTCATTTCAAGCTGTTGCAACACAGAATAATAAGCACTCTGGTTTATGGCTACAACTTGTAACAATATCCTTGGTTATTTTTTTTTTCTTTTTCTGAAGTTCTGCTGTGGCTGTATGAGCATAAAGTTTCAGCTGAGGTGGAATTGGATGAGGCAATAGTTGTAAAAAGTTTGGAAATAGTTTTTCTTTGTTGTCTTTAGTTTTGCATGCTTTTTCTACATCATTATCCACCAAGAACCAGAAAATGGACAAACATCTTTCTGGGTAAAGGGTTTTACTACTGTAGTGTGTGAACCATGTCTGCTGAACATGAAGCGTCAAAGTTAAAACTAATTAAACTAACACACGTATCTGGAAATATATTTTTTCTGCAGTTTTGGAAAAATGTATTCAGTGTTAGTCTGAATGAACGTCACTGTGTGAGGCATAAATCCACTCCGTCTCTATTTTTTTCTCAGTAGAGCTGCCTAAAATGTTTACTCTTCGCTGCAGTTCATTATATAAACTCTATTTAATAGTTCATTTTGGCCTGTGTGAGTCTTATTTTTTACCTTAAAATCACATGCTTTGATGCTTGAGCTCTGATCATACTGGTAGCCAATAGTTCAGGTCTATCACTGCATCACTATGGGTCACCCTCACTTCTCTTTTTCACCTCTGGTAGCCTCTGGGCAGAGTTAATGTTGCATTCTATATTCATTATGTCAGACTACTAACTACTTTTAGAAGTGATAGAATAATATACTTTTTGTGATAATACAGTTTGTTGAGTAGGCTGCAGATGATATGATTTAAAAGTTATATTTACCGTTATGCTACCCTGAACAGAAACAGTGTGTAGTATAACATTAAGCGTCTTGTTTATAACACCAAAGCAGGATACAGTTTGTGTTTATACTAAATATATCAAAACCAAATACACATAGATTGTATCATAATGGTGTAAATTTAATCAGAAAGATTCAGTTTACCATATTATTTTTGGTGCTATTTAGCTTATGAAAGAATGTTTTATGCATTTTAGATGGTTATTGTAAAAAAAATAAAAAAATTAAAAAAAATATTTGAGAGCGTTATTGGGATGGGGGTGGGGTGGGGGGGCTTTCTATGTGGAGTTTGCATGTTCTCCCTGTGTCTGTGTGGGTTCTTTCCGGGTACTCTGGCTTCTTCCCACCATCCAAAGACATGCACTGATAAGTCAATCTAAATAGCCCATAGTGCAATTCTGCTGTTATGATGCTGGACAAAACAGGTTAAAAAGAAAAAAATATAAATAAATAAATAGCCCATAGGTGTGAATGTGAGAGTGATTGTTTGTCTCTATATGATGAACTGGTGACATGTTCAGGGTGTACCCCGCCTTTGCCCATAAGTAGCTGGGATAGGCTCCAGTGACCCCCATGACCCCAGTGAGGAAAAAGCGGGTTCAGATCATGAATAGATGAAAGAATGAATAGATGGTTATTGTATATTTAATCATTTAATTATCAGTTACAGCATATTATTGTGTGTTTTCTGTGTAGCCTGCATTACAAATAAGAAATATAAGTGTGTACTTGTAAGACACTTCAGTAGGTTATTTATTGTCCAATCATGTCATTATTTACATGGGACATATAGGAGTTTTACTGCCTCTGAATGATGCACTGCAGTGGTAAAGATCTCCTATTTCTGTCCACACACAGCCTGAAGAGTATGGGCGTTGCAACAGATCAGGGTTACAGTAGTAAATACCGGAAGCATCTGTGTGTAATTCACCAACTGCAGTGTTTGAGGTGGTGATGTGAATGTGTCTGCATGCTGCTACCTTTTAGTTATGATTCATGGCAGAATTTTCACACTTCTAGGATGAGTGTCACCTCCAGAAAATGATCAACATCCACAAAGCAGATCCATGCATGTTTTAGAAATTAAAGCTGCAGGAGCCAAAATCAGGGGGAAAACTAGAATTAAACGAGCTAAAATTATACAGCATTTTAAAGGAGTGATATTTTTGCTTTTTTAAATGGAATTATGCATTTTCAAACATTTCCCTGTGGTCTACATAAACTGTAAATGCTATGCTTGGGTCTGAATTCTTCATTAATTCAACTCCACTGGTCCATCTTCAACCCTATTTCTGAGTAATGACACCAGAAAGGTTGTTTAGAGCACTGGCCCTTTAAATGCAAATGAGCCACTTCATGCCCCACCCCCTCCAGGTTGTTGACTTTCTGTCCTGTTCAACCACTTGTGTTCATTAATACAACCAACAACTGAACATTTTAGGTAATTGGCTCAAAGTTTGGACATATTTTCAGTTTTTACTAGAACCGCTGCTGGTGATAAACAGCCGGAATTAATATAAAGATAGCTTTGCAGCACCTGGAGGGTTAAAATTGAAACTTTTTGAACTATTCGGGTCCCCAAATACACAAATAAATGTACCAAAGACTAATAAAAGAGGGTTTAGCAAAATATGACTCCTTTAATATCCCACCCAGGCTTCAGCTACACTGATGATGTAACAGCATAAGACTGTTATTGTCCATTCTGATGCCAGTTTGTTCGACATCAGCCTACCCTTGTTAGTGCTTTCTGATGGGGAATTGAAGCTGTTAATGCTCTCTTCAAAGCCAGTCCAATCAGAAAGGACACATCATGCATAATATGATGTAAACATCAAAATATGCATCATTGTTTTGTGGGTAAAATGTTATATATCTTGTGGACCTCCATCCACAACAGTACATCGATCCTCTAATCTACTACTGCAGGTTGTACTAGATAATCTACCCACAATACTGTGCAATTTTTAAAATTTAATACTTTATATATAACTTATTTTATCTTAGGATAGACACATTTATTTATTATTGAAATCTTTCATTTTTATGCCGTTTATTCTATATATATGTTTGCAGTGAAGGAGTTGCTCTTAAATGTCATTGTACATGTGTATAGTGACAGTAAAGGCATTCTATTCTATTCTATTCTATTCTATTCTATTCTATTCTATTCTATTCTATTCTATTCTATTCTATTCTATTCTGCTCTATTCTATTCTATTCTATTCTATTCTATTCTATTCTATTCTATTCTACACAACCTAGACAAAATTGTATTAAAGTTGAATATAACTTGTAAAATGATTACCTTTGGACTTTACTAATAATTTAACATGGCTGACTGGACTCGACTGCTGCATCCTTGATTATTAACATTACACTTTAGTAGTAAAGGCAGTTACTGAGTTCTACTTAGTGGTGCTGTGGAGACTATTTAAGAAATAAAAGGGCTGATTTCATGTTATGTTGCTGATGCTGCTGGGCACCGACCTCCTTTGCTATGGGTAATGGCTTCTGTAATGGGCTATTGCATTATCTGTGCAAGGTTTTATGGAAATCCAGGGCTCGGTTCAAATGAGCCTGTTTTCTTGAATGTGTGTCTTCCATCATTTTATACAGAGACACAGGGGCTGTTAATATTCTTTTAGCTTTTCTAAAACCACCAGCACCGGTGAATAAAAGAGGCTGGAGCCACTGTTCGCCTTAAAGCAACAGAGGACTTAAAGTTGTGGACGGTTTTGTCAGTTACATTGGTAGATTGACAGCTGTGACATGTTTTAAGGAAAGTGTTGATTCGTAAGTGTCAAAGCAACATTTTAGTGTCATCAAATAAAGACTTAAAGCTGCAGTGCTAGAGTGTTTTAGTGTCACTGTGGACAACTTCTATTATTACTGTTCAGCATATTCTAATTTATGAGGTCTAAGAGGACATGAGACTAAGGGCTCATTTATGCTCTATGTTAATCCTTGGGGATGAGAAAAGGCCTATGTAAAGATATGCTTCTTTGTCAAATATTTGAGTATTGTTTTAATTTATTACAATTTAGATTTTATATGGCTAGTATTTGGAACCAATATTCACTTTTGAAGTCTTTGAAAAGGTTTGTTAAGCATCTTTAAGTTATTTGTGCAATAAATTAATTCCATTTTTCAAATCGGATTTTATATTTTTTGTGTATTTTTTGGCCTTTTGCGTTGATATAGTAGGTTTAAGTGAAAAAATAATAGGCAGATGAGAGAGATGAAGTTGTGCTGAAAAAAAAAAGATACCAAACATGGGTGTAGTAAACATTTCTTTATATAGTATATAAAGGCAAAATCAAAAGTATTCAAAAACAGCCAAAATAGGCTCAGACTGCTAAGGGTTAAAGACACAGACGGATACAGACGGAGCGTTCTGTCCATCCCCTGCGTACATTGCATGTGTAATTCTGTCAGTTTTCCAGGAGCTTGCGGATGTGTACCTGGACGGACGAAACGGAGCAGTACCACCAGGAACAGTGGAGGCGGTGTTTAGATTTAATAGAAAAACTTCCTTAAATAGCAGCTTTCAAAGAGCGACTTTGTGAGTTAGTGAAAAACTACTGACATATTTATGACAACTTCCCTTTTCAATATTAACATTAGTATCCACATTCGTAAAACCTCCTCTGTTGTCGCCATGTTTGTTATTATTGACTTTCCTCCTCTCAAAAAACTTTACTCTTCTTCGTGGTATTTGGCCAGTATGGTAATTTAGAGCAGCGCCCTCTGGTGGATTGATTGAGAAACACTCATTCCAACGTACAGGACGCATGGAAGTATGAAGGCAGAGATGCATGACAACGTTAGAAATGGACGTACCTATTTATATACATAAAGCGAGCATAAATGAGCCTTAATACAACTACTCTTTGCATGTGTTTTCAAGCTGTACAAGATCTGCCGTGACACAGAAACTTTGTGGAAGTCGGTTCAGTGATGTTTAAATGATGTACAACACATCTACATTATACGAACCATGGCAGGACTTAAAAAATTTAAGTTTCCCTAAATCTGAAGTTGTTCTTTTTTTTTTTTTCAATGAATCAAATGCATGATTGAACATGTGCTGAATAACAACAAGTGGTGCCAGGCACAACAAACCCCGCCCCTTGCACGTATTGTAGGTTATTATGGCATCGATCCAGCTGATGTCATCATGTCTATGCGTGTACTGATGTTAGCATATCAATTGCCTCCATATATGTGCCAAGTTTAAAGTAAATTTAAACAAAATTGATGTTTTTATAGCCATGTGAAATTGCATCCATTATAAGTAAATGGGGGGAAAAAATGTAAAAAAAAATCTGAACTTTGTCCTACTTTTCCCCGAATGTAATGACATTTATTCTGGGTCACTGGTAATCTATAAACCCAATTTGGTCTGAATTCCACCAATAGTTTTAGCCACCAATAGCTACTACATACATGTGAAATTTTGCCCATTATAAGTGAATGGGGGAAAAAAATTATTTTAAAAATTCATAAAAAATTTGAACTTGGACCTACTGTTCTCAAAATGTGATGAGATCTATCCTGGGTCACTGGCAATCTAAAAATCAAATTTGGTATGAATTCAACCAGTAGTTTTGCTGCTAGAGTGTTAACAAACAGACAAAGCAACCAAACCAAAAACAATACCCGTTGCCTCCCCTTCAGGTAAAAATGGTACAACTGCTGACACATTATGCCACAATGTCAACTGAAGTGAAAGTTCTTTCCAAGTTCATGTAAACACTAATCTGACGGACATCATAAAATACACCAGCGCATCACAACAAAATAAGACGTCTCCACACATATTCATATTTCACAGATGTCTATTTAAAATGATAGTTGTGAGGTGAGGATGTCTCATATTGGTAAGTGTTTCCTCCACTCACATCTCAGCTTGGGGGTGGTCTCCACACAGAAGCTCAAAACTGGCTTTTCTATTTCCATAAGAGCGTAAAACAGCGTCAGGTCATCACATCATTTAATCTTCTGAACTGGACTGAGCAGAGGTGGTGGAGGAAGATGTGTATTTGCAAATTCTGGAGTTTTTTCCCCTTGTGATTTCAACCCTTGAAGCTTTAAATACTTTAGATTCACCTTAAAAACATGGAGATTTGATTGTAATTGCAGTCTGTGTTCGCATAAATGCCACTTAGAGTCTGAGTATTGAGCAGAATATGTTTCATGACATATATTCACTTAATTCCGCAGAGGAATCCTTTAAAATGGAAATGAAGTAATAATATTGTGAATTATTCAATAACACGTTGAGGTATTTGTTAGTGTGTTGGAGGCTTCAGGGTATAGAATTATTTACATGTGTATGATGAAATAATGCAGGCTGTCTGAGGTTATCTGCAGGTTTGTGGATTAGTTTTTTCATGTCCAGTGGATTAGTTTTCATGTGTTACCCCTGGTCAGATGTTAAAAGGCTAACTGAAAAACAAAACCGTTGCATCATCCAACAACACACACAAAAGATGCCGCTTTTATTTCAAGGCATCTGTGGCTGAGTCGGCAGGTTGTGGATCGAATGTTGTTTTTGTGAGAAGTCCTTTAGCTCTAATTTCCTTTTCACCGCTCATATTTACTGGGAGTGAGGAGGGCAGAGCCTCGGCGCCAAATATAAACTGTCCTTATAGTACTCTGTCTTTATGTAAGCAAATCCATTCCACATCAGTTGGCTGTCTCAATTGATTTCAGAATTCATTACAGCAAGTTGCTCCTGACATAATCGATTAAGTGTCTGTACGTATTACAATGAACATTTGAGTGCGAGGGAATTATAAATGCTAATCTGCAAATGCAGGTGATCCTTTAGCAGTTTTTCAAGCAGTATGGATAACTGTGACTGGAAATGCTTGGCTATCCATCTACTTTTGAAGAAGTTAAAACAATCGCATGTTCTAAATGATTTATTGTTGCTGTAGAATACAGTTCTGGCATCTAAACTCATCATCTCCTCAGAGGAGGTCGGACCTTTGCTGTTGCTTGTCTCAGAATGTGGAATAATCTGCCTCTGCATATCAGACAGGACTCCTCGTTGCCTGTTTTTAAATCTCTTCTTAAAACCCACCTGTTGTCTTTGGCTTTTTGACACTCTTGCAATGTTGCTTTGATTGATTTTATTCACTGTGCGTTTAGTCTTCTGTACAGCACTTGGGTCCACTGTGGTTGTTTTAAAGTGCTTTATATAGAGATTGACCGATATGGGTTTTTCTAAGGCTGATGCCGATTTTTAAAAACTTGGTCAGCCGATGGCTGATATCTACAACCCATTTTTGAGGCTGATATTTAAGGCAGATTTTTTTTTTTTTTTTTTAAAGCACATTGACAGCAAAATACAGTTAAAACACTCAGATAATTAAGATTTTTATGCTAGCAATATAAATGAAATTATTAATACACGAACACATAGAACTCTTAACATTTATTAAATTTGAAGTTCTGCCCACACAGGTGCTTGATCAAATGTCTTATAACATTTTTACTACTGGTCAAATATCGGCTTCAAAATAAAAAAATAAATAAATCTAGCTCTATCAATAAAGTTGGATCGGACTTGCATTGGGGTGTAATCTTCTACCTGGGATGTCAGACTACGAGCATGCGAGTCCAAATCCTTGTAGATTATGTTTTATACCATTCAGGATTTTTCCAAGATGAGTCAGGATGTTGTGCTTTTCCTTCAAAAACAAACCAAAATGTCTTATGTTTCTGTTGTGTGTTACGAAATGATGCTTTGTTGGTAGTAACTGTGTTCACAGGCACAAAATATATTTTTCCCTACAAAGCTGTTTATGGCAAATGAAAATGAACTTTTTCAAGGGAAGCACTGATATATCGGATGAACATTGGTGGTTGCATTGAACATTTCATTGTGCCAATGTCACTGGCTGTATGTATCTGTGTTATATAAATATAATGAAGGGCTGAAAGAATGAAAATTCATTCTATATTTGGTATATAGACATGGTATAAGTTGAAGGTTTCCCTGGACTGGAAACAACAAAATAAAAACCTACAAAATCTACAGGTTAAATGTGATTATGATATCAAAGTAATCCAAAATTAATGACTCTGGCGTCAGTTTTGTCAAGTTTTCATTTCAAATATTTATGTCAGCTGAGACTTTTGTAATAGATCCATCCTTAATATTCTCCATTTTCCAGCTATTACCATTTACATACAGCTCCTCCCTCTTTCGCTCCTTTACTTAACTCCTTAAAAAGACTGGATGTGGAAGTTTTTCATAATGTTTACAAGTGACTGCGTTTCGCCTTGTGAAGAGAAATGTGGGCTTTTCTTTGTGATATGTATCTCTACCTGAGGCTTGCTGTTGGCTAGTTGTCATGTCAACTTTCTGTTTGGGTTAGTTTGCGGTTTGCATTAAAAACTGTAACTAAGATGTATTTTCTAAATACACATATGCCAAATATATGCCAAAGAATGCTCCTAAAACTCAAATAATATGGAAAAATCCCATGGGGTTACTTTACTGTTTGGAATAAACCCTTATTGTTTAATATCCAAATATCCTGAATATGTTTAGATTTTCAATATTGTCCTATTCAGAATACTTTCAGAATAAGTCACTTTTGCACCTGTCTTGGCTCACAATTAAACCTCATCTCTGACTAGTACCTGACTATGGTGGTATTGAATATAAATGAGCAGGCTTCATGAATGTAAATTTATTGAATATATTTGGGGCAAAGCTTTTCGAACACCCTCCCACAGGATCTGGATGTACCCCGGAATGATGTGCTCACCTAACAAGTGTTCCCACAGAATGCATATCATGCCATAACACGGCCCGTTCTGCTCGGCCCTTTCAATCAGGCGTGTATGTCAGCCTGCTGGGATTGCATGGCTCTATTCCCAGCTTTCTGTCCAGGACCCCCCTTTGTCTTCTCAGGTACAGAATATGCCTTGCTCATCTCAGGGGAAGCAATTAGATTTAGCGTTGCTGTCTCGCCTTAAGCCTAACCATCTATCATATTATTGTAATTAATGTTACGTGCGTTTAAATGTAAGCTTAAGCCCATTTGGCCGATGACCAGGGATGAATCATAACCGTGTGATGCTTGGAAATTTATTACACTTATGACTGTAGCTTATGTCTTAACATAAATACTGTAAAAGGATTGGTAATGCTGACAAAAATTCCACAGCTAACATATTCTCCGGGACATTAATGGTGTGGGTATAATTCATGGTAATAAAATCCATGCAGTAATGGCTGTGTGGTGGCATGCATCATTTTGAACTTAACCGCTAAGTACAGTTCTAAAAGGGGAGCAAAAAGGCAAGTGTTTATGCTTTAGTGAGACGGTATTGACATTAATGACACTCTTATTAACTAAAATAACATAATCTTGAGTGCACAGAGGCTAGAAGGCAAAATCAGATACTGTGGTGGTTGTATAGGTTTTTCAATGGCTGATATTTTTCCTTGAGCCGAGTGACTGATCGCACATAAAATGCTGATCTTACCAATTTGTACTGATTTTGCCTCAATGAACACAACTTTATGAAAAATAGAAAATGAGGCACAAAACTGTTGAATAGAAATAAACATTTATTTAACACATAGAGAGTGCTAACGTTACCTCTGTGGTCTTATTAGTCTTAATCTGGTATTTGTTTATTTAGGGCATTTGGGTACCAAGAAATTAACAGATTTAGAACCTCATCTGCAGCGATGCGATGTTTTATGAATTTTGATGTCAATTGACTTTAGTTCCGATGACTGCACAGCCTCTAGTGTTTGCATACACTGAGTCCGTTTACATGACCATAAATTTCCGATAACTGGGAGTCATCAGATAATTGTAATAATCAGATCTGATGCGTTCACTGGCACTTCAGAAATAGGGTAATTGAAAAACCCTGATTTAGACTTTTCAGTCAAAACACAGTAATGTCCCGTTAGAGAGTGAACTTTAATTGATTGCCATTCCAACACTGATTTCAATATAAAGTAGCTCCTTGTTTTGGATAATCGCTTATGGTCCAACTAAAGCAAAATGAATTTAAAAGTAAAAATGTGAGTCATTTAGCAACGCTAATCTGTCAGATTGTCTCTAAAATGTCCTGTCAGAGAGATTTTGAATACCGTGTTTTGACCCGTAATCAGATTTTGATGTCTTTTGATGGTCTAATAATTTTTTCCGCGACTGTATACTTGCCTTGTACTTCACATGATGTCTGTGTGTACGTATGTTTGGCTGCCGTCCTCTCTAAAACCTGGTTGACTGTGTTACTAGGGCTGTAAGAAAATATTGGTTCTGCAATATACCACGATATTTCATTTCACGATGCTGTATCGATATTAATAAGTACTGTATCGATATTTTTAGGTATTTGTTCCACTGCAGATATGGCGGAGGTTCATTTTTGGTTTTCCTTTTTGTTTGTTTTATTTATTATTATTATTTAACATGGTTTTTGTAAATTATCTTTATTAGAAGCATCCTAAAAGCACATTTTACAGTCTGAGAGGCAGATTTTAGTTCCTTTGGAAACAAGAAGAATTAGACTTTTTTTTTTGTGTGTGATATAGCATTAGATCCTGTTCTGATCAAATAAAAATGTGTTTAGTATTTGTGCATATTTCTGGTGTAATTAAATTCTTCCAGGAAATAATAAAAAAACCCAAAACAAACAAAACAGTTGCTTTTTTTTTTACAGTATCGTGATATATCGTATCGTGATCCTAGTATTGTGATTTGTATCGTATCGTCAGATTCTTGCCAATACACAGCCCTATGTGTTACTGCCTTTTTTTGGACATTTTATTTCTACATAAAAATAGATTTTATTAACACGAACCCACACATTGCAAATGCAGCTGATCTGTTATCTAAACTCACAATCACACCACTTTCTGACAGGTGATGAACAGTGTGTATAAACATTCATTGTCAGCTTTTGATGCACTCAGTGGTACAGACACATTCATGTACTAAAAATACTGTGATGGTCCTCACTGGGAGGTGTTTGACTTTCTTTAGAACATGTTTATCATTTTCTCTGTTCTATTTGATTATAAACACATACATATTGTCCTCCAGCCTGAAGCAAAGTCAGTGTCTTCGAGTACTCTCTCTCTCTCTCTCTCTCGCTCTCTCTCTCTTTCGCATGCCTTCTGTCCTTACTTCACGAAGCGGTCCTCTCTCTCCTCTTCATCCTCGTCCTCCTCCTCCTCCCACCCCCTTACACACTCTGTTGATCAGCTCAGGAAAGGGAAAGTGCTTGTGTGAAACCTGAGGATCACTTGCAGACTGAGGAAGCGAAGAGAGCGTGCACATCGTATATTAGCCCGCAAAGGTAAGATGATGCTTACATGGACAGTTGATAGCAGTTAGCCTCCTTCACATTACCTCAGTTTTGGTGTTATTAGAAACACAACGAAGACTGAAATTTGTGGTTCTCTGGCTACATTAATTCATCTGTTATTTAGTGATGATGTCTTGAAACTTCTGCTCTAGATTATAATAATTGTTTGGTCATATTTAATTTAGTGATGTCATTAAATTTGATCAGTTATACTCTGGTTTCTTATCAGCTGACAGTTTTAGTTGTTGCATTTCATAACTGTGAAAGTGAGATTTTGGGGAATGTATTATTATTTGCATTAAAAGCATCAGCTGGTGTGTTTGCTGAATAACTTTGGTCTTGTAGCGAAAGCTCAGGACACACGAGTCAAGCGTTTTGCAGTTCCAAAAGGGCACGCTGAAATGTCTTGCATTTCATTATGGGCGTACATAACCGGGGGCAGAGAACATTTCCCATTTGCATATGCTCTCAGGTGCATTGTGTGGATTTGTGACAGTTTGTTTGCGTGCTGCAGTGGCTCTAGTAGTTGGTTGTTAGATGTTTACCACAGGCTGTTAAAGGGGTCATCATTTGAGTTATACGGCTAATAATTGTCACCCCTGTACTACACTAAAGATTCATGTTTACTGCAGTCACACTTAATGACTTTAGAGGATTCCCCAAAAGTCCTTGGAAATAATTGCACACTGTATTTCACAGTAGTGAGGTGCCAGCCATGTGTAGTCCAAACAAGAGGACCCAGTGGAGGGAGGACCTGCAGCATTTCCGTAAAGACCATGGATTCTCTAAGAAAGTCCTGCTCAACTGCTGCCTGGTGCGACGCATCATGACCTGGGCCTCCCCAAACCCCAAAGGTAGAAAAACCACTGCTTTACCCCTGCAGGTGTGAGTCTGGCAGTCAGTTAGCGCAAATTGTGTCTAATTGCCTCTTGTCGATAAGATAATTGGCTGTCAACTGCCTGTGTTAGTTCAGTTAGTTGGGCTGCTTTTGCTCTCCAGTGTTTCCTTAAAAAGGATTTCCAATTCCATGTAATGAACTAAAGTTAAACTAAAGGTAAACTCTGTAACAGAATAAATCACACATGCACCATACTTGGCTCAGATGCTCAGTTATCATTTTATAAGTTGATATTTTTATCGGTCTGTTAGGTCTAAGTGCACTTAGGTTTTTTTATTCCAGATAGGAGAGGTGAAAGTGAGATCTAATGCGAACAACCCTTACCTCAGGCCTTGTCATGTTTCTTTTTATGCATTGTCTTCTTTTTTTTTTTTTTTCAATTTGCTTTTATTGAAAAAGGTGACGAAATATCTCCAACGTTACCATTCATACAGATGTTATCTATTAGAGCCCTTTTCGTATTTCTTATTTTATACATACAAAAGTGAAAAAAAAAAAAAAAAAAGCAACGTATTTCTCACTTAAAAACAAGAATCGCATTACAATACCTCTGGGTTCTTTAAACATTACACATGTTTATGCAGAAAAACATAAAACGAAGAATAAATACAGGGAGGTTATAAAAAAGAGGACATTTTTAGAGGAGTGATACAAATTCTTGGTCCCAAATATGATAAAATATATCCTTCTGGATTCTGATAGAGTAAGTCAATTTTTCCATTTTGAATATTTCCAAGATGATCTTGTACCAATCTTCTGTTGTTGGTGGAGTTGGGTTGTGTGTTTTCTTCATGTGAAGATCATCAGCAGGTCAGTTCATGCAGTTTTATGCCATGGGTGGATTGTGTAACTATTACAGTTTGTTTGATTATGCATTTATCACATTCACATTGTGTTATTTACAGCATAGCAGTTGTACATAAAAGGAAGAGTTAGCAAGAATTATAGCTACTTAAACTTATGCAGCTAATCATATCCATTCCTGTAAAGGAAATGTCAATTCCAAAGTAACTAAATAAGATAAATCCTGTTTGTGTTTCAAAAAGACTGCATTTACAGCACAATTGGAGTGTAACCTGTCTTTTTCCAAGATAAAGTGGAATACAAAGCAGTTTAAATATGTGTACAAAGTGTAAATGACTGTGGCTGTCAGCACTATTAAAAACATTAATGTGGTATTGATCAGCCATGCTTCGTTGTATGGGAGCACTAGGATTTATGATTTCTCTGGCTTTGCACCACATGTCACAGTTGACAGCTTCAGTAAATTATTTCACACTGAACCTAGATCGGTATTGATTACTTCAGGGGTTATATATTCACAATGGCCACATAGCCTATTAGAGAAGGATTTACAGCTAAAAAGTTCATGCATCCGGAACAGGAAACAATGCAAGTAATAAAATATATGGATGTCGTGACACACTTACAGACAGATGACAAATTAAAGGAAAAAATGCATCTTCGTGAGGTGTTGGCTCACATTCAGAACCGCCTCAGTACTACTTGTTAATTGCCCAGTTAGTCCCTGAAGACTACTCTTGTTTTTTTCTAAAAATGTCTCCCTCAGTTGTTTTTATGATGGTGGTGGAGAACACTGACTAACACAACCACTGGAAATCTCCTGGAAGTGTCAAGTTGTGTTTAAGGCTTGTTTGTTGGTTTTTTAGTTTACTCACTGTTGTTTCACAACCAAAAATAGAGTACAGGGTTCATTGATGTAACACCAATGCAATAGCAAAACAGAAGAAAAAATAATATAAAATACCCCCGAAAAACCCCCCCAAAATCATTGATCTTTGTGAGAGTGAAGACCAGGTCATATGATTCACATCATTTGACTCATCAAACCCTTCATAAGTCCATGGATGCAGACAATGGACGGGGTCTTTCTAGAAAAGACTACTCCCTTTTCCTAGATTTTTCGCCCAAATAAATCTTAACTGATACAACACTTACGTAATTTGTTCTTTTTTATGAAGGTTTATGATAAAATTCACTTCAATGAGCTTCAAAGTGTGTTTATTTATGTATGAGCTATAAGTTAGGACGTAATTGATACTTCATCCTTTCATTGTTGGTCATTAAATATTTACATTTCATTTTTTTGTGCATGTAGTGGTAACGAGAGATGAGCTTTTTACTGTTTGTCATATCTTCCATGTCATAACTGAGTGTTTATTTTGGTCTCTGTAAGATTAGTTTTTCTCTCTTCGCCTGTTTTTCATTTTTGTTGTTTATTAGTTACAGCTGCTTAGCTTCTGTGATGGTGCTGCAGCTCGGCAACATGTTAAGCATAACCATAAAAGCTGGAGCTTTCTCATAACTGGCAGATGCTCTCTTACATCACTAAGGCTTGTCGTGAAGACAAATGGCTTGTGTTTGAGTATGATTTAAGATGCTATTAAGCAGTTACAAATATGACTGGAGGGGTTCCTAAAGGACAGTGCAGTGATGCAGTGCTGATGTTTCTGCATGGGAAAAACAACAGCAGAAGGACTTCAAAACAACTGTTGTGTCATGAATAAGAAAAGACGGATCATGCATATTTACCTCCTGTGCCACAACAAACTACTTTTCTCATTTTGTATTGATTACAATGGTGTCAATAGGGAAGTTGCAGGTTGGATCTCATAATCAATGTAGTTTATTTATTTATTTATTTTTAATTCAAATTAATAATGTGAATATATTATGAGCATGATTTCTGCCTTAAGTCAGAGAAGATTCTCATCTGTAACAATGGTGAAAACAAGAATTCCCATGACGCCACATTATTTCATGGTGTTATCCACTGCTGTCTTTTTTTTTTTTTTTTTTTTTAAACTTTTTTATTGTTTGATTTCTGTACAATACAAAACAAACATAAGGGACATTTGGAAACATTTACCATGAAATATCTTTGTGACTAACAATTGGTTTTAGAAATGTGATGTTGAAATGAAAATTGTCCATGTTGTCTATTTGTAATGACACTGCTCTTCTTCAGTCCTCAGTCTATGGGTCAGAATCTCCATCTCAAATATTCCATTGACTATTTGTAGCCAGTCGTTAGTTGTAGGTGGTTGTAATCTGCACCATTTTTTGGTAATAGCCTTTTCACAAGCTGCTAATAGTATTTTAAACAAATGTCTATCATTTTTTCTTACATTATTACCAATAATGCATCTGAAATACATCACCAAACATGTTTTAGGGATTGCATGACCCAATATCTTAGTTGTTGATTATACATTATGCCAAAATTATGTAAGTTTCAGACATAACCAAAAGACATGTGCATGATTTACACTGACGTCTCCACATTCTCTCCAACTCTCTCATATTTAGCTGTAATGTTAGGAGTTATGAAAAATTGAATTATATTTTCCAGCAATGTTCCCTCTATGGCTACGTTCAGACAGCAGGTCTTAATGCAAATTCAGATTTTTTGGTGAAATCTGATTTTTTTGTGTGCTCGTTCACATTACACATTCAATGCGTGACCATGCAGGTACGCACTGTGGTCATGGAAGTAAGTATGTTTTTACTACCACTTCTCCTCCTGGGACGCAGAATTGTGATGAATGTCGCATTTCAATGACGTAAAGGTTGGATAAACAACCTGCGACCTGGCCGTTCAAACTGAAGTCGCATTGCAAAATATCAAATACGTATCGGATTTAGGACTACATATGAAAGTAGCCTTTGTCGGATTTGAAAATATTGGATTTGTGCCGTTCAAACTGTCTTTAACCCTTAAGGGTCTGAGCCTTTTTTGGCTGTTTTTGAGTACTTTTGATTTTGCCTTTATATACTATATAAAGAAATGTTTACTATACCCATGTTGGGTATCTTTATTTTCAGCACAACTTCATCTATCTCATCTGCCTATTATTTTTTCACTTTAACCTACTATATCAACACAAAAGGCCAAAAACACACAGAAATTTAATATCTGACTTGAAAAATTTATATAATTTATTGCATAAATAACACAAAGAGGCTTAACGAACCTTTTCAAAGACTTTAAGAGGGAATATTAGTTCCAAATATTACATATATAAAATTAAAATTGTATTAAATTAAAACTATACTCAAATATTTGACATAAAAGCATATCTTTACATAAGTGTTTTCTCCGGTTTTCTCACCCCTCCCCCCAACCCCTCACACCCGGTTTCCGCATCTGGTTCAGGTGGGGGTCAGTCTCACCCTTATCTGTAATACTAATGCAGTCTGTGGATTAGAATCCGCAGATTTGGCCAGTATCTTCCGTTTTGAAAAAGGACAAAAAATGACGAAGATAATGGTCAGAAAAATAACACCCCCCCACCTCATTTTCATACTTTTATTCATGTTTGTTTGCTCTGAGTTCAAACCATCATATCTCTGGTTGTATTTGCTCTATTAACATCAAATAAAAAAGTGGGAGAGTGTTTAAAGTCCCCACTTTCAAATGCAATTGCCCCCAGTGGTCTACATGACCGACTTCCGACACTACGACGTGCTGAATATGTCATGTGATTGAGTCATGGGGCTGTGACCATGGACCCCTAAGGGTTAACAGATCGGATACAGGTCACATATGGGCAAAAAAATCTGATTTGGGCCACATTTTCCTGCAGTCTGAATGTAGCCTATGTTCTTGAAGAAGTGGTTGACTATTCAGTTCTCCAGATATTGCCCCGTTCCTCCTCTGAGACACACATTCCTAGTTGTTTTTCCCATTTCTGTTTCACATCCACAGTGTTCCAACCTCTCTTCCCCATTAAATTTTTGTAAAGAGAAGATGTAATTTTGTATTTTTTAGAATGATATACTCCAATAATCATTTTTACAAGCTCATTGTTACTAGAATCAATATTGTGCTTTAATTTTTTGGTCATAAAAGTCCCTTTATTGTAGGTACAGAATCAGTGTTGTTTCTTTTTGTGTTTGGTGTTGGGATGCTTCTCCTTGTTTATGTATGTGTGAAACCACTAGTTTGTGCCTCCACCTCCACAGTTATCCCTAAATCTATTCCTGTAATAACATGTGAGCAGGCGAGCACAGCTGGAGCCGGACCGGGGCCCAGGTGTTTCTGTCGGCCACATCTGAATTAGATGGAGCGATTGTTTAGATTTTTCATTCCGTTCACTGCTCCTTTTTCAATGAAAGCAGGCTGCCCTCCTCCTGGAGCACGTTGCATTTTCATACCGCCTTATGTTCTCACTCTAGGGCGCTGAAACAAGCACAGCGCTGTGGTGTAATAAAGAAATGACTTTAGATGTTTATAATGCGTTACAGCCGAACATTTCCACATCTGTTAAGTTATGAAACTGCACTTCCTGTTGACAAAGGGCTGTGCGGCACTTTTTTCAACATCTTTAATTAATAAGAACAGTATAAATAATTCATATAAGACAACACAATAGTATAATTTTAATAGTTTGAATGGTTCATCTTCAGAGGAATATTTGATTTCAGCTCTGTGGTATCTTTTTTTTTTTTTTTTTTTAAACCCTGTTCTGTTCAGCAATTTGGCCTCCAATATAAGTGTGCTGGGGCCACAAGGTGCTTGACAGTTTTGATCTAAGAGGGTTTTGAACCTTAGATCAAATCCCCCTGTTGGTTGGATTTAATTGTTTTATTACTGTATAGATATTAACTGATGGGAGAACAGGACAGGGGTTATACACAAACAAACATTGATACAGACCCTGAAACAGAAACAAACAGGCAAAAACAGAACAGTAACAACAACAAAAAAAATAGTACAACAATAAACAGTAACAAAAGTAATAAACAGTAATAAATTTAATAAATAACAGAAGAATATCAGCACATTTGAAGAACAAAATAGTCCAATATCATAATAACCAGGAGCAAAGAGGAAAGGATGAAAAAATAAATAAATAAAGATGTAAAGATAGCAACAGAATAACATTGGTGACTCAAAGGCAGTGTAACCCCAAGGGTATCAACAGTCAATTGTAGATGTAAATCTGGATGCATGTGTGAGTGTGAGTGTGTGTGTGTGTGTGTGTGTGTGTGTGTGCATGGATATGTGCGTGGGAAGTCGTGACTGCACCCGGCCACCGTCACCAGCAGCAGGGCAAGAACAGCCTGGACGGCACAGGCAACCGCTGACCCAGAAAGCTCAAAGGACCCAAAACCACTCCCCATGGCACAGCCTCACGGCCAGAGCCAGAACTACAACCACTGAGCCACTATGAGGCCCCCCCCCCCATGCAGGGCAATGGGCGACGTAGCCTCTCCCCCTCACCCAGCAAGGGGCCAACCAACCAGTAGCACCAGCCACACCCATAGGCTCGTGACCCTATTTTAACATCACAAATTTCTGGCAACCCCAAACATTCAAAACTGAGACTTTGTTTTGCTAAAATTAATTTGTTTTTGAACATGTAATAGTTTGCTATACTATGTTGCAAATAAATGTTAATTTTAGATGACATTTAGGCTATAGAATGTATATAATGCACTTTTTTGGTGTCTGCTTCTCAGTTTCTCTTGGAGATGTCTTAGTGGGGCCGGGGGGTTGAGGAAATCTTTCCATTTTCTGTGCAACTGCGTCCAGGCAGGTTGTAGCGTAGTAACGCATGTGGTCACATGATCGGGTCAATCAAGATATGCCCTCTCAGATATTATATCCTGTATTTTATTTGAACTTGATTTTTAGTGGGAAAAGTATGTGATGTTTCAATTACAATAAAATATATGTATATTTAATCATTAATAATATTTTTCATTAGTAATTTTAATTTTACTAGAAATTTTAGGCGACCCTATTTGAATTCCAGTTGACCCCACGGTTGAAAAACACTGCACTAAGAAGACCAGGCACCACACCCCAGGGGCAAAATGCCTCCCCCTGGGCTGCTGAACCACCCAACACTGGAGCCCTGGCAGTGGTATCTTAAACTAACAGCATTATCGTCATGTTACTCACAATAACCTCCCGGTGAACAGATGATCGCACCATAAACCTGCCAGGTGGCAGTGGCACCCTCTGGATGTAGCAGTCACTAGAAAGTGCATGCTTAATAAAGCGGGGGTTTCCAGAAATAAACCAGCACTATTGTGTGTCTGCGGGAAAGACAACCCCTCTGAGAGACAATTTTACAAACCCCTGCTGTCTTTACACCACACTCAAATAGGTCAGGAGATGTACTCACAGTGGAAAATGGCCATCTTCTGTATATCCCATTGTGTACAGAGCAAGATTTTGCTCTTTGGATATCATAATCACACTTTATATGGCTTACTTAGCTTTTATGTTGAATTTGCTCATTATCCTTTTTCATAGCTAATCCAACGCAACACGTTTGTTGTTGCATCCTTGTGTTTATTACTGTACCTTGTCTTTACTGCCAGGAGAGGGCAGCAAACACCAGTCTAATAATTAATAACAGAGGCGATATATTCTATTTGCTGCATTCTCAGAAGTATACGGGCAGTGCTTTGACAACAGAAATAAATGTATGAAATATTAGTCAGTGTTAAATGACCAATACTGACTTCCAGCGTAGCATTCTGCAGATGTTTACCATATTTATACCAGACACTTGGACAAAACATACGCAATGAAACATAAAATACAACACCATTTCAAGTCATGCATTTCTCTTCTGCTGTGGTTACTGCAAAGAGGTGCTGATTCAACTCTCCTGGCGTTATCGTATTTTTTCTTCAATACCTTCACCGCTTTTTTTTTTTTTTTTTTACTACTCTAGGTTGTGATATTATTGAACAGCTCTCCTGCTGCCATAAATCCTCCGAATGTCTGCACTGCAGTAGTAATTGAGTGGCCCCAAATGCACTCACTAGAGCAAAGACGTGTCTCTTTGCTGACAATGGCACCACATAATATTAAAATACGATAATGGGGAAATCTGAATATGGTGGCTTACTAGGTGGCTTTGGGTTTAATGATTGGACATTCAAGACGGTCTATCACTGCTCATCAGAAGCAAATGCCTCTGAAGTGGGATTTGCATTTGTAGAGAGCATGTGTTTTTCTAAGCTTTGGGAGTTTTGATTACACAAAAGGGGCGCAAAGCTAAAACACAATAGCCATTTGGTTAGTTTAGAACCAGCTTTTTTTTTTTTTTATCAGTGTTTTATCAGTCGTATATTCTGTTATTTAAGAAGCAGGTTTTGCCTTTGCACATACAGTTTCTCAGTGGGACAGTACTGCGCAGAGCCATTTAATTCAATCTTACTGATATCCAGACGAGCAATCTGGACACGCGGTTTACCAATTTTTTTTCTCATCTCTATCTGCTTGTACGCTTGAGTGCTCTCAG
This sequence comes from Sphaeramia orbicularis, assembly GCF_902148855.1. NCBI lineage: Eukaryota > Metazoa > Chordata > Actinopteri > Kurtiformes > Apogonidae > Sphaeramia > Sphaeramia orbicularis. The sequence continues at coordinate 28,509,604 of NC_043974.1, forward strand.
TTGCTTTACTTTATGTAGCTCTAAGCTGCAGAATCCCACCACCTTGAGACTGCAGCGTGAGGTCATGTCCTTCAGGTGGCACATAAATGAATAGAAAATTCAGTTTGGTCTGCCTTAACAATAATAAATCCTCATGGAAACCAGCTAAGTTCAATTCTGTTTTTGTTGTTTCATGAAATAGAGGATTAACTTGGGTGATAGGGTTTTACTACATATCCCAACAACAAGTAACATCAATCTGCTCCTATTTTTATTTGATTCTCAGGTCTAAATCCCATTGCTGCTCCTTGCTGATTGGAATTTAATTGCTCTGCGTTTGTGCGCAGTGTGATGCCTCATCCAGTAGCTCGACACCATACTGTGATGCATTGCTAAAAAGAACCTTAAACCTTGTGAAATAATGTTAGCCACCATGATGCCGTATTTTGGAGGATATATTAAATGTGAAGACAGTCCTGGGGTGCATGTCCTTGATGAGTGGATTACTGGTGATTCTGAAAGTCAAATCACTATTTGCCTTCTAGCTTCAGGCTCCATGTCTGTTTTGAGATTGAGCAATGCACTTTGAGTTTTAATCTGCTTTCCCACTTGGTCAAGAGTGCAGTTCTGTGTAGAACTAAGGTGGAAATGGGAAAAGGCATTGATGGATTAGAGGCGAAGCTGAAGCAGCGTGCAGCCTCTCTGTTTGGAGGAAGAGGGAAGAAGAGTGAGCGCCCAGGGAATGCTGGTTGGCTGAGATGCAGACATGTCCTACTGTTGTCATTCATTTGATTCATATGTTGTGAAAACAGCTGCTGGAGAATGAAGGGGAACGGCTCCAACAGTGATACCTTTCCCTGTCATTAATCTTTTTCTTAGCTCTGGTACTTATGACAACCAGAGGGAAAATACTACAAGCTGTTTACAACACACAGTCAAAGAGCTGACGATGGCAAAGTGCAGTGGCAGGCATGTTTCACTTAAACCCTCTGAAAACCATGAATATGCACAGAGGCATAAGTGCTTTTTGCATTTTCAGTTTTTTTTTCTCATCATTTTTCAACCTTTCGTGAAAGGAAACTGTTAACGCTTATTGTACTTATAGTCAGGTCAAAACGAGTGATCAGTCTTTTTTAATAATTCTGCTATCCAACTGCTATGTGCAGACAGTAGTCATCATTTTTATTCTTTGATGCATTCATTGTGTAAGATTTTACTATGGGATTATTTACTTACTCTCCATTTCAATTTCCTCTGTTTAATAAGTAGAAATCCTATTATATAATGCGCGTTCTGTGTCCGTCTGCCTGGCATCCCATCGATGTCTGCTTGATTGATGTTGCAGCACAGGAGGGTGTTTGTACGGGATTTCCTCAGCCTTCACAGGCCCTATCGCCGCCAAACTCGCCAAATGAATAGACACATTACCTGACTGTCGACTAGGCACAATTTTATGTCCGTATTCAAATGTTGTGAGGTATTCTGGCCGATTTTAGCCTCTCATGCTATGTACAATGGCACCACAGGTACAATAGTGCTAGTAGTCATAATTAGTAAAAATAGTTATTTTTCTCATATTCATTTATATTTTCAACAATTTCAAGGCTTCCTTTATCATTTCAAAATAAAAGCTCACAACTGTTTCAGTAGATTGAATGTATTCATTGGTCAACAGAGCTTCTATTATGTAAATATTAGTAAGTAGAAAGTATTGGTAATATTAGTAAAGTAAAACACATACCTGCAGTGACTGAAATCAGACAATAACGCTTCTGACGAGTGATCGGTAACAAAGTGTGGGAAGCAGCTGTGTTATATATTTCGCTATATTAACAGGAACATTGCTTTTAACTGGCAGCACGTTAGATGTAGTTTATCCATAGTTTTTTTTCCCCAGGCCATATTTGAAAGCTTGCTTTTTAAATGTTTGTGTCGACCTCCCACTCTGCAGTTATGACAAACCTGGCCTGTGACTCCCATTTATTTATGTGATGAAATACAGATGTTAGTTATTTTAGATCATCTGTTAATCATTAATCATTGTTTCCTGTATTGACCCATATATTGATTTGTTGTGGTTTTGTAAGTTTTTAAAATTCAAGTATAGGATGAGCTGATCTTTCCCCTTTTTTTTTTTTGAGATCATCTGAATCTGAAGTTTGCTTGAAATAATATTAATATCAGCACTGTCTCTAAGTTTGTGGATTGCCTACAGTATGTGGGTTAGTTGGTCCTCCTGCAAGAAAATGTTGTGGTTTTCACTTTTACAAAAAAACATAATTTCATAGCAGGGCAGATCTGAATTCCATTATTAGGACTCTGGGGCTTACAGCGGCATCGAAACCCACATAATTTACTCAAAATTCCACAGGTTGTAGTAAATGAATCAAGATGTCTATGTAGATTCTCATTTCCCAGATCATTGTTCTTCTTGGGTTCAACTGGACTGGTTTAGCTCTTTTTCTTTTTTTTTTTTTTTTTTTTTTTCCACTTTTCATTTATGAAAGTTTTTTTAATAGATACAAAAACAAAAAACAGAACAAACAGGTTGTGAGGTCAAGGGCTTACAAAGATCGCATTGCTTAGACAAACAACACAATTTTTACAATTAATGGTTCTCAAGTTTGTCTCACAGGTTATGTAAACTTGCCATTTTTCCCAACGTTCTTTACCCATTTCTTTCTGCAGTCGTATTGTGTTAGTCATCTGTTCTAGTAAATGGAGATGTTTTACAATATTGGTAAAGACGGTCATCAGTGGACATTCTCTCTTAAACCAGTATTTAGTAATGGTCTCTTTACTCGCTACCAGCAAGACCTTAAGGAGGTAAGTGTCATTCCTACTAAGACCATGAGATTCATAGCCAAGAAAGAGGGAAGTGAATAATGTACCGATTTTAAAACCCAAAACTCTAGAGATGATTTTAGATACTTCCTTCCAGTAAGTCTAGATAGAGGGGCAGGACCAGAAAACATGGGTGTGATCCACCATGGTTCCCCCACATTCTCTCCAGCAGCATGTGGTTTAGGTCTTTTGAAAACATTTCGTCTCTCATTCGAGAGACTTCTTCAGTCCTGAAGAAGTCTCTCGGATGAGAGATGGAATGTTTTCAAAAGAGCTAAATCAGTCCGGTTGAACTGAGAAGAACTACAGAGAAGAAATGAATCAAACACTTTTAGCGTTGACAGACTCATGTGACCTGCTAGTCTAGCCACAACAATTTTAGTGGTTCACAATGCATAGTGATGAACCCTTGAGACCATGTTTGAAAGGGGGCTTCTGGGCTCAAGACCATCTTCCATCTTAAATATGGGTTCTATGAGATAGGATGCACCACTCCATGTTGAAAAGAACAGCTAGCATTTGAAAGATTCATTAGAAAGTTCTAATGTTAAGGTGCGGATGATTATCTTACTACTTGTTATATCTTGAATATTAAAATTGAAAACAAAAGGTCTACCTGGTGAACGAGTATTCAAACAGACAGTCTGGTCCAGCTCTTGCAAGGTGGTCCATTATTAATATCAAATGCATTTACATTTACATTTATGCGTTTGGCAGATGCGTTTTTCAAAAGCAACTTACAGGGGAAAAAACAAAAAATGAAAGAAAAATACAAGAATAGATTAAAAACACAAAACAGCTGTACAATTTAAACCCTGTTGTACAGAAGAATAAAAAGCAAAGTAATAGACTAAAATACAAGAATAAATTCAAAGAGACACAAAAGCAGCTGTACACTTAAAAACAGTGAAATAAAAATACCAAGTAAAAACAACAGAATAGACATAATACATTAAAAATGGAATGTTTGAAAGTGCTAGGGCAATGTGTGCTCTCTGAAGAGCTGGGTCTTCAAGAGCTTCTTGAAGACAGGCAGGGTCGCCCCTGTTCTAGTAGTGCTTGGTAGATTGTTCCACCAATGTGGAACGACCCATGAAAAAAGCCTGGATTGTGCATACATCTACAAGTTCTGAAAAGCCAGAGCAGATGAGAAATAAAATGAACAACATCCTCATGGACAAAACCTGCTTAAGAAAAGTCTATTGAGGCACAATACATTCATTAGATCTGGCAAAAGTCATTTAGTTTATTTTGATGCACCTGTCTCCACATTGATTTTACATTAATTTGGGTTAAGTATTTGGCAGAACGCTAATGATAGTGAAACCCCTGCATACTTTAAACACATTCATTATTATACACCAAGAAATCTATCTGCTTTCTGTCCTTGAGAAATGTAGTTCGGACCATCCCTTACAATTCTATAAATGGCTCAGATATCACCGAGCCGAGGCACCCGATGATTTGAGAAGCACTTTCCATTATGTCACACAACAGTAAGCCGGGCATTCTCTTTCTCAGACGTGGCTGCGACCCACACCTACAGTTGATAAACAGGGATTAGTGGCTAACAGCCCGGGATTAGATGAAGAATAGGTGACCCCAGCGAACCATGTTAGCAAAACTCTCTAAAGTAGCTTGTTGAAAGATAATAACTCAAACACACTCCATCCTGTCGACTGAATACAGCTAATTGAGCTGTCGTGTTGTTCAACATGTGACCGTGTGCTGGTGGTCATCTATGTAACCAAGCCAGGTCCCTTTGTCCAGGCTGCACCATATACTCTTCATTAAATATGCATCTGTTGCCACATGCAGGTGTTTTTCCACTTGGTTGTGTTTCCTTCTGAGGTAAAGCCACATGTTGAGTCTGTGCATTAGAGCAGAAACCATCGATCAATTAGGAACAGAAATAACAGCAAGTTTGATTCATTTACCACATAATTTCTCAAGTGCTTCCTCATTCAAGAAACTTAAATGTCATTTTTAATGTTCATTTTATCGGCTATTTACATGGATATTTCTGGAACATTGATCTTGTGCTTGATGGGTATTTCGTCTCTGCAGACTAAAGTATGAGTCACTTTGCTGACAAACTAACATAAGTTGAAGTGAAACAGTAGTGGATCTTTAAAGGTCCATATAAAATGGTTGGACACTTTTAAGCACCTGAAAAAATAGTCAATAAGAAGAAAAGAAAGAAAAATAAGAAATTGAATAAGTGTTATACACAGTGACCCTCCACCACCCCTATATTACATCATGTATATGTGCAATCACTATGAAAATATCTTTAAATTTTATACTTAAAGTTTTATGCATTAAGAATGTTTATTTCTACCTGCCTTTTCTTTTGCACTGGTGTGTTGTATGTTACTGCTGTAAACTGTTAAATTTCCCCATAATGGGATCGTCTCGTCTCATCTTGTCTTAAAATCAGTAGTGGATCTAGACAGATGGGAAGACAGCATGTTAAAGCAAAAGATCCACAAACATATGTTTTATCTATTTGTTATATCAAGTGTTCTTAATACAAAACAGCAATAAAACCAATAATCAGTTAATAGTAAAATGAAATTATTACACTAAATGTAAAAGTTGTGATTTGTAAAATAAATAAATAAATTGCAATAAGTCTTTCTTAGATGCAGTGAAAGAAAAAATAAACCACTTTAAATGACTTTTGGTCCATTTATTGTTTATTGTGCATGGAGAAGCTCGTGGACATAGTGATGGTCAATATTTTTTCCAGTTGAGATGCTGAATATGAACTTTCATATTCTACAGGAGCCAAATTCTACCAATACCATTAATTTGTAAAATGTCCTGTTGATGCAGGTTAATCAGTCACACTCCAATATAGTCATTCTTACTGAAAATGTTAATTAATTCCCGCCCTACTATATTTAAAGTTTCATTGGGCGGTATTTGTTGGGGGTCACTGGGCAACACTTCTATAATAACCTCTCAGTATGTTGTAATTGAAGAGGTTTGAGAGGAAATCTGGGGTCTTTTTGTTTGGCTTTTGAAAATGTAGCCCATGTTTGGACACTTTGGCCAATCACTAGTCCCTAACCACAATATTTAGCTGTCACTTTTATCATTGTATATATTCTTTTCTTACAATAGAAAACAGAGAACTGCTGGATGAATATGTGTACTTTCAATTCTGGTATTTTCCTGATTTCTTCCTACTGCGTCTGATTGTTTAGCTTGAGCATAATTGTTTGAACATTTGCAAATCCAGGCTCTTAAAATGACTTTTGATGCTGTTGTTGGTTCCACGAAATAACCTAAAGAACTTTTTGCACCATTTTTCCCAACATTTTAGTGATAAAAATGTCATTTCATTGGTTGAATTACTTGGGGAAAAAATACATAAAACTTGTCCAAACAGGTGATTCTGTTTTGTGTTAGGCAGAGCACAATTTATGCCATGGAGTTGTAAAAGCTCACAGTCTGGAAAATAGTTCTTGAACAAGTTGTGAAAGTCATTAATCATAAGCTCCTTTTGCATAACTTACTCCTTATCCTTAACCTGGCTACCTTGTTTTCCTCAGACGTCCTCTTTTCTTCTCTTGTCTGTTGGTGGTACCATAGTATGCCGCTAACCTACTTCAGTGAAGTGTTTGTATTCGAGGGGCGGCCTGGGCCCTCTATAAATAGGCGCTCCTCCTGATTGATACCGGGTACAGTGAAACCTCGTAAGCCTTTGGCTGCTGCGGGGCATAAACGACTTTCTTGCGTCTGTGTCACTTGGCTGTAACACACTTGTCCTTTTGATGCTCTAAATTATCTCTCATCCGAACACCATGCGGGAGTTCACTGCCGGGCTTGAAAGATTATGCAAGTTCATACACGTTTCCCCTTGAGATATTTTCTGAGAAGATGCAATGTATTTAATGTTCAGCGTGTGGCATGAGCATCTCAATCCTACTGTATGTCATGTTTCTGATTAGGGATGCAAATTATCGATTAATCCATTAATCATCAGTTGGCTGACCTTATCGATCGATTACGATTAATTGATAAGCGGCGATTTTTCTGAGAACGTGAATTTCTCTTTCGATAGAGTCTATAAGAAGAAAAGCTAAATATTGTTTATATGCTTCATGAAAATAGCATGTCATATTCATGAATGATTGATTTATTGTACCATTGGATATAGGGGTGTAAGAAAATATCGGTTCTGCAATATATCGCGATATTTCATTTAACAATACTGTATCGATATTAAAAAGTACTGAATCCATATTTTTAGGTATTTATTCAAATGCAGATATTGTGGAGGTTCATTTTTGTTTTTCTTTTTTGTTTATATTTTATTTATTATTTTTTAACACTCTTTTATTAAATAATGTTAGATCCTTTGTTGGGATTGCACAAATATAATGTTATGATGTTAGTTATGAAGTAATAGAATATGAACATTTGAACAGGATCTTAAATTGTTAAAGTTTTAACACAGGAACATTTTGTGATATAGCATTAGATCCTGTTCTGATCAAATAAAATGTATTTAGTATTGGTGCATATTTTTGTTGTAATTCAATTTTTCAAGGAAATAATCATTTTTAAAAAAGAAAAAAAAAATTGCGTTTTTAACAGTATCATGATATATTGTCATATATCGTATTGTGATCCTAGTATTGTGATTTGTATCGTATTGCCAGATTCTTGCCAATACACACCCCTAATTGGATATAGTACAGGCAATGACATTTATGGAGTACAACTAAATAAATTCTGCAGAGAAATTCAATAAAATAAATGGATCTGAAGAGGGGCAGTGTAGAAGAAATGAGCATTTCTGACTTTGCATCATTGACATGATGGAGCGAGATTTCAGCGGAGATGTGCCCCCCTCCTGCTATTTTTATCATGGCCACCGGGGTGACTGCAGGACATAACATGGGACATACCTGTGGCCCAGATCAGGAGCCTGGAGGATGATTTCAACTTCTGTCTCACTGACCCTACTGTCGATACCACAAATCCCACCATGAAAAAGGGCAGTTAACCAACAATTAATAATTTAATCGAACAAATTCTTATCAGCAATTAATTGATAGTCGATTAATTGTTTACATCCCTATTTTTGATTATTTAGATGCTTTGAGTAGCAAGATTAAGGTAATTTTTATCTCCTAAATGTTCCCAAAAAAACAAAGCATTTTTTTTAACCAATACTTTTCACCCTAACTCAAAACAATATAGCTGACAGCAGGATTTATTAAAAGTATTGGACAACTCTATTATAATCTATCATTTTGACTCGAGGGTAGTCAGGTGACATGACACAAGCTGAACACAATGCGGGGGCATTATCCTAGACTCCATCAATCTGTCACTATGGGGACATTTAGTTATCAGATGCTTTATCCAAGACAGTGAAAAGATGTCTCTGGATTAGGGCTAGGCGTATCAATCTAAATATAGATAGTACTGATACCAAGGTGAGTATCGGTATCGGGTTGATACTAGCGTGATGAGATCGATACTTTTGTTGGAGTTTCTGATACATCCAGCAAATTACTGGAATTTCCTCAGTTTATGTGAGCGCAGCTTCTCTCCAAGTTTGACTTTGCAAACAGTGCATCTCTTTCTCTCTCTCTCTTGCTCTCTTCTGCTCTTTGACACACTTTGCCCCCCCCCCCCCCCGACTCTGCCAGAGCAGAGTCAGAGCACTGACTGAGAGCAACACGTGATGGTGGAGAGAAAGAAGCACTGTGTGAAGCTTGTTCACTGCAGCTGACAGGAAACTGCCACCTGTGATGTGTGCAATAAAGTCATTCCACTGTGGTAACACCACCAATTTAAAAGGGGATTATTGTATTATTTTTATACTGTTAAATTGTTTTATATTGCAGTTCGTTAATAAAAAAAAAAAAAAAAACATGTTTATTTGCCTAAAATCTTTGTCCTGTGTTTTATCATAATCAACTAACTAAAGGCAAAATCACAAAATTGTTCAATCATCATGACATTTCAAGTAAAAGTTTCGGTATCGGCGATACTAGCCCCGTATTTACTTGGTATCGGATTGATACAGAAATTCCCTGTATCGCCCACCCTTACTCTGGATGTTACATTTTTTAATATGTAAATGTTGCATCATGTAATATGAGCAATTTTTTTCTATTAGAAATATTTTGTCTTGACTCAATTCAAGAGTGATTTTTTTTTTTTTTTTCTTGAGCAAATTGTCGATTGCTGTAAGAAGGAATACTTTGAGACTGAACTACGAAAGAAGTGTTTGATTATTTTAATGTGCTTCTTATTAACACGACACCTCAGTTGGAAGCATCACTGCAGGGAGATAAGTGACATTTACATCTTCACTGATTCAGATCATTATTTTAAATGAGAGCCATTTATCTTGGTAAAATATTGCAGTAGCAAATATGGTGAGCAGAATATTGACTGTCATCAAACAAAAACAGGAAACGTAGTGGTATGTAACATAACATTTATTTTCCATGATTCTGTGCTTTCATGTAAATCACAACCATCTATCTTTATCTGTCTGTCTGTGTTACAATGCACTTAAATGCACCCATGAATATATACATTTATGTGGACTGTGAGTGTGACGTTCAACTAAAATTAATTGTAAAATATGTCCAAAATACTAAGTCGGGAGTTTTTCTGGGCCTCATTCTTATCTCATTCATTTTATTAGGAGCTCTAATAAGTGATCTGGTGGTCCATCTGTAAATGTTTCCTCTGTTAATAAGCTCTCAGGGAAAATAAGAGTTTTGATTTCTACTGTGTTGAACTTTGACAAAACAGATTTTTCCTGACACCTTTACTGTATTTGGGGTGAATAGGTTCCACTAACAGGACTGTAAATGACTTTGCTACCCAGTGCTTAACAAAGTTTACCATTTTTACCAAGTCAGTAAGAGAGTCATTAGCATTAGCTCACATTAGTGTAAGCTCATTAGCATAAGCTCACTTTTGACCTCATGGGGTCCTGTACTTACATCCCTTTGGTTCAGATATGGTCACTTCCAACTCCATACAGCCAACATACTGTATCTATGGCCAGATCACAAATTGTTTAGAAACTAATGGCTGACCATGGACATGACTATGTATATACAGTGTATGGAATAACATTTCACAGTTGTGGATTTATTTTAGAACATTTTGATGTGAAAGTGATGTACTTGATGACCCTAAATTATCCATCTGTTTTTATCTATCTGTCTGTGTGTTACAATACACTTAAACTCACCTATGAATACATGAGTGTGATGTTTGGCTAAAATTAATAGTAAAATGTGTCCAAAAAGCCCTTACATTAATCTTGTCTCTAAAATACTAAGGCAGTAGATATTCTGGGCCTCATTCTGATCTCATCCATTTTTATTAGGAGCTCTAATAAATGATCTGGTGGTCCATCTGTAAATATTTCCTCTGTCAATAAACTCTCGGGGAAAATAACAGTTTTGATTTCTACTGTGTTGAGCTTTGACTGACAAAACAAATTTTTCCTGACACCTTTACTGTATTTGGGGTGAATAGGTTCCACTAACAGGACTGTAAATGACTTTACTACCCAGCGCTTGATGAATTTTTTTTTTTTTTACCAAGTCAGTAAGAGAGCCATTGGCATTAGCTCATATTAGCATTAGCTAACCTCTGACCTCATGGGATCCTGTATTTACATCCCCTTGGTTCAAATATGGTCACTTCCAACTCCATAAAGCCAACATACTGTGACCAGATCACGAATTGTTCAGAAACTAATGGCTGACCTCATGGACATGACTATGTGTATGGAATAACATTTCACAGTTGTGGATTTGTTTTAGAACATTTTGCTGTGAAAGTGATGTACTTGATGACCCTAAATTATCCTCATTTATCCAACTTGGTGCCTTTGTGCCACATTAGGATACGGTCACTTAGATTGTAAGTGTTCATTAGATTAATGTAGATGATGGAAGTGAAATTGATCATTACTTTTTTAACGGTTTTAATCAGGGGCGCCGCTACCAATTGTGAGCCCCGTGAAAGCTAAACATTGTGGGCCCTTTCATAAAATTCAGTATCTTGTCGATCTGTCAGAGTGGGGTGGGGTGCATGGTCCACACATAACGTCACTTGAGATGGTGTAAAAACAAAACTGAAACTTAACATGCTTTCAACATCCGGTTCCCGACTTCGATACCTGTTATACAGCAAATGTTACAGGACATTTTCACAACTTGTAACTTGTATCCACTAGACCCCCTCTTCTGCTCTATGACCCCCCCCACAAATGCTTTGTCCCATGAGTTTCTCATGTTTACCCCCCCCTTATCAGTGCCCCAGGTTTTAATGACATGAGATAAGTGTTTAGGCCTGTAAAAGTTGGCAACATTTTGTCTGTATGCAGGGTTTACATTCCCACAGAGACATTTTCACTAGTTTAGCTTTTGTTTAAGCTCTAATTTCAGCTCTTCCCTTCACATATTTGCTTTGCACTCCTGAGTCACATTAGATGAATAATTAAATGATAATTTTGCAGCCTCCCCAGGAAAGCAAATAACCAGCTCCCTAATAGAGGAGAGGCTGGCATCTGTTACTCGAAACTCTGTCCTGGAGTCTGGTCTACATACTCATTCACATGGAAAGTTATTTCCTGTTGCCAGATGTGATTGATAAAATTTTAGCAAGAGCCCATGAACTAAAGAGGACAGACTGAGGCACAAGCTGTCATTAGAATGGCCATTAGAAATGCTGGAGAAATACAAATCTCACTCCTGGAGGCTTGTAGAGAAGAAGTTCTGCTTCCAGGAAGACTTTACATGTACTTAAATTTGACTACTTTCCCAGTTTTGCTCTTTTTTTTATAGTCCACTTTTGTCTGTTTGGAGCTCCTTTACATGCCATCACCCTGCTTTTGAGTATATGTGATTAGTAAGTGTGATTAGAATGTGTGGAAGTGCAAGTATTTTATCCAGTCTAGTTAGGCTATATTATCCACTACAGCCAAGAGGGACATCTGTGACGCAGTGGATGAGGAAGAATGGCAGACATTTGAGGCAATAGAGGAGACAAAAGAGAAAGGGTAGAGTAATTAGTTGCAGAAACAGCAGGAGGAATAGATAAGGACAGTGCATGTACAGAAATGGAGACAGAGGGAGAAGGTGGAGGTTCAGTGTAAAGCGGACAAAAAAAGTTAACATTTTAGCTCAAAGCTGGCAGGGCTCAAGCAGAATGAAAAGCTGTTCCTCTGAGACACTAACAGAAACTTCCTGAACAGAATACAAACTGCTGCATCAGTACAGATACAACCTGGACCAACAGTGCAACTGTAAATAAAACACTACAGCAGTCAGAATAGTGTAAATGGACAGGAATCCTCCTCTCTGATTTCTCAGTGTATATGATACGAAACAAATGCAACTTAAAGACAAAGTAATCGAGTCTCTGTGTCTTAAGAGTCAGACAGGGGCGCCACTACCAATTGTGGGCCCCATGAAAGCTAAACGTTTTGGGCCCTTTCATAAAATTCAGTAGCTTGTCAATCTGTCGGAGTGGGGGAAACTGAAACCTAACATGTTTTCAACGTCTGATTCCCGACTTCTATGCCTGTCTCATACAGCGGATCTTACATGACATTTTCACAACTTCTAACCTGTATCCACTGGACCCTCTCCTCTGCTCTATGGACCCCCCGCAAATGCTGGGCCCCATGAATTTGTCATATTTACCCCCCCCCTTATTGGTTCCTCAGGAGTCCGACATCATAATTCTGCAGAAAAACAGCAGATTTACTTCCACTATTTAAAAATGAAGAAAAATATTCACTGGAATTATGTCAAGATGCTCAATATGTAATGCACATATGATATTATCAATATTTTATTTTATTCACTGTAGATCTTATTGAGGGTGGGAGGAGGGGGTTGGAAGGGTTTTTTGTTTGTTTGGAGTGTTATATTGTGTTTATGATCGTATGTTTATTAAAGTGGAAAATGGATAAAAATATATATATAAAAAAAAAAAAAGAAATGAAGAAAAACATCTATCTTACATGTACACTGACTGTCCACCAGATTGGTTACATCTGATGGATTCATGACTACAATCAGTCTGTCAGTTACAGCTGTCAATGACCTTATAATGATTTTAAAACAAATGTACCTTATGAAATCTATTTAAAAAGCTTGAAATTCCATCAGGAAAAATGTACTTTGAGCTGTACTATTTGGTTATCATCGCATTGAACTGCAGCAAGGGGAGGTAGAGACATTTATTGATACATTTATTAAAGATGCTTTCATGGTTTCCGTCAAATATGCAGCCTTTCTTATAAACAGACCAGGTAACAGTGATGCCAGTGAGTGACCCATAATGCAATGCTCTCTGTCGATGACCCTCCGCTGCCGCACATAATTCTAACTCTGTGAGGAACGCTTAATTTTTTACACTGCATTTTATGGTTACACTCAGTTCTGAATACTGTTTTATTATGCACAAAGCTCAGGTCATGATGTTATGTGGTAATTAACATTTATGTCCATACGTGGAAATTGATGTGAGACTGAAACAGAGGTCCGCTGTGGCCAGATCCTCAACTTCTCGTATTGTTCATACACTGCAAAAATCCAAATCTTACAAGTGTATTTTTCTCATTTCTAGTTAAAATATCTCATCACACTTAAAATGAGACATAATCACGTAAAGAGTAACTTTTCAGTGAGACATAAGAACTTATTTTTAGACAATAAACCTTGAAATTTGTATTTGAAGAAATCTTACCAAGATAATTTTCACTTGTTCCATTGGCAGAATTTTTTGCTTAATTTAAGATTTTTTTTTTTTTTGCTTAATTCAAGCAAAACAATCTGCCAATGGAACTAGTGAAAATCATCTCGGTAAGATTTCTTGAAATAAGATTTTCAAGATCTATTGTCTAAAAATAAGTTCTTATATCTCACTGAAAAGTTACTCTTTAGGTGATTAGGTCTTATTTTACAGATGGAAATTAGCACTGCTGCTACAATCTGGGGTATTTACAGTTGCAGTTGTTGTAGATGTTCATTAATATGCACTGTCCCAAATAAATAAATAAATTACTTAAATAGATAAATTAATTAATTAATATTGTAAGTGTGATGAGATATTTTGACTAGAAATGAGGAAAAATACACTTGGTAAGATTAGATTTTTTTCCCCGGTGTAGTTGTATAACTTACAAAATTTCAGTTGAAAACTGGATGCCTACGTGTTGAGCAAATATGTGAATAGTCAAAAACTTTGGTACAATCCTAATACTTTTGAAGATTTTTATGTATTGCAATGCATTTTTTAGTGTGTCTTCCTTACTGCTATGATGTCTAGTGGTACGTCTGTACATCGTTACACTCCTGAATGGTAAAATTTAACTGGAGAACGGAAGGAAAAATGATTTTTCCACTTGAAGAGGGTTTGTTGAAAAGCATGTCTGTCAGGGGTTCAGTTCAGACCTTGATTTTTGACGTGGATGTATTGCAGATTTAGTATCACAACCTATAATATTTATATTTTTATACATTACAGTGAGATGCATTATTTATAGCAGTAGTATCAGGGAAATTCTAACTTTGCAACAAAGTAATGAAAAATCTCAAACTTTTGCAAACTTTGCTAAACTGGGTGTGTAATACAAGAAGTACTTCTGCTGTTGGTTTTACTTCTTTTAGAAGGTCTTCGACTCTGAGTAAAAGTTCATTGCTAGAGCTATGTGACCGGTTTCCTTTGCAACTTGATCTACATGGAACTTGTCATTTGTTTTGCTGTCATATAACTTACTCTGGGGAAAAAAAGGACCTTTCTTGTTGTGCAGCTCAAAAAACGGTGCCTTATTAGTCCCTTGGTGGCATTGACTAAATCCAGGACATTCTTCTGAAGTGGCACTTTAAGGTTTTTTTTTTACAGTTTCTCTGAGAATGATGTTGGGAATTTCTCGCCCATGCTGCTACACATTAAGGCCAGCCTCTATATTTGCTGCACCGATAATGGTAGCAGTCCCATTTGTTCTTACTTGAGGGAAAAAACGAGGAGTATCGGTGCTCCCAGTGGACAAGGCCTATCCGTCTTAAGTAACTATTGCAGTTTGTGGATGTCAGTCCATCGGCAGACCCACAGCCTGCTGAAATTAGGTCAACAAATCACACCAGGCCTCCTGAAGGAAACCAAACAAAATGAGGTCATGGAAAAGAGAAGGCTCTCAACTGGCCTGCAGAGCTTTTTAGCATGGCACAATATATGCTTTGTTATGACAGTTAACTCTGTCTTAACACTAACAGAAACACTCTGCAGAATAAATTGTCTGCATGAGTTCTGTCTGTGAGCTTGTTTGACATTATGGAACCTGCTTAAGTAACGGTGCCTATTTCGGAGTAAAAGTACTTGTTCGTGACACTCAGACTCGAATGCATAGGAGTGGATTTGTGCGGAACAATCGGTGTCCTTAGATTCTTAAATGACTTAGCTCATCAAATGCTCATTGTTTGCTTCTAGAAGTGATATCCGTTACGTCACCCATAACTTATGTAAATGGCTCTAAGTGGATCCACGGATTGCTTTCAGTGAAACATGGACTCTTCCGGCCACTGCTGCTTGAGGGAATGGCATCTTTTTGTAAAGCCGAGGACATTAGCCCACCGCATAATCCCTTCGTGATGCATTTCCTTCTACTTCAAGAAGTGCTTACTGGCAATCCACTTCTCCTGATGAATTTCAAACATGATGGCCTCCCAGTAATTATAGTGCTAATGATCATTTCTACAGCATACTGGTGGATGTAATTTGCCCATTCCCAGGGCAGCAGCTGAGTTGTTTTATTTTTCTCATCTTCAAGGCAGCCACTCAGTAAATAGCTTTTTGTAAGTGAGAACAGTGTTGTACCCCCCAGAGTTAAAAATCTCAGAGAGCTTTCATGAGTAGCTGCAGTGTAAGTGAATTTAAAAGTTTGCAGATAGGACAGGGATGGAATAATTGGACTACAGTACATTTATCCTCTAGTTTTACTGCACCAGAGAGTATTTACAGATGTCACTTGAGCTGCAGGACCCTTTTATTCCCAGGAACGCCTTATATGGTAATAGTCACTGGGTGGGCTAACTAATGTGGAATGAACTGGAATGTAGCCTACCAAGTCAGAAATCCACCTAGGGAGGCAAAATTGTTCCAACCAGTAGATACTGCATTATGCATCACAACTGTTTTGATATATTCTGTGCTGAATAAATGGATTTGGTAATCACAGCAAAAGTCACAGCCATCAGAAGACAGAAAGAAAACACACTGATAGGAAAGTTAAAGCAAATGTGTGCGTTGGCTTAACCCATAAAGACCCAAACAGCAACTGGCAACCAAAACCATCCACTGATGAAACTGTTTAAAACCTGTTGATCTACTAATCCTATCAGTACATGTAAATAATTGGTGTAAAATACAGTTTGTCATCTTCTCATGATTATCAGTTAGGATCCATTTGGATGTTCAGAGGCTCCATTGTGAACATGGAAACACCATCATCTTCTACAACACTGATTCGCCAGTAAAACCCACGGAGTTAGATAAATGACAGTGGATGGAGACACTTGTTTTATGTTCCGTTAATGATAGATTTGACTGAAAAAGTCCCTTTTTCTTCAGTTTTCTCTGTTTCTGATATAATAACCCTCAACTTGAATCTGAGCTTTTGTGAACATCTACATGATCGGTAAATTAGATGTAGGAAAATACCTGATTTTCACAGAAAAAATGCAAAATACAGAGGATAATATTAGAATAAATGGTGAGAAATCTTTTAAGAAAAGTGAAATATAGAGAACAATTCATTTGGGAACTGCCACAAAAGTAACACTGAGTCTTTATGGGTTAAGTCGATGGATGCAAACAGGTTAATCAAAGTCTGGTGATTATTGAATGAAATAATGCATACCCTATATTGTCCTTACCTGTTGTACTTCAGGATATCTGCATAAAAGGTATGTTTAATCTCAGTGAGTCTGTCCTTGGTGAATAAATGTTAAAAAAGTGACCATTGTTTAGATAATGTCTCCCTAGTCTCTTCTTGTTTTTCCTCCAAAGCCATTCAAGAAAATGGATGAGAGCATTAATAGCTCATTCTTTATGCTTTATGGGCTGTAAAAGATAAGTTAATTCAGATATTTCCTGTGTTGTATGTGGTCCTGTTGCTGTTTTCGAATCTTTATTGTAAAAGATAGCGTGAGTTCAGCTCAATTAGCCCTTTTATACCAGCTGCAACTGCTTGTGGACATTCCTATACCAGTCATCTGTGTCCTTTAAAAACAGATACTGCCACTGAATGCATTTTCCAACAGATGCTACCTGTGATGGATTCATCAGACACCTGCTGCTTATTTTACAATGTGAGCCAATTCTGCCGCATTAGTGGGAGGTGTGCCTTTCATCCACTCAGTTCATCTTTGATCTGGAGTAGTTAATGGTACAAACCCTAATCATTCCCTCTGGCCTTCATTTGTGATTTAATGGTTTCTTTGATTTGAATGAGGTGCATATAATGAGTAGCAAGCCTTCCATATTTATTATTACTGTACTGATGTATAGCATGAAAATTCTTACATGCAAATAAATGTCACGTCAGATGAATGTAAATGTATAATTTGACAGTCAGTATCTAAGTTAAACCAGGCTTTTATTCAGTGAACATATGTACACTTGATATTAAACTTATGCAACAATGATAATGGTTATTAGGATTAATTGATGCGTTGTGTTCAGTAATGACAACAATACAAAAAGAGCTTTTAAGATATAAAAGCGGATCCTAATTATCCCCTCTAGGTACTTTCCTCCCTTTTACAGCGAGTTCCAATTAAGCAGAGCTCATCAGATGATGCTTTTGTACACAGACAACAATTAGCCGCTCTCTTTGATCCCAAACAACCATTGGGTAACAGAGCAGCCTTCATACATAAAGTTATGGAAAACAAACTTCTCATGGCAGTGTTGGCTTTTGATCTACTTACATCACAGGGAGAGGGTCCTGGGTTTGCATGTCCTCCATGTCCATGTAGGTTCTCTCTGGGTACTTTTGACTTGTATCTAGGGATGTAACGATATGAAAATTTCATATCGCTGTTATTGTGACTAAAATTTATCACAGTTATTATTATTGTGGTATTGTTGAAATGTGCTCAAAATGTTCAAAAAGTACTTATAGACACTGAAATAATTTAACCAAGTTGTGTTTTGAAAACAAAACAAAACAAAAAAAACCCCAAAACAAATAAAAAAAATAATAGACACAATGTACTTTCTGTTGGCAGAAACATTCAAATATTAACCTTTAGTGGTCTGAGCCTATTTGGCCGTTTTTCAGTCCTTTTGATTTTGCCTTTATATACTATATAAAGAAATGTTTACTATACCCATGTCAAGTATCTTTTTTTCAATTTCATCTGTATCATCTGCATATTATTTTTTTCACTTTTACCTACTATAAAAACGTAAAAGGCCAGAAAACACAAAAAAATATAAAATTCAATTTGAAAAATGTATATACTTTATTGCATAAATAACACAAATATGCTTAACAAACCTTTTCCAAGACTTTAAAAGTGAATATTGGTTCCAAATATTAGGTATATAAAATCAAAATTGTATTAAATTAAAACTATGCTCAAATATTTGACATAAAAGCAGATCTTTACATATGGTTTTTTCCCCTAAAAGTGCAGTAATCAAACACGTTATCATGATAATTAGAATTTAAGTGGTAATACTCACCATTGGCAATTTTACCGCGGTTTATTGTTATACCGGTAATCGTTACATCCCTACTTGTATCTTAATCAGTTAATCGGACGGCCTAAAATGCCTGTAGGTGTGAATGTGAGAGTGAATGATCTTTATATACCAGCCTTGTGATGAACTGTCCAGGGCGTACTCTGGCATTTGTAACAGTCTTTTAAAGGACAATCATGATCTGTAATCGGAACCACAATTTTCCTCTAGTTTTGTCTCATCTTGAAAGTGTTCACTAAGAGGCAGTTTTTGTGACTGCAGGCTTTGGTTGCATCTTTATCTTGTCTGTTCCTGATGCACACTGCAGCTGCTGTGTCATCAGAGTATTTTTGGATGTGACGGAACTTAAAGAAATGAACACTTTTCCATGATGCACCAGTGGAATCCAAAAGATTAAGAGCTTAGAACAAGTGAATCGATGGATGGCAACAAACTTTCATTCGTAATGTAGATTTACTTAACATGCTATTAAAAACCTTGCGTGAAAAATATGATACTCCCTAAATGACAAAGTAGGCATATTTTATACAACATGGCAACCATTCATTAACTGTTATATTAAAAATAACCCATCATAAATAGGTAGCCCCAAAAAAACACAAAGAGCATATGATATTCTCCGTGTTTTTTTTTTTCTTTCTTTTTTTTCCTGTTGTTACTGTGTTTTGTGTGGTTTTGTTTGGTTTGGTGCGTATTTATTTATTCACTCATCTTCCTTTTCCCCTTTTAGGACCTTATAGTATATACATTGTGTTTTATTTATTTAAACAACTTTGTACGGTGACCTTGAGTGTCCTGAAAGGCACCTATAAATAAAATTTAGTGTTATGATTATTATGCATCTCATTGTACCGTGTTTGAAATGTACTTGTATTTGAAAATCCCCAATCAAAAGAAGTTAAAAAAAACAAAAAACTTTAATGAAACTGGGGTAAGTCGGTCAGCCCAAAAGAGTAGATGTTAATCTTTTAAGGTAGAATGATTGTTCATGTCTAGAATAGGTGTACACTAGTCTACATTTTCATCTACATATGGCTACAGGTTACACTAAGTACGTACATTGTGGCTTAATTCGTCCCACTGGAATTTTATAATGAATCATAAACTCTAACCACTTCTAATGCATCTATGTAAATCAGACTGCACATCTAACCTGTACAGTAATTCTTCGTTAGTATTTGTTCACCAGCAAAACTGTATATTACACAAACTCTGCAAGTTAATTTCGATTAAATCATAATCTAGTGCAGACACCAAAGTATTGCCATAAACAGGCTCTAACAACCTATGTGCAATGCTGTCTGCAAAATACTGTAATTACACTGGTAAATGGGCCACTTAAAATAAAGCTGTTGTTTATTTTTTAGTTGACACGATCTCTGCACGATCTCTTGAGTCAAACCTGTGTAAAATATGAATAAAGCTTAATGTCTGTTGGTCACACAGGGTTTACTGTGGTTGAATCTTCGATCTATACATTTGTACACATTGTCATGGAAAAAAAATATTAGACCATCAAAAGTAATCAAAAACAATGGTTATGCAAATAAGTTCTAACTCCTGTGTGTATCATGTGACTAAAACAGACAGACAAAAAAACGTGGAATGTCTAAAAGCACTATTTTTGTCAGTACAATGCCATAGATATTGATGTAAGAGCTGAAGTGATTTTGGTTATTATCAAGAAAACATGGAAAATGGATAGATATCAGCTCTGAAATTAAACTACTATGAGCTATTTTTGTTGTTATCATTATATTTGTCCAAACAAATATACCTTTAGTTGTACCAGGCATTAAAATGAACAAGAAACTGAAGAAAACAAGGGTGGTCTAATAATTTTTTCTGTGACTGTATATACTTTATCACTCTTTTTATGTACAGTCTCTGTGTGCACCATAACAATGGTAGTTACTGGCCTTTTTTTGGGTTTGCACTGAATCATGCAATAAAAAGCCCAGCCCAGCCTCCTGCCTTGTATTTTTCCACACTTCCATCAGCCTCAGTGCTATCTCTGCCACATTATTAGTGAGCCAACTGAAGGTGGCCTTGGAGAATTCTCTCCACCACAACATAGCTTTCATCAGTGATTTAAGACGCCGGGATTGATGTTCCCTCTCTGTCCAAATACCTGATACGCTCTTCGGTTTGTGGTTAAAGTTAAGTAAGATTAATTTTTATAGTCACGCTTGTAATGCAAATCTTGTACATGTGTTGTGGTCTTTGCTGTCTTTCATCAGCTTGTTAACAAGACTCTTACCCCCTGCTTTCAATGCCCCTGAGGTTGTTAAAAAAAAAAAAAACAAACTGGCATCTGCACTGATAGATTTACATAAGCAACTCTCATATGAATCACAAACAGCCAGATTTGCAATAATTGGAAACTGTATCAAAGTTACAATATTTAAAACAAGAATATTAAATTTTAAGTCAATAATACAACTTGTTCTCTGAGGAAAAAGGTGTTTGATGCCTGAAGCTTCCTTAACTGATTTATATGCAGAATAGCTCACAAATGAATCCACAGCAATGTCGTAGAAAAAGTGTGATTTTTTTTTTATTAAATGCAAGATTTCTTTTTTTATTGGATTTTCATACACACATGATAATATCTAACATGTACAATATTTCCATGTGTTCTAGTTAAAGGTAGTCGACAGCTGTCTTTATACAGTGTATCCTGAGAGCAACAATTTTAATCTAACCTAAATGGCTTCTATGAATGAACTATAATAAGCCATTGTCCTTTCCCACCCACCTTGAAAGAAAAGACAGAATAAAACAAAACACAGAAGGAAAAGAAACAGGGAAAAAAACCCACTTAAGATTTCCATCTAAATCCACTCTATCAACAAGCTGGAAATGAAAATATGGAGGTAATATTTTCATATGTATTACAATTTTTGTCTTTTTTAGCAAGAGAAATGCTTTTTTCCTTTCTACATAATGAATGCAGCTTTTTGAATCGGTCATATTTGTTATTATAGATTATGTTATGTGCTGCAAAACCCCTGTTGAGAAAAGTGAGTAAATCAAGCAACCTGAGAAATTACAGCAATATTCAATATTGGGCCACCACTGTTCCAAATAGAAGCAGCACTCTATGAACCCATAATTTAAATGCCATCTCCATTTCCCTGGTGCCATACCCTGCCCCCTTTTCCCCATTCAGTCACCAGTTTGAGATTCATGATGTCTGTGTCTTTAATGTGCCGTCATGGTTAAAGACCTGGCTGGCCCCAGAAACAGTAAATACACAGGACCGACACTTTCCACATGATTATTGTTTTGACTCTCAGAGAAAACGAACACTGACCCCCTCACTCAGTCAAAATGAATGATGAGCAGGAAGATGGGAGGTTGAAGTTCATTACTGCTGCACGGTGTGACATGTTCATCACTCAGGGATTTTGTGATTACCTTCATCTACTGCCTGTTTTTATTCTCTTCCTCATTTCCATCACTCAGGTGTTGACAGGCAAACAGAACATATTTCAGCATTCAACTAAAATCTGAAAGCGATGGTTAAAGTATTCTTCTCCTTCTTCTGCTTCTTCTTCTTCTCCCTCTTCTTCCTCTTCTTCTCCTGCTTCTTTAAGTTGTCTCTGATCCCCTTGTTGCTTTGAGAATTGCCACCTGTAGTAGCTGCTGTTTCTTCTTCCTCTTCCTCTTCTCCTTCTCCTTCTTTCTCCTCCTTCTTCTTCTTCATCTTCATCTTCTCCTACTCCTTTTTCTTCTCCCTCTTCTCCCTCTTTTTCTCCTTCTCCAAGTTGGCTCTGGTCCTCCTGTTGCTTTGAGAATTGCCACCTGTAGTCGCTGCTGTTTCTTCTTCCTCTTCCTCTTCTTCTTCTCCTTCTTCTTCTTTTTCTTCATCTTCTTCTTCTCCCTCTTCTTCTTCTTCTTCTCCCACTTCTTCTTCTTCTCCCTCTTCTTCTTCTCCATCTTCAAGTTGGCTCTGATCCTCTTGTCACTTTGAGAATTGCCACCTGTCACAGCTGCTGTTTCTTCTTCTCCTCCTTCTTCTTCTCCTTCTCTTTCTCCTCCTTCTTCTCCTCCTCCTTCTTCTTCTCCTTCTTTTTCCTCTTCTCATTCTTCTTCTCTTCCTTCTTCTCCTCCTTCTTCTTCTTCTCCTTCTTCTCCTTCTTCTTCTTCTTCTACTTCTCCTTGACTCTGGTCCTCTTGTTGCTTTGAGAATTGCCACCTGTAGTAGCGGTGGTGTTGTGAACTTGCCAAAAAAGTATGACAGTATACAGATGTTTCTTATCCAGACTCCTTCCTTCTTTCGGGGTAAATAAATGCAAAATGGTTGAAACATTTCACACAAATCTAAACAAGTGCAGACAGTGAAGCCATCTGTTTATGAAGTGTCATATAGGCCTTCATGCCCATGAATCTTTAACTTCAGGACTATTCATACCTCTGGTAAAACACAAACTAGCAAAAACTGCAACACTTCAATAATTCAATCAGTGGTCTATTATGATCCTCATGTAATCCTCTGGGTATTTTGTGTGTAAACTCCAGGTAAAAGGTTTCACATTAAATTAATATGACATTAATGCTACTCCCAGTATAGTTGTTTAGCTCCATATGTTGTCCTGCTTCTTGTCTCTCAGGTCTGCAGTTGTGGTGTAATATGATGTTGGTTACACAATAAAAGAGTCACTGGTGCCAAAGCTCAGAAACACTAACTAGGTTGATATATAATTGAGATATAACTTGCATACATCTATATTAAAAGTAAAAATAATAATAATGTTTTTTATGTTCATTATGATCATGTCTTTAAAAATTCCATTATTATTTAATTACAGGAACAATCACTTATTAATAAATGATTAATACATAATTAATAAATGACTAGATATACTAAAATGTCAGTTAAATAACCATTCTAATTAGCTAAACAGTAATAAAATGAGCTTATTCCAAAATTGTTTTGATTTTGTTCTTTTTATTAAGTTTAGATAATCATGACAGATATTTATTTTTTGGCAATACATCCTATTTTATATGGAAAATAACAAATTGTACCTGTGTATGAGAAATCACTTTCATACAAGTTACCCATTCCAAAAACACTTCTGAAGGAAGTGTGTTAATTCCAAATCACATGACCTGCTCCATATGATGTCATTTCCTCCTGAAGAAAACACTGGCAAGACTCCAACATATGTTTTTTCTCCTCTGTCTTAGTTATTTAATATAAAGAAGTGTGTCAGTCAAGCGTGTATTTATCACATTTTTATGTCAACAGTGTTACTGCAATATCTTTATAAGTAACTTTCAATTTTACTCAGTTGTATATATGATATTTCGAAGAATCTTTCTGTAAAAATGCCATCTGTTGTTATGCTTATGTTGATTTTAGGCCTGAAAACAGCAAAAATGTCAACTATACCTGTCAACTATGTTAGCCTGTAAAGGGAACTCAAAAGTCCCTCAATTATATATTGACCCACCTCATTCTCACATTGCAGTGTTCTTTCCAGTACCTTCCTATTTGATAGTGACAAACAGAAGGAAAAGTAGACTGTGCTAGTGGTTGGCTCTAATGTCTGGAGTACACAGGCCATTATAACATTTTAATTTCTTAGTGTAGCTCTTATGCAATATGCTACATATGCTTTGACGACTATAGGGTTTGCGTTGCTGTGCAAAATGACACAGTATATGAAGGAATCAGTATGCATCAAATGGATACAGATCAACTTCTTTTCTCATATGGTTAATCTTTCATCAGCTCAAGAAATTAAAGCTTAATAAAAGTAAAATTAAACAAATAATCATCTATGTCTGTCAGTCTCATAGTTGGGGGGGGTGAGCACCATCCAGTCATGCATCTTAATGCAGTGAGTTGTCACTACATCTGCGTCTGTGGTTGGTTAAAATGTGGTGAAGAGGATGAGCCAGATTGTCTAAAATGTCCACCACCGTCCCTAGTAAGTCTAGGTTATTTTTCCAAACACTGAACCAGCTGTCTTTACCAGTTTGACCAGCTGTCTTGTCTGGTGCCCTGTCCTCAGCAGACTGTAACACAGAACAACAGACTGGCTACAATTCACTGGTGAAACATGTGCAGCATCTTAGGAAAAAATAGCCAACTCTGTCCCTTTTCGATGGAGTATATATGTATTCAGGGACCAGTCCATCATGTTCTCCAGATGCAAAACAAGATATTTATGCTTGTACCACCTCAATGTCCACCCTACATATTATTGACTATTGACAAATCTATCATTTATTTGGTGTTGGAGCTGTTCAGTAGGAAGGCCGGTTTTGTGACTTCAGTCTCAGAAGGTTTAGTTCTGGCACACACCACAAGAACTGTGTCATCAGAGTATTTTTGGATGTGACAGGACTTGGAGTTGTGTACAGTGTAAACAGGAAAGGAGCCAGAAAAGCGTACAGCAAAGTACAGCATGCTGCACAAAAGAACTTGGCATTGATTTTAGTATTGCATACTGTTTATGATTTTAATTGTCCTTATGAAGTTACACTCAAGGAAAAAAGAAACACACCAGTTTCATTTTCTCGATTTTTTTCAGAAATATGACAGTTATTGCAAAATTGCAAACTACAATGAGTTCAGTACTATTCTGAGTCAAAATGAAATGATTGTTTTCCTGGTTCCAGTTGATTGATTTTGATTAGCAATAAGAGCTGTATTTTTTTATTCCTCACCCATGTCTGCTCATGAGTGAAACTCACAGATGAATTGGACCTCTCCTCAATTGTGCACAACCATTCCCTATAAAAAGACACCAAAATGGAGCAAAAACACATTTGTCCACAATGCCACGACTACTGCAACTGGAAAGAGATCGGGTCATTGGCATGCTTCAAGCTGGACGGAGCAGACGGGCCATAGCCAGGGTGTTTGGAGTCCACCACTCGACCGTTGTACACCTTGCTGAGCGTTACCACACCACCGACTGTCCCAGATCTGGTCGACCGCGTGTTACAACCGCTGCACAGGACCGTGCCAGTCGGCTGTCACATCTTCGTGACAGGAGACCAATGGGACACATCACAGGCTAGTGTCTGCTAGAACCTTTCATAATCGCCTACTAGCTGACAGTATCACTGCCTGTGATGTGTCCCAATGGTGTCAATGGCTATGGTTATTTTGCAATAACGGTCACATTTCTGAAAAAATCGAGAAAATGACAATGGTGCTTTTATTTTTTCCTTGAGTGTATATACGAGGGCCGTTCAATAAGTTCATGGTCTCACCCAGAAATACTGGTTGTTATAATACAGGATGTTACATTCTTTCGTGATGGGATAGTGATGCTTGAACATCGATGGACCAAGTGCATTGCTGTAAATGGAGATTATGTTGGAAAATAAAATATAAATTATCAGTCTGTGTTGTTCTGTTCTGGGTGAGGCCATGAACTTATTGAACAGCCCTCGTATAACCATTAGTAAGAGGGGTGTCATTAGACTGTGCTTTGTGCTGTGTAACACCAAGAAATACCAAAGATTTGCTCCCCAATGAAACTTTACAGACGTTTCAACCATATTACCAAATAGGAAAAATGTACAAATTACAAGAAATTAAAACAAGTACTTTATCATCATTCATACAAATCGACTGCATTTTTCATGATTATGTGAAGAAAGATGTGTGAATCTGACATTGTGACATTGGCATGGGGCACTTTCTATTGTTGTTCCAGATAATATACACGTTTTTTTATTTTTTATTACCCCGCCCCCAGAAGAAGAGGCAAGGGGTATTGTTTTTGGTTCGGTTTGTTTGTTTGTTATCACTCTAGCAGCAAAACTGTTGGTTGAATTGATACCAAATTTAGTTTACAAATTGCCAGTGACCCAGAATAGATCTGATTACATTTTGGGAAAAGTAGGTTAAAGTTTACATTTTTTAAATCTTTTTTTTCCCTACATTTACTTATAAAGGGCGAAATTTCATATCATTAGCAGCAAAACTATTGGTTGAATTCATACCAAACTTGGTTTATAGATTGCCAGTGACCCAGAATAGACGTCATTACATTTTGGGAAATTGTAGATCAAAGTTTCAATTTTTTTTAATGAATTTTTAAAATCTTTTTTTTACCCCCTATTTACTCATAATGGGTGAAATTTCAAATGTCTGTAGCAGCAAAACAGTTGGTTGAATTCATACCAAATTGACTTTATAGACTGCCAGTGACCCAGAATGGATCTCATTACATTTTGGGAAAAGTAGGTCAAAGTTCAGATTTTTAATGAATTTTTAACATTTTCCCATTTACTTATAATGGGCGAAATATGTGTGAGGGGTGGGGTTTGTCGTGCCTGGCACCACTTCTTTATTTTACCTTTATTTGACCAGAAAGTCCCATTGAGATTCGAAATGTCTTTTGCAAGGGAGGCCTGGCTAAGGTAGCAGCCATACAAAGTCCAAACAATACAAAACACATACATGATACATAATGAACAATAAAACACAATAACGGTTATTCAGCCATAAGGGCATCAAGAAAAACAGTGACAGTCCTCCCTCAATGCATTCTCCATGATACTTTTAAAACATTAACAGAAATGAATGTATGTAGTTTTACAGTTTTTTTAAATACTTTATACATGTATATGCATATAGCTGACACAACATATTTCCTTCCAACGTTTAATTTGCTCTGATTATACAGTGACAATGTAGCATCCTCACTGTTGGCAGTACATCAGAGTGAGGATAAAGGACGTTGTTCAGTCGAAGGATAATGAGGTGTTAGACTTCATAAGGATTTAGAGAAAGGCTTCGAGCTAAATTCAAAGCGTCTGTCATACCAGCTAGGAGTTTAAAAGCATATAAAAAGGGAGGTGGATGCAATGTCAATGCAAACATAAGAGCCTTAAGGCAAAAAAAATCAAAAGATTTCAACAAAAGGAGCATTTATGGCTTTATGAAAGCAGACTTTTGAAAGTGACACAAGATAAAGTAAGAATGTGTGGAACAAAAAAAACATCCCTACCAGCAAATGCGTTACATACGAGCATTAGGGTTGTAGTCTGGAAAGTAGCTTTTGTCTGCAGGCGTTATTACCTTGTGCCCCATGAAAAAGAACTGAAAGTCAATTTAACAAGTTCAGATCCAGCAATTAAAATGCAAGAGGCAAGAAATAAAGCACTGGCATTTGAAGTGGAGACAGGGTGAGCTTATTCTGTTTGAGCCTGAAGTTTCTAAGAAAAGAAGTGTTTTTTTTTTTTTTTCCTTCTGTTACAGGTCTTTTCCAAAGTGTATGTGAATGGACAAACAAAGCGAGTCACCCTTATCATGTCTTGTTAGAGACCATTCATCTCCCCAAATAGCCCCAACACATACCAGGGTGGAGATAAAATGTCACCTGTATACAGTACCGTGCTCTCACCAGGAGGAAACAGAGATAGCCTTTCAGGGTTCACTATGTGGTTTGAAGTATCCCATCAGCGATTTTATAATGAAGCGGATTATATCAGTTTTCCATGATGACCTTTTCACAACCGGCTCCGGCTAATTCAAAAGAATGGTAATGAATGTGAATGAAGACTGACTGCTGGTAGCATTTTGATAAACGCTCAGACTCTGTGCATCTGAAACCCATCATACGTTGAGTGTGACTATCCATCATTCTATTGCAAGTCAATTTTCCAATGTGTCAGAAGTGGAAAAGTAAACAAACTGTATCACAGTGATCTGTAAGTGCATACAGAAGCAGGAAAATGGATTTAATGTGAGGAGGCATCCCATATGCTTTTCAGTAGTGCCCTGAGGGAGCAGTTGTGCTAACATTAGTACACTGATGTCATAAGCAATTCATTACTGTCTTGAGATATCGACCAGGCTCTTATCTGCAGTGACACCCTGCATTGTCACAGCTACCATTATCCTTATGTTCCAGAAAAGCACTGAAGCGCTTGGCTGGACTCAAAACGGTTCGAAGCGAAACCTCATCTTTGAAAGGAACTAGTGTCCAATGTGTCCTCATTTACATATTTCATTGGCCTGTCATGATTTTAAGGTTTTTTTGTTCTTTTTTTAAAGAATAGATTTGATTTGATTCGATTTGATTCTTTTTACACGTCATTGGCCTGTCATGATTTGAATTTTATTTTTTTTTAAGAACAGATTCTATTATATTCTATTTTTAGACATGCCATCGGCCTGTCATGATTTGAATTTTATTTTTTTAAAGAATAGATTCTATTCTATTCTATTCTATTCTATTCTTAGACATGCCATCGGACTGTCATGATCTGAAGTTTTTTTTTAATAGATTCTATTCTATTCTATTCTATTCTATTCTATTCTATTCTATTCTATCCTTTTTACATATGTCATTAGCCTGTCATGATTTGAAGGTTTTTTGTTCTTTTTTAAATAATAGATTCTATTTTATTCTATTCTATTCGATTTTATTCTATTCTTTTTACACATCATTGGCCGGTCATGATTTGAATTTTCTTTTTTTTTTTTTTAAAGAATAGATTCTATTCTATTCTATTTATTCTATTCTAATTCTATTCTTAGACATGCCATCGGACTGTCATGATCTGAATTTTTAAAAAAAGATTCTATTCTATTCTATTCTATTCTATTCTATGATTTTTCTTTGTCACATGCTCGTGGTATGAATGATCAACAACTGTCCACAATTAAACAAATCTACAGGGAAGTCCTGTAAATATAAATATCAAAGTTATTATACAATATTATATCCATCCAACTCTTCTGTGTACAGTGATTAACAGATTTACTGGACCACCACCCAGTCTGAGGTTTATGGCACCATTACCCGAAATTAATAGCAGTGATCAATATCCAAATATTTCTTACATATTTTTTGTAATAGTTAAAACACCAGTGTGTACAAACTAATACTCCATAATCCATTTTTTTTCTTCATATTTAGTATTTTACTAAAAAAAAAAACAAACAAACAAACAAAAAAAACCAAACATTTACTTTCATTCTTGAACAGAAGATTTACATTTAGTGGTGACCAGGTTTTTACAGACTTCTGAAGTACTGTATATAATGTAGAAACCAGAGCAGGACATATTTATTTTTGCTGGGTATTTATGTATTAATTAATCTTATAAATAATTAAATCTAATGGTTTAAGCTTTTATTTTTCCTCCTAGCACTTAAACACAATTGATCTGTTAAATATTTAAATGTAATGGTCTCCTTTGTGTTTTCACTGAACCATCGATAGTTACTGTTGAGGCCACTCACTCAACAGAAGAGCACTTAAGAGGAATAATTGTCAGCTTCTTGCAAAGTGCACCTTTATTTATTTATATATTTATTTTTAAGAGATGGTGAGCAGAACAAGAAATATTTGAAAGTAGTTTCCTGTTAATTAATAATTTGAAAATTGGCAATCATTTTCACAATCATATCGTATTATTATTTTCAGGTTATTGCAAAAAATAATCAGCAGATAAATGAATGACGTCACTAACTATTTTGTTTTTATGAAACTTAATAAAGCAAATACTAATTTAGCTATTTAGTTTAATGGCTCCATCATTGAATGATAAGATGCTGCCCTTCTGTTGAGGTTATTGGTTAACAAAGATTGATTACGGTCACTGCACATCGATGGGATATTGATAGCGATATTGTTTAGAGAGTAGAAGTTCAGTGATTGTTAACCCCTGGATGTCGTTTCGATCTTGACTTTTAACTAGATCTGCTGAGATGAACGAAGCAAATGCATTCGTGTTGTTGTTCACGGGGCTGTTTATCATCACTAGGGTCAGACGGTCCCACTGTGTTTCTTTTCCTGATACGCTTTTAACAAATAGGCTAACCTTTTCCCTAATGGCAGCTTAACAAAATCAATCAACCTTTACCTAATGACAGCGTCTCCATGCTTTTTCTCTTCATAAACGTTACTATAGCAACCGTTGGGCATGATGGCTTTAGTGTCCTGCATCTCCTGAGGCAGGAAGCTCTACGCTTTGTTTCCTGTTGGTTGTAAAATCCAGACCCACATTTCAGAGGCAGCAGTCCAGACATCATGCTTTCTTTTTACTGGATTTATTTCATTAGGTCTACAATTAGACTCTTGGGAGGTTTCACATGGAGAAATTCAACAACAGCTCAGTGTTTTTTGGGGGTTTTTTTTGGACATTTGCTGTGCATGCATATCACGTTCCGCATAAAACTATAAATCTCATGTGCAGAGGGAATGGAATTTATTAGAATTTATTAGAAAGTATGAGACAAAAAAGTGAGAAAACCTGAATCTCTCTAATCTTTTCCTTTACAAGATTCTTTAAAAATCTACAAAGTACTGTAAATGTGTTAATATCAGGTGATAAAAATGTATCTCATTTAGTTTTCATGCATTTAATCCAGGCTCAATTGAAGTGGATTTTGTGTATTTTCTATGATATTTTTTCTATTTATAGGTTTATTGTTCTATCACCGTCTGCCTCTGTGCTATGATAATGTCCTGTCTCATTGTCATTGTGCATGTCTGGCAACGGCACATTATATTACCACATTATTTTTTGAGGCTCATGGAATTGTGTATTCAGTAAGCAACTCTGGGCACTGAGCCTAGACTTAACTGTTCATTTCAAATTGAATGCATCACCTTTAGTCCACAGTATATCTACTGTCTCCAGTTATTTCTGCTCTTACTTTTGGATTCATACTGCAGGAAAAATGTTTATACAGAAGGTCTCTGAGGATATATTACTATGTAACACAATAAACAGCTCTACTACTGCAGTTAAAGGCTCTTTGCTTTCTGTGTGCTCAGCAGAATGTCATGTGATAGACCACACTCTTTTGTTTTTCAGGTAACTCATTAACTTTTGCATTAATGGCATTGCTATTTTTGCAATAACGGCAAGCTTTTTTTTTTTTTTTTTTCTGCAAGATTACACTTGGAAAATTAAAACGTTGTTTGAATTGTCATGTTTTAATCATCCAAATATAACAACGTGGTATATAATAGAACAATATGCTCAAGTAGCAGAATGCACCTCTTTCATTTGAAAACTTTTAATGGTTTACACTTGACTGGATACTGTACAGTAACATTGCTTTCTTGAAATCTGAGAAAAAAAGTGTTCCTAAAAGTACACGGTCAATACTGTTTTCTTTCATTTAGTGACTTGTTATGAATCTTCGTCCAGTTTGACCTACATTGCTTTAGTCATGGCAAGGTTTCCGTTCTCATCACATGCTGACATTGGTAACCAGAAGGATCCAAAATGCTATGATTCATAAAGGTTTCCTTGTCTTTTTTGTCAGACTGATTTAAAAAAAAAAACAAAACTTGATTTTTACCTTTACATGTTTCGGCCACAACCTGTAGCTGTCAATTAAAGGCGTGATATTTAACTTTTTTAAATGAAATTATGCATTTTAAAACATTTCCCTGTGGTCTACATAAACTGTAAATGCTATGCTTGGGTCTGAATTCTTTATTAATTCAACTCCACAGGTCCATCTTCAACCCTATTTTTCAGTAGTGACATGAAAAAGGTCATTTTGAGCACTGGCCCTTTAAATGCAAATGACCTGTAGCCGAAACATGTAAAGGTAAAAATCTACATTTTTTATATGTTTGACAAAAAAGAGAAGGGACTCTTCATATCTTCAGTAGACAGTAGGAACCCGGTCGGACTGCCATGCTTCATGTATTTTCCTCATTTACTTGTAATTTCATTGAGGAATTATACTCATTCAAATGAAAGTCTCCTTTGCGCTGCTAATGGCATATTGGCTCTTACCTTTTTCACTAAAAACTCAGCGAAGATGGATTGCAGTACTCTAAGTTGAAAATATTGCTTGGTCTTGCTGAATGCTGTTGTTTGGTGATATGTTAAAGCACTGAAAGATATGCCCGAAGACAGCTTGTAGATTCTCTGTCTGGAGCATCGAGTAAAGGAGAGTTCTAGTTGTGCCTGGTAATATGTTTTTGTTTACTCTTCTGTGTTGGTGGATTGATGGAAATGCATTTCAAGACAAAATATATAATATTTTCTATAGACACTTTTGTCAGTGTATGGTGATGTATATACGTAGCAAGTCCCTGCTCTCTGTCTGCATTTCCTGTTTTCCTCTTGCTTTGCTTTGGGACGTGTCTGAGCGTTGACCTTTGACTTTTTCTGTTCTTCTTTCTACTACTGTATAGTTCTGTCTGAGAGACAAAACTATGGGTAAAGTGCACACACACATTGACCTTTCACAATGGTCTCATCTTTCCCCTTTTATATAAGGTTTTTATGCACTTACATATAGATATGTTTATAGATGTACATGGCTTCTTTTTGTAGAATTATGTTTTTTTTGTATTTTTTTATCTGACTCCCTGAATGACCGCACAAGAATTCCTATGTGTATATGCACAAATGGCAAATAAACTTTTGAAACTTGAAACTTCAACCCACGTATAACTTCTAACAGACCTGATATACACAGCAGAACAGAAAAAAACTTGGGCTTTGGTGGTATATCACCTCTAGAACAGAGTTTTACAAAGGCATGCCAGTTTTTATAGAGAGAAGTCCTGCACTTCAAAGTGTGAGAGTCGCAATTTGTTGCAAAGACAGTAATGTGACACCTAGTTTGGTGTTAAATAGCTCAGTATAGGGATGCACCGATTTGATACCAGTACCGGGCATCGGCTCCGATACTCTGTGTGTACTCGTATTTGTACTCGTTAAAGTAATCTGATACAAATGCACCGATACCACTTACGGCTGTATGACATTCACAGTTCAGTGCAGTAGGTACACGGCGGTGGAATAATGTGTGGAGAGTGTTGAGATTTTTCAAAATAAATGATGGTGATAAAAGTAATGCTGACTGCAAGTAACGTTAAAGACACCGACAGATATGGACGGCGCATTCTGTCCGTCCTCTGCATACATTCCATCCATTTCCCAGGTGCTCGTGGATGCGTACCCAGACGGAGAATACCACCAGGAACCGTGGGGGTAGTGGATCTGTTCAAAGAGCAACTGTGTGAGTTAGAGAAAAATTACTGACATATTTATGACAACTACCCAGGGCTGGGCCGGTTTCCATTCTACTTATAATCCTATGGGGGTAAGGAGCGGTGCAGACCACCACCAGCGGAAGTGACAATGAAACTTATCACTCATTTATCTTTTCTCTACCTCCCGAAGCTAAGCTTTTAAACCTTACCAGTGGAAACGCTGCAACATTAGTGTCACCTCTGTCGTCTCCATGTTTGTTATTACTGACTTTATTCTTCTCAAAAAACTTTACTCTTCTTCGTGGTAATTAAGAGTGGCGCCCCCTGGTGGATTAATTGAGAAACACATTAAATGTCAGCAGCACCTTGTTACAGTCAGACTAATGACCACGACAATGAAGCACATTTACAAAAGGAACTAACAACTGGAATGGGATTATTAAGTACTCGTATTGGTATTCGGTATCGGCAAGTACTCAAATGTAAGTACTTGTACTTGTACTCGGTCTGGAAAAAAGTGGTATCGGTGCATCTCTTGCTCAGTAGTTTGCGTATGTATATTCTTGTATCACATGTGATACATGCTAGTAACATCAAAGTGGTTATGACTTGGGCTTATTGCACCTCATTCTTCAAGAGCGAGGTGAAAAGATGATAAAAGAAGGAAATATTACTACCACTACCAGTCTGGTAGTAATTGATGTTGAGGCTGCAGAGACATTTTCAGTGTTTCTGAACAGATGATGTCAGTTAAATAAGTGATATTTATCTTGTTTAAATGGAATTATGCATTTTAAAGCATTTCCCTGTGGTCTACATAAACTGTAGCTGATCTGCCTTGGCGGAGGTCTGCGCTCTCCGAGTGCTTTTGTAGTGAATAATGATAACGAGCCCTGAATGTTAAGGTCTTTCTTTAGAATGCAGAAATCTCAAAAACATAAATATTTGGATAACCTAGAGGTATCTTGGTGTCCAAATGGTACCAAGCTCATGTCTGTGAGTAATACTGTAGCTGGCTAGAAGACAAATGGTGTTTTTCGAGGCCCTTATTCTGGATATTGTCATAACAGACCAAGGTTAGTAGGTGGTGTGCTTATGTAGTTAAGAACACAGCTTTGCCAGCATGCTGGTATATATATATTTGCTCAGCTCTCGATGTTGAATTTAATTGCCACTTTCCTGCACTAACTGAGATACATCGTTCATTTACAGTTTTAAGACTCGAAGGTGGTTTTTCATTTGGATCTCCAGATGTTCCTCATCTAATTTCACCGCTGTATACACACATATATTTTTCAGGGAAGTCATTGTGGTAAATCGTGCCTCTAATTTTCCAGCCAACCAACCTGCTTTCAAATGGTGGAGAAAAGCATTGTGTTGTGATGGTGGCCCTTAGGCACCTGTAGTCCTTTTTTTTTTTTCTTTTTTTCTAAATGGATCAATATATCTGTCACCTTCTCCCTGAGTGGAGCCTATTTCATGTTACAGCTGTCATTGCTGCAAGGTTGGACATGAAAAAACCTAATTTTCTATGAAAGTTGGCCAAGAAATATAAGTTTCAGTGGGATTTAAGATGGAGTGAGGGCCAAAGAGAAAGAACATTGTACTTCTGTGCTTCTTTTTGTTGCTCTTCTGTTTTAGACAAACCTAACAGTGGTGAATGTTTTACATATGATCAGTGAACAGACATGTTTTTAAAAGCTTCAGCTACACCTCGCTGTGCATTTGTGACATTGCTTGAAGGTTTGCGAGGCCAAATTGACATTAATATTAGATGGTCTAGACTCCAAACTTTGATTTTAGCATCCCTTCTGCAGGGACAGAGGTGAAATCAGTCCACACTTCATCAAGTAAACTCTTCTTGGTAGGCTCAATGGTACTTGAGTGTCTAGACAAATCATTGTGTGTCGAAGACATACAAGTGCTGACACAATATACTTCAATGCTCGGAAGCAATATATGCCTGCAATGTAGGAATGAATGTGAACGTTTCAGTGGAAGATGAGTGCACTGAAGACTGCAGTATAGCTTACGATGAAGACTCCTGGTAGCTTTTATTGTTTTATTTTCTTCCGATAAAGTAATCCTTTATCTTCAGTGGGTGCTTCAATTCTTATTATCACTGCTTTTTTATAATTTCTGTAGATACTTCAGTGATTTAACACAAGTAGGTGTCATTTTCACATACTTAAACACTTTCCTCGACACTTCAGCATTTGTAGTTTTATTGACCCCAGCTTTCATATCAGTTTTGTCTGGACCATACTCATTTAGGTAAACATGAGTCATGTCCTGACTTTTTCCTGACTGTATATGGACTTGGAATGTAGTGATTTGTTCCACACATCACACTTCACACTCAACAAGAGCGGGGGGCTGAGAGTGTAAATTTAGTAACTTGTAGGCTCTGTCGTAAAGAGAGGGGGGAGAAAACAGGACTTTAACTTTAAATTCAGTGCAGGCTGCTGACACAGTGCACTTGAAGGATGTTTTTTGGTCAGTGTTCGTTTGCCAACCACTCATGTGAGCAGCAGGCCATCTGTTCACCTCAGTCCCAGAGGTGACAAACCTCAATGAACTCATTTTGTCATCAACACTTAGATAGGCCTGTCTTTTGTGAGGTCTGAAAATGCATCAGTGTAGCTGCTCCCGTTTGTGCCAACTATTAAAGGACATTACGTGCGGAGGCTTAAGGGGTGGGTTTGTTATTTGGACACATGGGCACATGGGCTGGGTGAGAGGTGATGGAGCTGCACAGATGTTAAAGAGGTGGGTGGGTCCTGCCAAATTTGGACCAAAACAAAGTCTGCAAATGTGTTTGCATGGATACAGACAGAGCCACACACTTGCATTAAACCTCTATCCTAATTCTGTTTGTGTCTGTGGATCCAGCTGTAACCTAAATATAACAAATGGAGTAGACAAACTTACATTGTGTACAAACATTATCTGGTTTACAGCAGGATCTGCATTTCAGAGGAGTTATCAAAAAGTGGTATCATCAAAGCTTTAATAGCAATTATCAATTTTAATATAAGTGTAAATGGGATTATTTACAGTGCTTTGCATCATGGGTAATTTGTACCATTAGTATTGCTGGGCTTGCAAGTCTATTTGAGTACATTCAAATGATTTTTTAATCATTAGTTGCTTTTCCATTGACCCTCAAATTGCGTGAATACAACTTGTGCATAAAAATGTACCTAATGGAAAACGATAATTTCGCCAAAGCTCTTATTTTTCAATTAAAAGTTTTTGCACTGGCAAGAGGTGGTTGGCTGTTGATGGCCGTTATAAGCAAAGAAGGAGAGTTTTAAAAGAAACATGGTGTGGTATGTTTTAACACACCAGGAAAACAAATAATTTTTTTCATTTAGTATGGGATAGAGGGGTAATATAAAATAAGGATGAATATATCTGTAAATCAACATGTTATTTACATTCGTCACCATGTTTATAGAATGACTTCTCATGTCATCTTGGGATAATGAATAAACAAATAATCACATTTGTGATTTAGTAGAAAAACCAACATGACACACTTATGTTTTTTCAACATTTAGTTAATATCGGTAAAGTTTTGTGGATATGTCCAATGGAAAAGCAACTAGTGTCTGCTTTAAGGGCATTTTCACACAAAGTTTGAACCAAGATCCAAACCTTGTTTTTTAGTACTTGTTAGTATGTTTGATCCAGTTGGCTTTGCTTTCACACCGCAATATTGGTACAGGTCTAGTATGTTCTGTTGTCATAATGTATATATGGTGTGTCTCCATTGATGGAACGCTGTGTGTCTCATATTTAAGTTGCTCCACCTTTGTTTTGTATTCATTCTTTTGTTTTACATATCAATAGCATTATATAATGTCAGCATTCAAATTACAGATTTCAATTGTGTTTTAAGAGAAAAAAAAAAAAGTGAAAGATCTTTTTGCCACCTTGCTCACCTCAGTACCAAGGAGTAATAAGTAATGGCATGTCTGCTTTTTCTGGATGAAAATGGTTACATAGCGAGGGTTTGCCTTTTTGCACCCTCAACATGCACCCAAAAAGTACATCAGACTTCTTCATCTTCAGCTATGAGCAACTAGTAATTGGGTTAGAAACCAGACTTAGAAGTAGGATACCAGGTTTGATTCCCTTGTGAGTCTTCGAAAATAAATAAATAAAACAGGAAAATTCCGTCTTCTGCTGCTACTTATAGGGTTAGGTGTCAAAACTACTTGATCAAGTCTAGGAAAAGATTTGGTCAACATCGGCACATAGGATTCACCACATGTTAGATTATTTGTTCTGAGGCTTTGGATTTGGGTGAAAATATAATTATTAGCATATAAATATTAGCATGGTCAGTTATAGACACCTGGGTGCTAATGGAATCTATCAGTGTGTAATATGGGATTTGGGCAGAAGAATCATCGCAAAAATAGAATTTGATATAACAACCTTTTCACTGATCCAATATTTCTTCAGCCACAGCTTAAAAATCTCCTAAATCATGTCACAGAGGAGCTGCTACACCCTACAGGTACCTTGTAAATTATTCACCTAATTGAGACACTGCACTAGTTTCCGTGCAGCTCTGACCCAGTAAGAAGTTTCTCACAATACTTCGAGTCCTTGAAATCTTTATTTTATTTTATTTATTTTTTTCATTCCAAGCTCACTTTCTTCTCTTGCTCATGGAACAATCCCCTCGCTGCTCATTCCTACCCGCAACGTGTGTGCACTTGCGTAACACACCGGCAAGAACTCCAAGGTCAGAGTCTGCAGAGACTCGACACGGAGCAGCAGGATTCACCAAAATAGACCTGCCTCTCCGTCTACTGACCTGTGGATTCGTAACCTTCTTCTAAACCTCATCTTCTTCTGGATGCGAGTGTGTCAGCCTGATGGACATGTAATAATGAGTAAAATATGCCTATCAGTGTTTCCTGAAGCACAATTACAGCAAACAGTTAAAGGTTCCAGTTAATGACAGACGTTTTCAGCCAGGAGAGCTTGGCATTGATAGATGAGCGCAACTGAGGTTCGGCACGGGCTAATTAGTGCAGAAGACGATGCACTTGGCCGCTCGTAATGTCATCACACACATTGGGCGTAGCCTGTCAGTCATTATTAATACTGACCTTGACACTCTCTGGGAGAAAACCCCGCTAACCTGGGTTTCACAGCTTTTTCTCTCTCTCTCCTCTTGTCTCTGCATCCAGTTCAGTCAGTTTTTTTTTTTTTTTAACATTCATCATCTCCTCAACACCCTCTTTCATCGATGTCTCGAGAGCCAACAGTGTCCCATTAACACTGTCCATTACTGTCAGTCATTGTTTTAACATTCAATTACACATCATGCGGCAGGCCAAGAATGTCATTGCTGATTCATTGAGGTGGGCACTTTCCCCTTAATTCTCCTTTATTTCTCTCCTCCTCCTCCTCATGTGCTCTCTCTATCTCTCGTCTTCTTCTCCTCCTCCTCCTTCTCTTGGGCCAATCAGGCCACACCTCCATGGCAACCGTCAGTGAGGGTAAAACATCCACAGATGGTGCTGAGTAGAGCGAGCGGCAGGCACACTACGAGCTCAAGTGTGAGAGTGTGTGTTTGTTTGTGTGTGAGAGAGACAGAGAGGCAGAGACTCATTGGACCGCCGCTGTGTTGTGAAGCCAACAGAGTAGTCTGTAGTAACACAGAAGAGGGGTACAGTAGGAGGGTGCTTGCTCAGAGGAGTTGCAGGAAAAGTCAGAAGAAACAGTGGAGCAAGAGAAAAGACCCCCTTTTCCCTTCCTTCACATCTCCCCCAGACAGAAGGAGGTAAACGGCCGGTAAGCAGATATTAATAACCTGACAAAAGAGCACATAACATCCCTGTGCTGATCAGACAGCTTTAGCGGGAGCAGCATAACAGAGGAGCTCAGATACATATAAACACACGCCGCCACACAAGCAAGACGAGCCCCCCTCGCTGCTCTCCACTCACTCATGATCATCACTCCCACCACACGAAAGGGCCACGCTGACACAGCCAGAGGAGTGGAGGAGAGAGGACGCCTGCTGCCCAGTCTTGGGACTTTGTCAAAGTAAAAGTCTGCTCCTGGATTTTAACCCCCGAAGCCTGTGTCCTCCTTTTTGCGCTGACCTTTCCAGCTGAGCCAAGATGAGTTGCAGGAAGAGGTGCAAGCGGGAGATCTTTAAGTTCGCACAGTACCTGTTCAGACTTGTCACGGGCACACTCAGTACCGGTAAGAGTCCTCTTGGATCTAAAGAAATGGGTTTATCCCTCCTGTGTTTCGTCTTACTCATCTTTCTGACTCATCCTCACTTCTGCATCTGACTCTTGGCTTGATGAGATTAGCTCAAAGTTAAGGATTGTCATATGGG
Source organism: Sphaeramia orbicularis (assembly GCF_902148855.1). Lineage (NCBI taxonomy): Eukaryota > Metazoa > Chordata > Actinopteri > Kurtiformes > Apogonidae > Sphaeramia > Sphaeramia orbicularis. The sequence goes on from NC_043974.1 coordinate 28,549,537, forward strand.
ACTCCGTTAGGACACTTTCCTACTATCAGTGCCTGCCACCAAGTAGTATATTTACATTTATACCTCCTCCAGAGTGACTAATTTGACTTTGCATGGATGTGAAAGCGTAAAAAGGATATAATATGGCTAGACGCAAAAAAGAAATTAAGTATTTTTCATGTATTTGCATATATTTTCCCTGCACTCATAATGCTTTTAGCAAGTTAATTTTGTCAATAAATACACTCTGCAGGTATGGTAACAAGGAAATAATCTATTTTTTATTTCTTAAGTGACTGTGACAACTATTAACACAACAATGACAAATAATGGAGAAGTCTGGAGCCATATACTGTAAGACTGAGTCCAGTACTTTTGATCCCGTTTCATGCTGCAAAGTCAAGATAGATTGTGCTTCCCTTTTTTGTTCTGCCCACACACACCAAGAATCCTCCTAATAAAACGGATAGCGTTTCAATGGTTTTAACAAGATTAAATATGAGATTAGAGTGGATTACCAGCAGATTAGTCCATGAAGAGTTCAGTATGGATAAAGGTTGCCAGCAGTAGCATATGCTTATCACTCATACATACTGCTGGAGCGCATCACTCTGTTTATTCATTATTTATTTTGTTTATTATTTATGGCACATGGATTTATTGGTACTTTACCTCCAGCGCTTATTTGTTTATACAGACTGAATTCAGTGGGCTTCTTTTGTGTGTAGTGTAATGCTCTTGTGTATTCTTCTTCTGCTACATTTGACTAGTTGATTATCACATTTTCTGTGCATGAGTAAGATGCCAAGATCTACAGAGGTGCTATATGTGCATGCTAATGACTTTCAACATGCTTCTTAACATGTGAGGCAGACAATTGCTGTGGGGTTTCCAGACCTTGTGTTATAAAAAGATCCATCAGTTGGGGGATTTTAAATAGTGCTGTTAATGTATGGATTATTTCCATGCAGCCATGGCCTACTTTACTACAAGCTCCTTGACCTTCAACATAGTGCATAGAATATGTATCTGAAAAGAGGGTACCTATAGAAGTGTCATCTATGGGCTGCTCTATAAAAGGTGTAGATGGCTTCAGCTTTCCAGTCATACCCATAAATAGAGAATTGTGGGATCAATCCATTGGTCTACCCAAAGGAGTTAGTTACAGTATTGGTTTCCTTAGCTACATGCTGGTCGTTTAGGTCGCGTGTAATTCCCTTTTGGTGATAACGTGGTCAGCGTATGTGCAGGATTCAATTTCCATGGGCTTTGGTTGCTAAAACTGCAGAATTGCTTCACCAAGAGGCTACAGTGTTTGTTAAATATCATAACCCCATGATTGTCAGTGGCTATTAATTATTGATTTTGTTAAATACAAGGCTGGACATATTTCCCCTTGGAGTAAGTTCAATTACTGTACATGAGCTGAGTCAGTGAAACATATTCCTTATATTGACTATGCTCTGAAGAATATTACTTTATCTGCACTTTCTGAACCCACAAAACCTTGAATTTCTAGCAGTAATCATGTAATAAACTACACTGAAAAGCCAATTTTGGTTATTTCCTGAACATTTAAACAAATACAATCTTCCCTGCATTTCCGCTACAGCCTTTTTATGACTTTATTACAGAGAAAGACATATAATTGTTAAACACATCAGTCCTCCATTAGCCAATTTTCACTTGAGTGGATCAGATCCTCTATAAATACAACGTATTAACTTATCGTCCACAGACTGTGCTGGAGATTAATATAAATGGGATATGACCAGAGTAAAGGCTGGCGTTGCTATACGATGGTGACCGGAGGAAGAGAATGATAGATGGAGTCAGTTAGCAGACCATGGGATTTTAATTGAGATGTTCATCGTCCTAGAACAGCCCCAGTCATTGCTTCATTGATCACTTAGTTGCCAAGGCCAGCACAAACACATAGTGTAGGTCGAGGGTAATGCACATGATGTAGCTGAACAGGCCTGGGAAGATTTAACTGTAAATCTCATCTGTAATGCCACAAGAGGGTTTTGTCCACACAAGCATTTTCTTAATAGACCTTTGAACAAGACATACTGTGGTTTTATTAAGGCTGTATAACAAGTCTGCCACTCAGAAATTATACACATATGTATCTAAATTACATAAAAACATCTGTTAATTGATCAACGACCGCTAATTAAAGCAGCTTCCAAGTGGCAAAATGTTGATCACACAGCGTATTTCATTTTGTTTTCAAGTGCAGTCTGCAGCCTCAGCACTGGATAGCATGACATCTTAGACATTGGAGCCTTTAAAGGTCCACCAATACAGTTTCAATATGTGCTGGTTTACAACAGCATTATGCAACTTTTTTAATGGTTAAATTTAGGCAGTGACACAGTGAAAATTGTCAGGGTGAAAAAAGTCTGCAAAGATGTTAAAAATATTAATTAATCACAATGTATTTATTAAAATTCAGAACATTCTCTAATCTGATGAAGTGCTGTTTTTGCCTAAACATTAAAAGCTGCAGAAGTTGGAATGTAAATTCAGTCCTGGATTTCCTCAGTTCGATCTTCCATCGACTCTGAAAACCTCCTATGTGTTGAGGAAAGTTAAAAAGAAGCAGACTGAAGTGAATCTGAAAGCTCTGGCACAAATTCACCTTCTTCTAAGGTACATGGAGAAGGAGAAAAACCTGCTACGGGTCAAAAACTCCAGCAGCACTTATATCGAAGAATTTTATTTCTTGCTAAATTTAGACCAGTGCATTTTTACTAGTAGCCTTTATTAGGATTATCTGGAAATGCATAGCCAGCTCTGTTCAAATAAAATATAAAAGGACGTAGACCATACCAGCACAGGCACTTCTGATATTTGTAGCAAAACATAATGTGGTCGGAATCACTCAGTTGAAGTCACAGATTTCACAGTTTAGTTATATCAGAATGCAATATCAGTCAGAGTAGTTGTGTGTGAATGAATAAAGATTGGACCCAAATGGGATTCATTGTCGTTTTGTGTAGCTGTCGTACTAAATGAGGGGTTAAGCAATTAACTGATCCTGAATAGGCCTTGCTTATTGGCGTATAGACACAATAGTGACAGTAGGGCAACACCTTCATTCATATTCATGCTACCACTGCTACTCGGTAGGCCTTGAATTTTGCAGCCAAGGGGAGGCAACAAATCACTGATGCACATGCTTCCAGGTTATAAATCCAAGCTGCAGCATCAGCACATTCTCAATATATTGAAAAGCAGGTTTATTTGTTGCTCACACCAGGGGAAATCTTCATAGCTTCCAATGTTTCCAACACAGCCTCTGTAACAGAAGAGCAGGGAGGGCTTCCACTGCACCAGAGCATCGTTCAGGATCATTTAGTCGCCTTCCAGCATGTGATTATGGCGTGTAAAGTGACATGTATTCAATGCTTTAACAGGTACGTGGTCAATACCCTTGATTGTGGCCTGAGATATAACCTCTCAGCCACCATTTTACCAGATTGCACTGCAGCACAGTAAATCTGCCATTTGTTCCAGATGAGAGCCAAAGTTTTCTGAATCTTTCCCTGCATCTTCACAGTTCGCCTCTCCCTTAGTCGACAGTCAGGCTTATCTGCTTCTGTGATGCATCATCCTTTTTTTTTTTTCTTTTTTTTTTTTTCCTCATCAGGACAGGCTCACATGTTTGTAACTGATGCCAGCATATCGTTTGACATCAGCGCACATGCTGTCTCAACACCTGCACTCACCTTTTACAACAGCAAAAAGTTTGCAACATTCAGCTTTTCTGTATAGTGTTAACACTGCTGAACTTTTTAACCAGCATTACATTGATTCAAGTACTTTATAATTGGTCAGTGCAGTTGCTCTCACTTCACTGGAGATGGATATTTCCTCCACTGTGGTCTTTCTAAAAGTACAATACTTAATGATTCCAATAGCAGTGAGCTTTCAAATGAAATTATATAGGTTGCACTAGGCAGCAAATGCTAAACAAGCATTTATTGCTACCTCTAGATTTCATTTTTATTGCGCTATCAGCTAAATTAAACTTCCTCTCAATAATGCACATGATGTTTCTCATAAGGTATATTCTGAAACTTGAAAACTCATCCCATTGTTAGACTGACAGCTTATTTTGGCAGCTTTTCTTGGTCAGGTCTGCAGTTCCAGAGAGCCACCCACGTCCCCTCTTCTTAGTGATTTAAGCATCGTGTCTTTGTCACTTTTTGGTCAGTTTAGGGCTGTTTTTTTGGCAGCGTCCTTTCAAAATAGGCATGGCAGGTAAAATCTCCAAGCGAGGGTTCCTCTAAGAATTCAAGGTTCTGTGAAAAAGTGTAGTCTAGCACCTACAGTCAAGGAAAACATTATTAGATCATCAAAAGTCATCAAAAACAATGGTTATGCAATCAAGCACTAACTCCTGTGTGTATCATGTGACTAAAACAGACAGAAAAGAAAACATGGAATGTCTAAAAGCACTGTTTTTGGCAGTACAATGCCATAGCTATTGATGTAAGAACTGAAGTTATTTTGGTTATTATCAAGAAAACCATGGAAAATGATTAAATATCAACTCTGAAATTAAACTCTAATGAGCTATTTTTGTTGTTATCATTATATTTGTCCAAACAAATGTACCTTTAGTTGTACCAAGCATTAAAATGAACAAGAAATTGAAGAAAACAATAGTGGTTTCATATTTTTTTCCGAGACTGTATGAGAGTAGTGTTCCAGCCAGTGTGTCCATGTTTGCCCCAGAAGGGTTACATTTGGGCTGCATATAAGGGTCCCATTTGGGTTTGTCCACAGTTTCCATGGTGGCCCCACATGTGTTTGCCCACATCAGAATCAGAATCAGAGATCTGAATAGCTCATATTATTTATTCTTCACACTATTTTATCCCAAGATGTTTCTCTTTCATGTCATTTGCACTACTTCTCCTGTTATTTGCACGACTTAAATTTTATGTTTTGCAATACGTTTTATTTTTTAATGTAAATAACTGCATTTTACTGATATTTGTTATCTGTCTGTAAATTCTTGCACTGAACCAGAGAGCTTTACCTCAGTTTCGTTGTACTTGGTACAATGACAGTAAAGAGATTCAGATTCTGATTCTAATTCTGATTTTGATTCTGATTCTGATATGGGCAAACACATGTGGGGCCACCATGGAAACTGCAGGAAAACCCACATAGGACCATTACACTGGTCTACAATTTTTTTTAGAAATGATTTGCTTCAGAGATTAAATGTGCTAAATGTTATGTATTTTAATAAGATTAATTGGAAAATAAATGACAAAAGTGCTGGTTTGCTGATGTTTTCAAGGTATATGATTAAGTGTTACTACACATATATATTGGTTTATGTACATTTCTATAATAGTTTCATGAATCTTCCACTAAATAGAACCTGTAAAGTGAATGTATTCTAATGTGCAGACAGTGTTTTGAAGTAGATCTTGTAGCTGTGAGACAAATATTCCTTTTGAGTCAAACCCATTCTCTCGTTAATTCTTGAATTTCACATTTTGACCCAAGGCTGTATCTTGGAAAGTTCAGCCAACCAGCATTTTTTTACTTGATTTTTCTTTATCAGTGACTCTCATGTAGTAAAATTTCATTACTTTTATTCTGGAAGCATTTTCCTTGTAGACCAGTGTTATATGCAGCCCAATTGTAACCCTTCTGGGGCCCACATGGACATGCTGGCTGGGGTCTGTCTCAGAAATTGCCTCAGGAATAAACCTACTGATCTACTTCTGGGAGTAAAATATTTGTTGAATAACTGAAAAAAATGTATCTAGATCTACACTAATTATTTGCTTAAAGATGGTCATTTCTGGAGCAGAAGAAACCTGTAGACATTACTCTCTTATAAGGAAAAGTCCCATGTGTCATGATACCCATCTGCATGCCCGTAAGTCAGTGCTTTTGACCTACACTCTGTGACTTTTTAGCACGTGGTTGAGCGCACATGTGTGGAGGCCTGCCCAATGACGCGAGGCCTCATCTTTGTTTCCCTCTCTTTGGTTTCCTGATGGCTATTAGCAGGTCATGTTCCACCTGTCCCATGAGGACGGTGCATTCAAAGCCCATAATCCCTGACCAAACACTGAATATTTGATACCCACAGACAGGCTTGCTTGACATAGTCTCTGTGCCGCGGTGTCCCTGCTCTGAATGGCAAGACAAGACTCACTATTTAATACTGCTTGTTTTTTTTTTATTCTCTGTGGTTTACTGTCGGCTGTACTGATGAGTATACACTGCCTTTATGTAGACACTAATAAAATATTACACGGGCAGACATTTATTGCAAGCTGGTGTTTAAAGTTCACTGCTGCATTGCTAATAGCTGCTCACAGTAAAATCGGTTCGTGTATCAACGCCGACCTTTATTCTGTGCAGCGTGCAACTGCAGAAAATCTCACAGAATTATTAAAGTTTAACACAACAGGCTCGCGAGAATCCATTTCCATTTAGTGCTGAAGGCTTAAAGTTCATTTTCGAGACACATCCACACTTCTTTTAGAGTTTTAACGATGAAGAAAAGTCACATAGTTGTAGCTGAGCCTTTCCCCTTGTGTTGTTTGGACAGGCGCAGCCATAACAGATGGCTAACTGTGTTGCATAATGTTTCCTTTCACACCCAGTGAGCTAACATGGCATCTGCTTGATTCACCTGTCAAGCATCTGTGTATCATGGTCTGAAGTTTAGTTTTCTTTCGAGACAGTCCATGGACGCTGGGACGGTTGATTAAAGCTGGCTTCTCTTGATGTGTTTAAGTCATTCAGAAGGAAATGATGTCCTGGAATTATCTGTCAGCTTAGATCTGAATATTTTACAGAGATTACAGAATGAATAGAGGCAACCGGACAGATTATTACCAACATACCACATGTGGGATTTGTTTAACAATGCAGACTCGAAAATGACGCAGTCTGACTCAGGATGTTGTAATGATCCAAAACACCAGACATCTCAGCCAAGCTTCTTACATAATGGAAAAAGAAGAACAAATACAGTATCACTCTTCTCTGGCAAAGGCTGTGTTTTAACCCTACCCCGTGACCTTCCACCAGGACTCTTTTACCAAGGTTCACTGCCCTTAGCTAAATGAGAACTAAGACATTTGACTGTGATATCTGTGCCCATATCAGCTTCGGGCAGGTTGAGTTCATTGTCTCTTTATTTCACCCTGTCCCTGACTTCTTCTGGTTTCTAGTTTCCGATGCTGTGTTGACGTCCAACACCAGAGCAGCACAGATTCTTTGGCTCGTCAACGCAGTACACACAATGCTTGGCCGCCGTATGAGTATGATCAGAACTTACTGTAGATTTCCGACATTAGCTAAACACTTAAATCCTCCTTTGGCTTAATGACTGATGGCTGTAATGCAAGCTAGTCTGGCCTGGTGTTTTGTAAAGCAATGAGGGAGAGTGTGCTTGCTGTAGTGGAAAATGGACGTCCCCATCAAATTTAGTCAGACAGAGCCAGAAGGAAAAGGTGCTCTGACCTTTCGATTGTTAGGGATTTCAGAGTGGTTGGGCATAAATAATTGAACGTTAAATAAGCTTTGTATGCCCATAAAGACCTTCCCAAAACTTTAATGTCGGTGCCATTACACATATTTTCTTCTTTTGCAGTCTTTGCAGAAAACTCCCCTCAACATTCTTTTAGTTCTGTATCTTAATTACTTATTATACAAGGAGTAATTAGGGAATGATGAGCTTGTCATAGAAGGGTCACCTTCATTACTGACAAAAAGTCTTTGTGTGTTAAGGTAGAACTGATTTAATGAGTGTTCATACTGTCCTTTGGTATAAATTGACCTCACACCTGGTTTGTCAGGAAATGATGAAATACTGGACCATAGCACAAGAACCAAGTGGTTCTTTACTTTATTTCTGATTAAAGTACTTTAATCCCAACCATAACGTTCATTCATTCTTTCATCTTCTGAACCTGCTTTATCCTCACTAGGGTAGCAGGGGATGTTGGAGCCTATCCCACCTACCTATGGGTGAAGGCAGGTACACCCTGGACAACAATATATAGAGATGATACAGCCAATCACACTCACGTTCACAAGGGCGATTTAAGGTTGACCAATTACCCTATCAGTGCATGTCTTTGGATAGTGGGAGGAAGCCGGAATACCTGGAGAGAACTCTTGCAAACACGGGGAGAACATGCAAACTCCACATAGAAAGGTCCCTGATTTGAATCGAACCCAGGACCTTCATGCTGTGAGGCGACAGTACTATCCACTGTACCACTGTGTCGCCCATCCCATCCATAACATTCTTCTAAAACTAATCAAATTCTATTTGTTCGTACCAGACCATTTGCCATGACTTGTCTCAACATAAATACAGCACAGATTTTTACCATTTAAGTAGAGTTTTTACTGTTTTGTGGCATCAGAGGGATGTTAGAAAAGATCAAAAGAGTGGCATCAGATTCTAAAGCAAATGATCTTTATAAGATTAACACAAGATAATGTATATATTTTGTAAGACATTTTTTTTTTGCTGATGACAATGAAAAGACATACAGTAGATACAGAAAAAACCTGTTGCTGGGTGGGATATAATAGGCAGCAAGTGAACATCTAGAGCTTGAAGATGATGTGTTAGAAACAGCAAAATGGGCAAAATATGGATCTGAGAAACTTTGACAAGGGAGAATTTAATGTAAAGTCATTTGTACTGACCAAAAGTATCTAAAAAAACAACCTTTTCTGAACCAATCCAACATCTATGGGAGCTGAACATTATCACCACCTGTCTAATATTGTGTAGGTTCCCCTTCTTCCACAAAAACAGCTCTGACCCAAGGCCTAGACTCCACCAGACCTCTGAAGGTGCACTGTGGTATCTGGACCAAGACGTTAGCTACAAATCTCTGAAGCACCTCCCACAGATGGTCAGTTGGTCTGTGATTGGGATGTTCTTTAGTCCACTTTTGGTGAGTACTAACCATTACAGGCCAGGAACACCCAACAAGACCTGCAGTTGTGGAGATGCTCTGACCCAATCATCACTATTACAATATGGACCTGGTCAAAGTCACTCAGTTCCTCACGTTGCTCATTTTGCTGCTTCCAACACATCAGCTTCAAGGAAATAAAGGTTCTCTTGCTCTTTAATATAACCAACCCAGTGAAAGATGGCACTGGAATGAAATAGTCAGTATTAATACCACTTCTCCTGTCAGCTGTCATAATGTTGTGGCTGATTAGTGTATATAGGTGATATAGGGTTGTAAGTCTGTGTGTCAGAATGGACACATCTGGGAGACTTTCATATATATAGCTCTGAAATCAACTAAATATAAAGAAAATATGAACTTACCAGTAAGATCGTAACTTCAGAGTAAGTATTGCAGCTCAAATTTAAGGATGACTAAAGCTTCTGCACCTGTTACATTCAATATTATCTGAAGTTCCACAGTGTCTGCAGTTTTGAGTCTACCAGAATTAATGGACTGGCTTAGTGTTTGTAGTAGTAGTTGTATGTGTGGTCTAAAGTGTACATGGATATTTAGTGAAATGAAGGGAAATGTAGATCTTAGTCTATATAGGGTGTAAAACTGCAGCAACTGACGTCTTAGTATCTATTGTGCTCATCTATGTTGGTATTAGACAACTGTCACCACTACAACATCCACATATTCCTACTTGTTGCTGTATTTTACTCCCCAAAGACACAGAAACTCAATTTGCATTCTGTGTTGCCCTTCAGTTTCCCATACCTCCATCCATTTAAATTCACCCCCACTATCCAGCATAATCAGTTTTCCCATTTGCACTAATGTTTGTGTACGACAATCCTTCTGAGTGGAAAGAATGGCTGGGTTATTTTTAGTTTGGTGGGCATGGATGAGTTACAGGCTATTGAGGTGCAACAGCACTCGCTAAGGCCTATAAATCCAGCAGGAAATTCATCTCGGTAGGTTTAGTGTCAGAAAAGAAACAAAAGCAAGCGAACAATAAAACAACAGGTTCATAGATACTCTGTTCATAACTTAGACATTTATGAGTAAAAAGGCATTTCCCAGTGGACCAAAGCTGCACAGCACTACAGAACCGCCATAATGGAATTGTTGCCCTTAACATCTCAGAGTATTAGAGGAGGTGTTAATTTGTTTGGTGTGGATTTACTTTCTTTATTCACTGTTGTTATCACCTCAGAGAATCGTCCCATTCCCCTCGAGGTTTCCCCATCTGCTCCAACTGCCTCAGGAGTGATTATAAATATTGTTAAGTTAAATTAAAAAAGTTTTCCCCCTTCTGACGTCACCTTTGTTTCTTTGTGTACTTTTTTCTCTGTCCAAATGATCTGGCCTCCTCTTGAGCTTGATTTTTATCTCCCATATTACATGGGTAATCACTTCATTTTGGAGTCCCTCTGAGAGTCTTTGTTTCAGGTGTTCTTCTGTCACTTCCCTTGGCCTTGTTTTCAGAAAAAGTGAACCCTCTGTCCCAGACGCTGTGTGATACGACAGACAGAGTCCCCTCCATGCACAGTTAGCTGCCAGTTGCTTGGACTACAGCCCTGCTTCAGCTTTCCTGCCAACAAAAGGAAAATCAATACTGTTTTAGGGGCCAGAATGGAGATTCAAGGGAAAAAATGACATATTTTACTCTTGTAAAATGTATGATAGTAGAGAAATAGTTAAGATGAGATAGGTGGTTGTGTTGCTTGTAATGTCCAGGAATACTGTAAGTAAAAGTTGAAGCTGTTGTATTGAATATATCATGTTTTATTAAGAGAATTTTGTTGCTGCAGTCCCACTGGAATCCAGGCCTTTGTATTTTTTTTTTTTTTTTTTTCGTTTTTCATATTTCATTTTCCTGAGGCGTTGTTGGATTCTGCTGATGAAATGGCTGTTCACAAATGGTCTCCATGTCCTCTTTGATTGGTTGTAGATTGAAATTTCAAACAGATCAATCTCCCTCAAAGGAAGCCGAGACTTGTGCAAAATGTCAAATGGTTGGATAAACAGAAGCCATGGATAAAGGGATGTAAATGACAGCCTATTATTCCTGTAGTTTTTGACATTTTTACAGTGTAGCAATGTTTAAGCAGTGTCTCTGTCTGTGAATTTAGAGACTGAGATGTAATGTTTAGGGAGAATGTAGTCTATCCATTGTGTAGCTCTGCTCAGATGTGGTATTAAATGTGTCTCGAGCAGTCAAATCACATGTGGACAGCATGAAGTACAGGTGTGAAAGCATTCAATATGCAATGAGACATCATTCTTAGATTACACAAAGGTGCATGGCAGCAAAACTATTGGTTGAATTCATACCAAATTGGGTTTATAGATTGCCAGTGACCCAGAATAGATGTCATTACATTTTGGGAAAAGTAGGTCAAAGTTTCCTTTTTTTATTCAATTTTTTTTTTTTATTCTTTTTTTTCCCATTTACTTATAATGGGCGAAATTTCACATGTCTGTAGCAGCAAAACTATTGGGTGAATTCATGCCAAATTTGGTTTATAGATTGCCAGTGACCCAGAATGGATCTCATTATATTTTGGGAACAGTAGGTCAAAGATCAAATTTTAAATGAATTTTTAAAATCTTCCCATTTGCTTATATTAGGTGAAATATGTGCGAGGGGTGGAGTTTGTTGTGCCTGGCACCACTTATTATACATGTTAGGATAAGTTGAACAAAGTCAAATACCGTACATAAGACTATGATATAAAATAACACTTACTATCCTAGCACCAACAACATGAATAAATACTAACTGAGTAACCATAAAGGAAAGACATAATTAGCAATCAATAAAGTCAAACTATTAATCAATAAAACACTTTGCACCAGACACTCGGTACCACTGCTGACCACTTTAACAGTCTCTGAGTTCAGTGGTTAAATGTCTGTGCATCGTACAAACAACTGACCCACAACTGATAATCAATAAGGATGACAAATTCTAAAATACTGTTAAGAACCTCTAAGAGTACTTCTCATTACAGTCAGGTCAGATAATGGTGCACAGGTGGTGTGTAACATCAAAACATTGCACTTTATTTCATAGCAACTGTTTGTTTTGCCTGGAATACACAAAGAAGTAGATCTCACCTGTACCTCTATGTATTTTATTCTTTTCAAGCACAAATTATGTACATGCATTTATTTGCATGTAAAGGAGGAAGTGAGATCTGATCACAAGTATTCACATGAAATACGACATAGTGAGAGTTTTCCTACTGTAGATAAGCAGGATGGGAACCACAGGAGGTCCAGAAGGTGCTTTCTTCCTCTTAATAAGACTAGAGCTCCTTTGCAGAAACAATTTGTGAAATTTCAGCCAGTCTTCCAAAGGCTGAGAACCTGCTGTTTTTACTTTGCACCTCTATTTTTTTTTCATCATCATGGATTATGCACACAATTAGGCTACTATTGTCATTTGATTCATTTGTTATTCTTAATGTGACTTATGAATAAGAATTATTAATAAAAGCTAAATCAGGGGATATATATGTTGTTTCTGATCATGTTTTCAGAAACAGAAATGAATGAAAGTAGAATAGTATTTTAGTAATAATAATAGTATCTTTTTTTTTTCAAAATCCACAGAAGGAAATGCATTTTTCATTTTCCTGGTCACAATAAACATATGTTGAACAGATTTTCTCTGTGTAAGTAAGTGTCCTTGTATTAAAAATGAATGTGGTGCAGAGAAGCAGCTATTTCTTCTCATTCACATTAGTATTGACAGTAGGACTGCATGACACTGGAACAAACTGACACTGCGATTTTTTTTTTAACCCTGCGATATATCCTATTGCAATATGAAAAAAAAAAAAATACTCAGGAGGATATAACAGCTGTGTGGTGCCGAAGTAAATGGTCAAACAAATTAGTTGTGTTTCCTCACGTTGTGGTAACAGGTGGAAGGCACTATCGACACAGAACATGTGTTTCAGTATCATCCTTCTTGTAGCCAAAACAATTCCAGATAACTGATGTTGCTTTTCTTTTTGGCACCAAGTCTTAGTTTTTGGTGATTTTCTTGTTTGTTGCTCATTTTTCAATGTTGTTATCAGCGACTCACTCCATGTGCAGGGGCGTGGCCTGGTTCGGACAACTGATTAAGAACTATTGTGATTGGTGGATTGCTGCGTGCAGTGTGTGTCAGGTACTTGAAATTATTTGAACACGTTGAGTTCATTTGCCTCTTACATCGCACGACCTGAAATGTGACTATTGCGCACACGAACAGTACATTGTGATGACGATGCTCAAGTGATATATTATGCAGCTCTAGTATTGATAGCTAGAGATTTCTAAATGCTAAATACCTTTGTCTCTGACCTGAGTGAAAAAGAAACTCTTCAAAAAATTGCACTCTGAATGCCAGGTGTGTCCTTTGTGCACAGGTATTCTTAACAAATGTGTTGATTGTGGGGGGGCGGTAGTATGAACAGTGTTATCCTTCTTAATTACACCTTGTTAGCTTCTGTCACTGTGGTGCAGGCTTGTTCTCATTTGGGTGTGTCATTGAGTAAGACACAGCTTTTAAGCAGCATGTGTTCCCAGCTGGCCATCGAGGCTGGAGGAGAGCAAGCACATAAACACTGCACATACAGTATAGTTCCATGCAGAGACTGGCAATATGTATACCTTTCATCCCCAGAGTAAATGATGCATGCTTGAGTGAAGTTTGTTTAAAACTCTATTTGTATAGCCTGTGTGGATTTCAAAGCTGCTCCAGAGTTCAAAAGTAGATGGACTTGTTTTTAAAGTAGCTGGTTTTCTGAAAGCTGCAGAGTGCAAAGGATAAATAGCTGTTGTGTGACCAGACTATCGCTGCCCGTCCTCATCATTCAGTTCATGATCTTGACTAAATCAGCTCCAAGTCAAGGACATTCCATCCTAGAAGCGGTCGTACATCTAGTCTTTGGAAGTCATGGCCGAGTGTTGGAGAGTGACTGTTTTTAAGCCAAGATTGAGCCCAGATACATTTCCCCCATCAAGTCCCCACACCTCCGTTGTAAGCAAGCACAATCACTCACCCTCTGTAGCGCAGCTCGTTGCAGACGACCATGCAGAAAATGGAGCTCCTTCTCCATCATTCTGCCGACACATCCAGCCCCTCGCCCTATTACTTACCTGGCTAAGTCTGTGTCAACACCAGGCAGGTGTAAACACGAGGAATGTCGCCTGTGTGACATTACTGTTAAAGCAAAACCAAGGCACCCAAATACCTCCATTAGAAGACACAAATTAATTGATAAATGTGTCAGAGCAGACCTAATGTGCTGTAATGGAGCTTGGCTTGGTCTGCTTCATTAGTCCTTGTCGTTTCGTGCCTGTGTATGTGTGTCAGAGCCTGAGAACACCAAGGCCTCAGCTTCATTAAGGAGGAGCAGATTCAGTATATTAGCCTTTTTAAACTTTGTCTGTGTAGGTGCATGCTTCTGAACTCTGTCAGTACATGTTAACAAAGTCACATTAACCCAGTGTTTTTCAACCTTTGTGTTGGGACCCCACATGGGGTCACCTGGAATTCAAATGGAGTCGCCTGAAACTTCAAGTAATTGTTAAAAATAAAAAATAAAAACGTACTAATAAAAAATATATGGTGAGTTGAGAGACAAATCCCAATCCATAAAATGCATGACGAACTCTGAAGCTGAAACTGAAGCGCTGTGGTTCTGTTTATCTTTCAAATGTTCATTGTGGTCGGTTTCAGATGCTGCAGCTCTTTCATAATTCATAGTTTGAGTTATTGATTGTTCAGTATTAATTGTCAGCCTTGTAAATCCAAGCTGGACTGACTGTACATATCCTGACCAAGGAAAATAAAATTCTCACTTTGTGCTGTAATCAACCTGGCTTTTCTGCCTCCGTCCATAATAATATACATTATATAGACTAAATGTCGTCTAAAATTATCATTTATTTGCAACATAGTATAGGAAACTATACTATCACTAGTATCACTATACAAAACCACGATCAAAACCAAATTAATTTTAGCAACAAAAACAAAATGTCTCCATTTTGAATGTCTGGGGTCACCAGAAATATATGATGTTAATGGGGTCGCGAGCCAAAAAAGGTTGGGAACCACTGGATTAACCCATAAACACCCAGTGCTACTTTTGTGATAGTTTCTCTGTATTTATCCTTTGTGAAGTGATTTATCACCATTAATTGTAATATTATCTTTCGTGTTTTGTTTTTTTTGGGTGAAAAACTGGTATTTTCCTGTATTTAATTCACTGATCAAGTAGATGTTCATAAAAACTCAGATTAAAATTGAGGGTTATTAAATCAAAAACGGAGAAAACTGAAGAAAAAGTTACTTTTAAAGCAAAATCTATCACTAACTGAACATAAATCAAGTTTGTCCATCCACTGTCATTGATCCAACTCCATGGGTTTTACTGATGAATCAATGTTGTAGAAGATGACGGTGTTTCCATGGTAGCTATGGAGCTATGGAGTCCAAATGGGTCATATCTGATGACCATGAAAAGATGACAAACTGTATTTTATACCAATTATTTACACGTATTAATAAGATTAATGGATGAACAGGTATTTAACCGTTTATATCAATAGATGGTTTGTGTCACCGGTGGCTGTTTGGGTCTTTATGGGTTAAATGCATGCTTTATTTTGTCTTTTCTGCCTGTAAAATCTTTCTTCTTGTGTGCAATATCCTACAAAAACAAATGTCAAATAATTAGACTGCAATGTTAGTACCACTTAGTGTAAAAGGTTATAATATATTTGCCTGAGCGTGGTGAATCATTCATCATTTTGCATCACTTTACAACCACAAAATCTGCATTTGCATTCTTTTTATTATAAAAGAACAGATTTCAAGTTTTTGTCTCACTGGGGCAGGATGTTGTCTGATGAATAATTTAAGAGTTTATTCTGCTACTTGGCTGTTTTTTGATTCCAAATAAATATAGTCAAATATCAATTTACAGCGCATTGATCTGCATGTGTTGTGTAGGATGTTATTTGCAGTATTTGCTAAACTCAGACAGCCCTGCAGGAGATCATCATGTAGCAGGTCTGATAAGACAGACTGCCAAGACGTTTCCTCTGTCACCTTTAGATATGACTCTGCAAAACACCTTTAATGGATTAAATGGTTGCAGCTCAACGTGTGAATGTAGCAAGGAAGAGAGGAGGTGATGTATGACACACTGAGCAACAAAGCATCCTCCGAGGAAGCAAGGTGTCATTTGGAATTTCTCTTCAGTCCCCTGCATTTTCCACGGGCCACTGAAACCATCACAAATTCAATTTAAATGCAAAGCAATGGAGGAAAAGGTGTTTGTGTTTGCCATTTACAGTAGTCCTGGCTCAGCAATCACTGAGCTTCGGCCAGTACAGCTAAGGCCTATCTCCTCTGCTCCACAGATCACGTTGACCATTCTATTGCCTCTGACTGGCTTGATTTATTGCATTTGTAGCTAATCAGGATGGATTGGCCTTTTTCTGTTGTCCCTCTTTTCAGGTTATTTGGCCTAGTTTTCTTCCTGCTGCCTTTGCCGGTCTTTGCTGTGATTAAACAGTGCCCCCAAAGGAAATGTGCACTTTTCCCTCCAATCTGTTATTCTGTCTAAACTGATAGGAGCGTGGCTTAAGAGTCTACTAACACAGCTGCACTTAAACAGCGCTGCTAAGTAATAAGGGTATCAAATTTGTGGCGTGTTTGTTGTGTACAACTTGGGTTGGAGGCGTGTATTAACACTGATTCAAGCCGTTATAATGATGTTGGATATAAATCTTGTGTGGAGCCAGGGAGTAAGTAGTTCTACGTAATGAAATTGCATAGTTAAATTACAGAATTAATGTCACAGGGAAAAGATATGTGACGAAATTGTAGTTAGCAACAAAGGCGTTACATTCATTGTGGTAAAAAGCTGTATGTTCACTATACCCTGATTAGCCAGAACATTACGACAAATGAAAAGGTAATAATATAGACTATTTCATTACAGTGGCAACTTGCAGTGGGTGGGATATATTAGATGGTAAGTGAATATATACAGTTGGAGAAAAAGGTATTAGACCACCCTTTTTTTCTTCAATTTCTTGTTCATTTTACAGCTAAAGGTACATTTGTTTGGACAAATATAATGATAACAACAAAAATAGCTCATAAGAGTGTAATTTCAGAGCTGATATCTGTTTTCCATGGTTTTCTTGATAATAACCAAAATCACTTCAGTTCTTACATCAAAAGCTATGGCATTGTACTGACAAAAACAGTGCTTTTAGACATTCCATGTTTTCTTTTCTGCCTGTTTTAGTCACATGATACACACAAGAGTTAGTACTTGATTGCATAACCATTGTTTTTGATGACTTCTGATGGTCTAATAAGGTTTTCTTCGACTGTAGTGCCTGAAGCTGATGCATTGGCAACAGAACAAATGTGCAAGTGTAAGGATCTGAACAATTGTGACAAGGGTCAAGCAGTGTTGAACCAGTGGGTCAGAGAATCTACAAATTTTGCAGCGGTTGATAAAAGTGGTACCAAAAGGAAGGGGAACTGAATCTCAAACCATGCTAGCGTCTGTCGGAACTCAACATTATTACCTCCTGCCTAATAATGTTTAGGTTCAACTTTTCGTGGCCAAAACAGCTGTGATCTGAAGCCTTGACTCTGTACGACCTCTGAAGGTCCTTGAAGTCCATTAAGTTGGAACATAGTGCTTTCATTGAGTCAATTTGTTTTTTCAGCATATCCAACAGATACTCGATTGAACTGAAATCAGATTGTCTTTCTTTAGAACACTTTTTCCGATTTTGCTGATTCCAACAAATCAACTTCGAGGACTAAATACTCACTTGCTGCCTGATAGAGCTGCACAATATATCGTTTGAGTATCGCCATCGCAATGTACGTGTGCGCAATAGTCACATCACAGGTCCTGCAGCGTAAGAGGAAAATGAACTCAATGTGTTCTCATCTAATTTCAGCCTGGGTACCTGACACACACTGTGCGCAGAGATCCACCAATCACAATCATTCTTAATCAATTTGCTGAAACAGACCACGCCCCTGCACATGGAGGGAGTCGCTGATAACAACATTGAAAAATGAGTAACGAACAAGAGAAAACAAAGACTTGGTGCCAAAAAGAAAAACGTCAGTTATCTGGAATTATTTCAGCTACAACAAGGATGATATTGAAACACGTGTTGTGTGTCGATAGTGCCTTCCACCTGTCGCCACAATGAGAGTAACACAACTAACTTAACGTCTGCACCACACAGCTATTATATCCTCCTGAGTATTTTTTCAGATCGCAATATATATCGCAGAGTTATAAAAAATCGCGATGTCAGTTTTTTCCAATATCGTGCAGCCCTGCTGCCTGATATATCTCATCTAGTAAAAGATGCCATTGTGACAAAATGATTGACGTTTCCACTTCAACTGTCAGTAGTCTTAATGGCTGATTAGTGTTATTGCCCACTTTAAAACCTTCCTAAAACTCAACTTGGAATATTTGAGAGGAGGTGCCAAAGCTTTGATCCACCATTAGAGACAGGACTCTATTTCAGCTGTAAATTAGATGCATAACCACAGTTTACCTAGAAACGCATGGGCAAAGGCCAGGGCATGCGATGTCATTCTTGTTGGCAGGTACATTATTGTCGAGGAAAATGTCAACAGACTGTTTTTCCGAGGTCACATCAGGATAGAACGTGGTTGAGCAGGTCAGACGGCTCCAGGGCAGCACAAACACTTCCCAGTGACTGCAGCGCTGCATTGCTGTGGCATTAGCGGGTGTATATCAGGACCATGCAGGTTACCATCAATGTCGTCCTTTCTGCTGCTTACGCTGGTTGCTTCTGAATACGCAAAAACAAAAAGAGGCTCTCGTTAACTGTGAAGAGCAAGGGAAACAAATGGTGGTTCTGTTGTCTGGTTCCCTCTGGGGATTCCTCTCTTGTAGTTTATAGATTGCATCTCTTACAGCAAAAAGAAAAGGCCTCCAGCTTATTGAAGGGGAAAAAGTGTAATCTGAGCTTTGCTAGAGTAAATACTGTGGAGTCAGTGGAATGGAGATGGAAAAGCTGAAGGAGTAAATAGAGATGCAGACAAAGCAATATTTGTTTCCTGTATTTCCATTCTTGTCCTTTGTGAAATGTATCACTTGATGCCAGGGATTCGGCCTGTGAAAGTACTCTCTGTGGTGGCGGACTGGAGAAGCCAAACCGTCCTAATGGAAGGAACACGTGCCAATGCTAACAGACAAGAAAGAAAGCAAAGAGGAAATTAGTGAATTTTCAGGCTCTTTGTTCTGTATCTCTTAACATTTTTTGACAAAAATAGGATGTATTGACACTAAATGAATATCACATCTCAGTATGAGTAAGGATTTTCATTTAGCAGAACTGATTTTGATTTCATAGAAATTTAATAGCAGAAATCTATACACAACTTTGTGGACATATGAAATCAACATATGATTTGAAAAAATGTGAAGCACAGACAGTCACATGAATTTCATATTTGCAGACAAATTTAAATAACTCCAGAACATCCCATTACACTTAAAGATCTCTTTGATTCACTGATTTCAGAGCATGAAATAAAAACTGTCCATAACAGTCCCTATAATGGTGTTAAAGCTGCGTATGACTTTCATCAATTTTTCATCAAATCTGTAAAACCTGAGTCATAGCTTAAGTATCATGAATCCATAAGTCTTTCCGTGATTATGCACCTGAATCTCTTCCTTCATGGTGAATGATTTCGAAATGTACTCCACCATAAACAATCCATTTGTTTCCTTCCCACCATGCATGTTGCGACAAATTTCTGAAAATGCCTGATTGATCTACCGGCTCTGTTTGTAAACATGTGATTTGTTTATGGTGGAGTATACTTAGAAGTTGTTCACCGTGAGGGAAGAGATTCAGGTGCGTAATCACGGAATGACTTATGGATTCATGATACTTAGGCTATGACGCAGGTTTTACAGATTTGACGAAAAACTGGTGATGAAAGTCATGTGCAGCTTTAAACTGTTTATCTACTGTGGCAGAACAGAAGTTTAAGCTTAAATCTGCTTCTGCAAAACACATAAGCACACCTTCAGGGTCAGCTCCCGAGTTTTTCTTAAAAATCATAAGATTGTGATGACTGTCTAGCCCCAAGTGACTTCATTTACTTGTAAATTTATTGTACGAAATTGAAGTTACACCCATAAAGGTGGAATAAAATATTTGTGCCTCTTCACATGAAATGACTGTGAGAATGATTTATTCTTGATGGATAAAGTGTAACTGGGACTCGGTATGTGATCATTGCACCTGGTCAAAGGTGATTACTGATGTGTATAAATAGGACTAAAAGGAAGAATGTGTTTGAAAACATTCTTCCAAGTTTATAAGCTACAGTGTATTTTTTGAATCAGTGGTCCACAATTTATTTTTTCTGCTTCAAAGATTAAATGTGCTAAATCATGCTGTAGTAAAATGAATTGGAAAACAAATGACAAAAGTCATGGTCATCTAATGTTTTCCTTGTGTATAATAAAGTGTTATTGCACACATGAATGTATTGTAGTGTGCAGTGTTTTGAAGTCGATCTGGTAGCTCTGAGATGATGATACAGTCTTGGGTTAAAATGTGAAATTGTGAGAATTAATGAGAGACTGGGTTTTACTTCAACCACCCAGCATTAGTGACTTAATTTTTCTTTATTAATGACTTAAACTTGGTAAAGATTCAGTACTTTTCATTCTGGAGGCATTTTACTCCTAGAACAATATCAGAAATAAATGTCGAGTGGGGGTTTTGACTAACGTAGTTTTCACACCTGATAGTGTCATGTTTTTGTTTTTTTTCACTGCATATGTCAGATTTACTTTTCAATTACTATTTTTGCAGCATGTGAATATATCCAACTGTCCTTATTGGATGTCTGCATGTTGTTTATTCTCCTCATTTTCAGCTTTTATCTTCCATTAGTTTTTCGTCGTCTTGTGTTTTTTCCCCGATTGGTCCATAAGTTTAAACTATCCATGAGTTAAAGCAGACCAAGACCAGCTGTTCGGTCTGTACCATGTTCCTGCCAATTTGGTTCAAGTCAAACTGGAAAATCTGCAAATCTGGACAAAACAATGAACACACTCTAGAAATGCTACTCAGTCTTTATGCTATTGTTTATACTATTGCTATGGTTGTATATTTTGTGTGTTTTGTTTAATTTTATGAATTCCTGTTGCTTAAATATCACATACTCTCCCAGACACACAATATTCTTCCATAAATATTAGTAGAACTACATGACAATTATACTGTGTTTTGTTAGGCAAACATATTCTGAAGTTAGATTCCACTACTGATCTCACCTGTCACTGCTTGATTGTCTGATCTTTGTTTTATCCTCACTACAAGTTTATACTGTGTACTATTTGCTTTATCTTGGATTAGTTTATTTTTTTCTCACTCTTTTATCGTCCAACAGCTTCATATTTTTATTTTCATATAGACCAGGTGTTGTGCTGAGCCATTTGTTGTTGTAAAAATGTAATAAAATTTAATAAAAATAATTGGAGGAAAAAAAAAAACTAAGTTACATTCCATCTGACCCTGTTCTAAAGTGCAATTAATTAAACTTTACACAGCCTTTTTTTGAAACAAATAATGCTAAGGTTCACTGATTTAATTTACTGAGACGTTCAAAAGCACTGGGTCTAGGGGAAAATGGGAATAGTCTTCGAACTTCATCACATAACTATAAAGCTGCGGTTTGACAGTTAATGGCTGAGTATATGCATTTAGTTTCCTAGTATCCTGCAGAAGATAAATGGGCTTTTTGTTGCTATGCACTGTGACAGAAAATGAATGTCATACTGCGCCTCTTGATTAAAATTATGATTAATTGCATGGATACTCATGACCGTTCAGTTGCATGTGAAAATTTCCTCATAGGCATCACATGAATAAAATAAATCCTTCTAAGCCTTTATTTTATCCCTGCAGTCCACTGTTGTTTACCATTAAAAGGTAATTTAAAAGACATTTGAACGAGGCTTGTGGTGTTTGTTAGAACAAGAAGCAACCAAAGCACTTTTATCAAACCAAGTGCCTGCCTTGTTACGACCACCTCACAGCAGGTTCTTCCACCCATTTATCTTTACAGATTACATTTCACTATCTATGCAATGTACCATCATTTCCTTCTTTGAATATAGAAAATCCTGCCTGAGGCAAATTTGAAACAAGTGTCTGCATTGTAAAGTATTGCATGAATTTATGCATGTGTCGGCTGTGCAAGTATTAGCCCAGCTGTAATGATATCAGCTTTGGGTTATTGTGTTACACTCCTGCCTTATTGTGAATTCCTAATTGTGTCAGCTAGAATCACAGTTCAATCACGTTAGCATTCTTGGCCACTTTTAACTTCTCCCACCTCACGTTGGCCTTTATGAATTTGCATTAAGAGTCCTGCTTTAACTTTTCATTAGCTTTCTGATTTAGAGTCTGTCACTTCACTTAGGCTGTGTGATGAGCTATGACTTCATACAGTGAAAGGGCAAATATAGAGTGCTAGTGTTCTCTCCGTCGCTGCAACACAAGCGCTGTACTTCACAATGTGCTGATGGAAAGTGCCATCAAAGACAAAGCTCTCCTGGGGAGGCTGATATTGTCTATCATGCAGGGGCACCGGTGTGGGGTTTCAGTGTGGAAGGAGATTGCTCTGCCATGTTTCACACTGGTATTGTCTGTGTAATAAGGCACTCAAGGGTTGTGATAACGTACTATGAAATGGTTAGTCGCTAGCAAATGGTTACTTCTAAATCTGTGTTGATACCTTGATTTGATACTGCATACTCTGCATATTCCCTTTTTCATATTTTGAGCTTAGCAGGGTAGAAATATAATCAGAGACACTAAATCTGTGAACTGTACTTTAAAGGTAGGATAGGAGATGTTTTCCTGGAGCATTTTTTACTATATTGCTTAAAATCTCCTTCACAGCCCGATTGCAACCAGTTAATTAAATGCTCTAACACAAAAATAAAAATTTTTAGTCACCTGTGGAACGGACAGGACTGAAAAAACGCCATCCAATCATTTTAACCGGCCCATCGAAATGATTGAATGGTGATATGTTTATCAAATTCAACTGCCATTTGTCCCTCCCCCTTCTGTGAATACAATCAATACAATGGAGGCGTGGCTTCGGGGGGAAGTCTGAAGAAAGGGGTTTGGACTTTTGAATTGTGTATTTTCAAAATGTAGCTTGCTCAAACCATTTTTCCAGGATCTCCTACCCTACCTTTAATTATTCTGAGAAAAATGCAAATTTATAGATCTTGAAGTGAAAACGCATTTTGAGATGCAGCAAAAATGATTAAACTCTTCGTGATTTGCATGTTGAGCTGTGCAGAGCAATTGATTTAGAAACGATGATTGTCTGTATATGTCACCCTCAGAGATCTATAGATATGAAGAAATAAACATCCCATGTAAGTAATTTGCTGTTACAGCACGATATAAGAGGGCAAAGCTTTAAACCTGCTCCTTTCCTCTGTTTAATCCTGTTTACAACCGAAGCTTACAAGTATCTCCTGTTGTATCTGTTGGTGGTTTGTGGAAGTGAAGATGCCAAGCTAAATGATAGTACCTTCAGGTTCATGTTTAATGGAGGACCTCATTACACATGAAAAATGGGCTGTGTTGTGTAATGGCTGGCTAAACCCAAAGCCTCAAGCAACCACATAGAAATGCTCTAAAGAGGGAGGATACAGTAGGAATGAGGATTTCCTCACTAGAGATTGTGTTGTGTATGTGTTTGTAGATGGTGCTGCGCTGAAGAATACGTTTACCGCATGTCATTTTTATTGGGAAACGCTGTTGATGAGAGGTGTGAAATTCCATTTAGCCTGAAACAGATGTGCTAGTGATAAATTGCTAATGGCATGAGAGTGTTATGTGAAAGGACTGTATTGGCTTGCTGAATGATGCTTTCAGGACGGTGTGCTGATTCAGTAATTTGCTTGGTCAGATCAAGCTGGTAATTCTCTGAGGATGAAAGAGAATAAAGACAGCTTAAGCAGCAGAGGACCTATTGATTTTTGTTTTTCTTTTGCATTCAAACTGGGAAATCTACTTCGAGCATAGTGCTGGTGTTGTGAGGCGTTTTAGGATACACAGCTCCCAAATGTATTCGCTTTAAAGATGCAATGTTTAGGATTCGTAGGGATTTGTTTGAAGAAATATAATTTAATATTCATAGTTCTGTCTCAATTATTGTACGTAACCACCTGGTGTTTTGTTACCTTAAGAGCTGTTTATATCTACATAGGGAGTGAGTCATCTTGTTAGAACAAACCCTGGCTCTTAGGTGGGCATTTTTCATTTTTAGGAGCCACCATGGCTTTGGCTGACCACTTCTTAATTAAAAATTAGTCCAGAGCTTCTCAGCTCATCTTCATTTTCCAAGGAGCATAACCAGATGAAATCAAAAATGCCTGTAGATGCTGTTAGACCGGCATACAACTAGCAATGAAATGTCTTACAGGGGTTGGACAAAATAATGGAAACACCTTCACCTCAAGATGATAATGCCCCAATCCATACAGCTAGAATTGTTAAAGAATGGCATGAGGAACATTCTAATGAAGTTGAGCATCTCGTATGGCCGGCACAGTCCCCAGACCTCAACATTATTGAGCATTTATGGTCAGTTTTAGAGATTCAAGTAAGACGTCGATTTCCACCGCCATCGTCTCTAAAAGAGTTGGAGGGTATTCTAACTGAAGAATGGCTTAAAATTCCTTTGGAAACAATTCACAAGTTGTATGAATCAATACCTCGGAGAATTGAGGCTGTAATTGCCGCAAAAGGCGGACCTACACCATATTAAATTATATTTTGTTGATTTTTTTAAGGTGTTTCCATTATTTTGTCCAACCCCTGTATGTACACAGAGCGAAATTAAACCTATTAAAAGTATGGCAACAGATCTTAAACGTAAAAGTTTCAAAGGTTCAGTGTATGATCTTTATTCCTGTTTCACTCCAATACAGACATTTCTTTAAAAGAGTATTTTCCTCCATTGCTGTGCCTGCACAACCTGCATTTTACGGATTATCTGTCCAAACTACAATGTAAAAGCAAATACAATCTGTACAAACACACAGCCAAACCATTGCTTATGGTGGACTTTACAATGTGGACACCAAAGATAACACTGGACATCACAATGCAAATACAGAGGCTTTAGTCTGTCATGAAGTTGAGCTGCAGCAAGTTAGTTATAAACCTCAGTTACCTAAAGTGTTGGTTTGGGTGTGGAATTGTATTTCCTAGAGCTTAGATTGTGCTGCAGCAGCAGTACATGTGCCCATCTCAAAGGAGTCAAGCAACAATAGACATTCTCTTCATTTTCCCCCTCCACATACAAATTAATAAATCCATTCTGTGACTGAAAACGCTGTTTAAATATGAATGAGATGTCCAAGGCTGATCCTTGTCTATGGTTCCTGCATAAATGTGAAATGTTCTCACTAGAGCCAGACTTTATTTTAGCCATTTAGATCCTCCTAAATCCTCAAAAGTCTTGCACACTGGAACGTCAAATGAAATGGTTGGCTCTTTTTTTTAAGAAATGCTGTCCTTTGTTAAAGGTAGGGTAGAAGATCATGGAAAAACGGTTCAATCAAGCTACATTTAGAAAATACACAATTCAGAAAGCCAAACACCTTCCTTCAGACTTCCCCCAAAGCCACGCCTCCAGAGTACCAGAATGCACAGTGCTTGTTCCTGAGGGTTCACGAGTGCTGCACAGCATCTATCCCCCCCCCCCCCCCCCCCCCCCTGCAGACCCATGCGTATGTCAGAATTCAGGTCTGTTCATCAGTATATTAGATTAGAAGTTGGACTTTTCACTTATTTTGATCCGTGTTCTAAGTAGTCTCGGGCTAGTAAGAACAGCTGATTGCAGTAAGACTGATGTCAGGCTAGCAACCCTCTAAAGTTTGCTTTGGATGCTGTAATCTGTGCATTTCACTATTACGTTTGTCGGCAGAACAGCCCCAATTCATACCTATCTGGCTAACATTACGTTCCCTAGTGATTTATGTTGGTGACAAAACAGTTTGCCGATGAACTTTCCATCCTAATATAGCTAATATAGCTAGCCAAGCTCTGGCTCTGGCTTCGTTTCCTGAACAAGTGCTCTAAGCCCCTGAGAACATGCGATCCGTGCAGGAAGAAGAGTTGAGTTTGATAGACATATCACCATTCAATCATTTTGATGGGCCGGTGAAAGTGATTGGATGGTGTTTTTTCAGTCCTGTCTGTTCTACAGGTGACTAAAAAATTTTTTTTTTGTGTACGTGTTGGAGCATTTAATTAATTGGTTGTAATCGGGGTGTGAAGGGGATTTTAAGCAATATAGCAAAAAAAAACCTCCTTTAAAACATCTCCTACCCTACCTTATACTGGGATGGTAGATCCTAAATGAAGCTCCACAACAGCAGCAGCCATTTGCAGAAGGGTTGTGGATGGCCTGTCACAGATTAGGTTAGTTGGATATTTGAATGGGAGAGACAAATTAGTTGTGATCTGGAACTTCACCACTAGATGCCACTAAATCGTACATCATGCACCTGATATTGAGATCTATTTGCTTCAGTTTGAATAAGGAAGAACAACATAGTTCTCCCTTTTGTAATCCTACACTCTGAAGTAACATCAGTCCACTATGTACAAACTCAAGGAAAACAGGGCTTCTTATTGATTTTCACTCTTGCGGTAACTAGTAGTACACACAACCAAATCCACTCAGTGATCAGCAAGCGAGCCCACATGAACAGACAAGGAGGAAGCACTCGACACATCACAGGGCGATCACATTTCCCGTCAGGATCCTTCCCTGCCCCACACTGAGTTCTAAACCCCAGCCCTCAAGTGACAACCAGACAAATTGGCCTTGAAGAAGCCCAGAGGCAATCAGAGCACAGCACTCGCCCACAATTACTTGTCCTCTAACAAAACGATCAATGTGCTCAGCGAATCTGACTGTTACGAGCTGGGACATGCTAAAATAGACTCTCTGGTTGGGTGGGTCGAGCTGTGAAATAAGGAGAAAGGGAAAGGTTCAAATGGGAATATTTGATAAGGGAAGGCAGTTGATGTCTTCAGCCTGACATGTCCTCGGGCTGTAGAAACTCCATATGTATTAAACCTGCAGGGAGTTTACTGTGATAGACTGATCATTCTGTGATTTTTTTTATGATGATGAAAGCGTAGAAAAGAGATGTAAATATCAAATCATGGCTTGGAATAAATGATAATGAACAGATTAGCTCAATTTCTGCAGTTAGGCAATTAAAATGTCATTTTGCTCCCTTTAAATTTTTGGAGATGCAAGACTAACACAGTACTTTTACATACAGCTCAACATTTAGCCTTGTTGTTTTTACATGGTCCTAATGAGTGCATGTCTTTATTTCTAACAAGAAATATGGGCGAAGTCAAGGGAAGGTTAACATGTGATCAAAAAAAAAAAAAAATTGCAATAATCTACACCAAACATATATTTTTGGGTAGGTAATTACTTATATTTTCAGGAAAATGTATTTTGAAATGAGAAAAAATTTGTTTAAAAAAATTGAGGAATTTTATGAGTGTGAATGTTTTGAAAGTGACAAAGTTTTCTGCTGTCAGTCTGGGTTCATTTTATAAACTCTCATAAATAAACAAAATTTATTCCAAATACAGTGATATTTGACTATTATATTATTTATATCATATTCTAAACACACAGTGTTTAAAATTAATAAATGCATATATCTATGCAAAATACATTTGAATATTAATATTATTTGTGTATTGTAAATATTGTAAAAAAAAATGTATGTGATATTGAGAATTGGAATAAAAATGTTTAATTTAATATTTACTTTTGTTGTCCATCTGTGACATTGCCATTTGTCAAAACTCTTGCTATTTAGGTATGATCAAATATTTTTTTACCTCTAACCAGTTATTAGGTTGTAAAATAGAGGGTTTAAGGTATAACATTTTCATCCTATATTTTAGGATGAAAATGTTATTGGAACTTCACTTTTGAGAACTTTGTAATTCTTGCAAAAAAATATACGTTAGGGTTAGTTTTTGTCCATACATGATGCAGTAGTCTTTGATATTTTTCATTCAGAAATATATGAGACAAAATTTTGCCCCTTGAGTATGTTTAAGACGGCATTTAGACCTTTCAAATTGTTATATTTGTCTTAAACTTGTCTGGTTCAAAAGTTATGAAACTGTGTTGGGTTGTCCATTCGTGATGCCCTTGACCTCGCCCTATGGTAGACTCAGACTCACCTTATCCAATTATGCCATTTGTATGATCAGTTGAATAATCAGATAACACACCAAAAAGTAATGTTGACATAATTGCTGAACATACTGAATATTACTTCAAATACTGACAAATGCATGTGTGCTCATACTCTTGCTCAAACAACAAACCTTATGGTGCCAGAAGACTTTTTGCACAATACTGTATTTATATGTGGTCAGGATAAACAAATGAGTAAATAAGAAGAAATAAAATAAAAATAATAATAATTAAAGCATACATTTTCATTTTGGAAATCTGGAGGATATGGGATGGGGGGTGGTTGTGGGCTACCAGTCTGGAATGGCAGAGAACTGTAGAGTAAATTGTAATGTGAGGATCATGAAAATGTTAATTGTGGTCATATAAAAAGGAATCTCTGGTTGGGTTTGAGCAGAGGAATTGTTCTTTTTTGCAGCCTCAGTTGGTAGTCCCCTCACGTGCCCAGCGCTCTGATTGCCTACCACTGTTTTATAACCTCTGCATGGGTATAACCTATGCTAATATTGATCGCCCTCTCTTTGCAAGTCTGATCAGTGGACCATATTCATATAATGGACGATCGAAATAAGTGATGTGAAAAGGTACTGACACCTGGTTTATCTCTCAGGTCTTATGTGTAAATCGATAGCACATCTACAGTGTGTTGTGTATCTGTGGATGTTTGGATGCGCTGTATTTTTTTTTTTTTTCACTTAAACCAGAACTATATTTTTTCATGGCAGCTGGTCACTGCAGTGGCTGTAAAGTGGCTTTCGCTGGGATTGTGAGTGGGTTCATGTCTCTGTGGCAAGGCTGCTGCTGGTGCATCTGCGTTGACATAGAAGTGCAAAAATACTTGTACATTTCAAGGGGACTTGTGCATGTGTGGGTTGTCACTGTCATCATCAGAACACAAAATGATGGGGTTTTATATACACTACTGCATGAGAAAAATACCTGGATGTAATTTTATATTTGCAAGAAAGAATATATGTGACTAGTTGAATTCATACTCTGTTTTTTTTTTGTTAGATTTGTGCGTATCATCATTGGAAATGCTGATGACCTTAGCATGACTCCACTCGTCCTGACGGCCATCAAACATCATCAGATACACATAGAAACCACACAGCTTCACTATCTAAGTTGTGCTCTCATGATTATTTCATATCTGTCTTATATGTCTCCCTGCTGTTTTGGGAAACTTTCCTTAACCTTTTCGTCATACTCTCTGGTGACACAGTCTGTTATATATACCAATGAACCTCTGTTGATTGGGAATTGGTTAAAGCTTAAATTCAATTCCCTATGACTTTGCAAACAAAATAAATTAAATAACTGATGTGTAACCCATGTCTGAGGGAAGGAATAAAAAGCAGTATACTTCTGGCTGAGAATGAAGGTTTACGGAGATGTTTCCTGTCAGATCCAAAGACATGCACTGATAGGTTAATTGGTCAACCTAAAATTGCCAGTAGGTGTGAATGTGAGAGTGATTGGTTGTTTGTCTCTATATGTTGGCCCTGCGTTGAACTGGTGACTTGTTCAGGGTTTACCCCGCCTTCGTCTATAGGTAGCTGGAATCAGCTCCAGTACCCCCTGTGACCCTAGTGAGGATAAAACAGGTTCAGATAATGAATGAATGAATGAATGAATGAATGCTTCCTGTCAGAGGTGGGAATTAGAGGTGGGTGTATAGCTGTGTTTATTACCCCGCCCCCTGAAAGGTATTGGGTCTGTTTGTTTGTTTCTTTCTCTCTTTCTTTCTCTAGCAGCAAAACTATTGCTTCAATTCATACCAAATCGGGTTTATAGATTGCCAGTGACCCAGAATAGAATCCATTACATTTTGGAACAGTAGGTCAAAGTCTAAATTTCATATGAATTTGTTAAATCTTTTTTTTTTTTCCCATTTACTTATAATGGGCGAAATTTCACATGTCTGTAGCAGCAAAACTATTGGTTGAATTCATACCAAATTGGGTTTATAGATTGCCAGTGACCTACAATAGATGTCATTACATTTTGAGAAAAGTAGGTCAAAGTTCCAATTTTTATGAATTTTTAAAAGTCTTTTTTCATCCATTTTACTTATAATGGGCAAAATTTCAAATGTCCATAAATACATACATTTTGTTTCAATTTACTTCAGACTTGGCACATATATAGAGGCAATTGATATGCTGACATAATTGCATGCATAGACATGATGACATCAGCTGGATCGATGCTAAAATAAGCTGCAATATGTGCGAGGGGCAGGGTTTGTTGTGCCTGGCACCACTTGTTATGAAGTGGTTTGCCTTGGATGAAGTGACAAAATATGAGTGAGAAGAATTTTCAATGCCACATATGCTCAGCACATTGTTTGACACCATCTAGCCTTTCATTATAATTGATTATTTTAATGCAATGCTGAAATGGTAAAAACAATGTAACCTCCTCATCTGAGCAGCTTCAGCTACAACTAGAGATGCTCTCAGTATTACGCTGTATGCACTCAGATCTGCGTGTTTTCTACTTTTTAACACTCTTTTTTAACACATCTTAAAGTGCTAATTGAAAAGCTGTGATCTTAAATAACCATTTTTTTCAAGCTTTGAATTATTCAGGCCTGTTTTCTTGTACCACTGCCTACCAAACTGAGTTTAGACTGTATCCACTCAGTCCTTACATGCTCTCAAATGAATTTGGTCGATTTTGTGTTGCTGAAGTATAAAGACTGGAAATGAAATTCATCGATTGTCTGCAATTGACCCCCCCCCCCCCCCCCCCCCAGGTCCAGATACAGAACTGTGACGCCATAGCTTGACCATGAAATTGGATTTTATTATGCTTGCCGTGTCTGCGCTGTTGGACTTTAACCCTTTCAGTTATGTTTCATCAAAAAGAGGTGACTGACCGACCACTAAATGTTTATTACAGCTAAATGTTGTGATGATCTGACAGGAGAATTACTGTGATGCTTAATTGATGTCAGGGCAGCTATATTACATTATATCACAGCAGCTGGCGGGGCTTCATAACTTTCCTCAAGGGTATTTCACAAGGCAGATGCCTGCTATAACTCCTCCACTTAAAGGAAGTCTGCTCCGAACTGCAACATGTTAGAGGAACATTATCGAACTGAAAATTCAACTGGAGTTCAAGACTGTTTTTCTTCCTCTGATGTTTCAGCAGATGGGGAAACCTTTCATATTGTGGTTTTCATCATGAAATATGAGGAGACATGCTGTATTAACCACAAAACTGTGTGTTCGCAAAGTCACATTCTCCATGAAAGATGCAGTGTTTGAGATTTAGGAGGAGCTATTAGCATAAATGGAATGTAATATTCA
This sequence comes from Sphaeramia orbicularis, assembly GCF_902148855.1. Taxonomy (NCBI): domain Eukaryota; kingdom Metazoa; phylum Chordata; class Actinopteri; order Kurtiformes; family Apogonidae; genus Sphaeramia; species Sphaeramia orbicularis. Next base: position 28,581,207 of record NC_043974.1, read on the forward strand.
TAATTACACTATAATTAGTGTATTATCACCAAATTGAATTCAGTTCAGTCGTGTGTGGTTGATGCACGATAATTATCACATTCAGTGACTTCAATTATGTGTCCCTCAGTTTACAACATGCAGTCACATACTGTGCAGATAGGTACGCTCTCCTAATAAACTTTTTTTCTTTACTCATTCCTCTAATTCTGCAAATTGTGGTATTAGGAAATAATTTTAATTGAAGTATTCAGCTCTGGCATTTATGTATTTGTCCAAAACTTAGAGGGAGTACATATCTAATGTAATGTAGCCACAATGTAATGTCATGTAAACATGCTTGGAGTGTGTGTGACAGACTCCAGTGAGACGAATAAGAGTGAATGGTTGGATGTGAATACAATTTTTATAGAGATGGAGTTATAGAAATGCATTTTTTATGGCTTTTTGTATGTTTTAGTTTTTATTTATGTCTATTTTTTTAATGATAAAGTCAGCCTGCCCAGGGACTACTGGTGGAAATTAGCACTAGTGCTACAACCTGGCACACTACATCTATCTTTTTTAAGGTTAGTGTATATTGTGCATTGTCCCTGTCTAAATAAATAAATAAAAAGAAAAAGAAAATCTATGTCTGTCTCATCTGTTCCACAGTGGCTCTTATGCTGCTTCGGCATCATCTGCTGTACTGATTCCAACTTTTGTCAGCTTGCATCAGTTCTGGCAGTAGCACACTGCAGGTGTAATGCTCCCTGAGAGAGGCTGGTCTTTATAACGACGCAGCATGAACATATTGTAACATCATGTTCCACAACAAGTAACACAACAAACAGAGCTTAAACTTACGGCTTAGTTGTTATTTCCAAAATAAAATGTTGTTGTGGTTGATTTGTCAAGATTATGCCAACTCGAAAATTTGCTCTGACATTTTTAGAAATATCCCAGTAGCATGGTTTGGTGACACACATAAATATTGGCACAGCAACAATTCTAGCTTGACCAAAGTATGATCTGCATACTTGGAGGTCACGCTGAGTTTAACTTTGACTCACATGGAAACTCAGTGAACTTGACCTGGTGGTTTGTCCTCTTATGTAGTAGAAACACTATAAAAGCCATCTGTCAAGGAAAGTCATGCTGATACCATCAGTAAAAAGTGGCATTTGTTTTATAGGAAACGAGTGCTACATCTGTATGGCTGGACTATGATCAGTAATCGGTCAGAATCTGTGTCTGCTTTCTATTTCTGGCACTATTTACACATTTGCATATTTCTAGTTGAGGGTTGCATAGCGGTTACATGTGGTTTGATTCATCCAATGCTCCAGCTAAGCCTGATTTTGTTGGAAATCCCATTGTATCCTGGGGTCTTAACTGAGATGTTTTCTGCTTTTTCCTTTGTTAATGATCAGTGGATAATGGCTTAATTATGCCCTTCATGCATCAGTTGGTGTTTTTCTTTGGATGTTCAATATGAAAAGGCATATTTCTACATGCAGAGTCTGTTTGGGATGCTTTTCCTATCCACTGTGGTCCTGACTTGGTGCACATCCTGACATGAAACAGAATAAATCATTGCTAGATTGTTGTTTTTACCTTGCAATGAGCCTTCTATATCTGAGGAACCAGTCCTCTCCAGTGGAGTCTGTTATGTTGTTTCTATAGTATTCCAAACCAAGTAGAGTCCTTTCATGTTTTCCCACTTTTCGTGACCACTGTAGATCCTCATACCTACTCATAATGGAAATGGAACTGGTTGCAATCTTTGACCTCATTAAGGAGGTGAAAATTAAGTTAAGTCATATGAACCCATTAATGTATTTTCTTCCTGTTTGGTCCCTTTCCCTCTGGTCATTCCTAGAAAGCTGAGAAGCACAGGCTTAAAGGCTGATGTGTGTCCTCCACCAGAGATGGATGACATGGTGCAGCAGTCCCTAACTGCATTAAAAGACCCCTGCTTCCACTATTTTTCTTCTCCCTAGGGCATAGAAAATTCTGAGCTGTGGCTAGAAAGCTCACCTTAGGTTGGTGTGTGTGTGTTCAGAGCATGTGGAGTTTCCTCAGCTGTTCGTGTATTTGATCACTGCTAGAGGAAATTCTCCTAAACTTAATTTCCCTGCTTCTTGAAAATGATTACATTAACATTAGAGTTTACTGGTACCACTGTAACAAATGCACAGCAAACAGCACTCACTGCAATTTCCACCAGCCTCACATTAAAGCTTCAGTGTAGCTTACTGTAATTGACTCCTGCAAATAGTTTAATGAAAATCAACCACATAGACTTGCTGGTTTTCAGAATTGTGTTCTGATTTAGTATCAAAACAATGAAAAAAACCTACCTACCAAGGAACACACATACCACAGTGCCTCCGGTGCCTGGTTAGGAAACATAATCCCTCCCTCAGGTGAGCGCTGGAATGTATTCAGCAGCTTTATTTGTCATATGCAGTTGGTGGGTGGAAGCAGAAAAGGATAAAGGGAATATATGAGGGAGGGAGCAGTCAAGATGGACATACCTGTGTGCATGTGTGTACACTAATGTGATGGCACCACATAGACACAGCATAACATTACTGCAGCAGCCTGACAAAAAAATCAGCGAAGCAAGGGGGGGTGGGGGATAAAGAGAACAAATTGGCAGCCCCCGTCATTCATATAATTGCTCACACCGCATGCTACTTCACATCCGCATATGGGTTATCAATGAGCCATGACTGGATCAATTAAAGATATGCATTACTCATAACATGCCATTAACAAGCACAGCTGCCGGCGTCAATATGGCCATTGCCCACCTGACATTCCCATATGATTTCTGTATCATTAACTTTCCCCTCATGGGAGAATTCCGTGTTTGTGTTCACCTCACTCTGAACTGAAGCGTCTCAACCAGGACAACACTGTCAGAGCTCAGTATTTACCACGCAATGCATAATTCAGACAGACATTTCTGCCAGTCAAGTTAACCCCATGTAATTTTTATGAGGAACTCAACCTACTTCTGTTGGGTACACCGTAGACGAGGTGGTTTTGGAGATGGATTTGATAGGGTGAAAGGTCAGGCGGTACGGTGTGGTATGGAGGTGAATTTCAAGGTTATTGTATCTGTGGTATCTCCTCTGGGACTGGTGTGAAGCAAATGGAACAGACTATGTACAGTAGTGGTTACATGGCAGAGGATTGGAGTGTGATTAATTCATAGATTTGTGCACTCAGTTATGCATGACTTACATTGTATTGCATGCATTGCTCACGTAGGTGGTTTACCAACTGTATTGTGTTACAGTTTTTCCTCTTACTCACTAAGGAAATGTGGGTGATGCTGTAACTAAATCAAGCGTCAGAAAAAGTAATTGCGTTTCCATTTTATCTCTTTTTTTAATTAAAAGTGTAGGCTTTGTTTTCTTTGTTATATGATGGCTCAGTCCTAATGTTGACATCACATTTATCTTTATTATATATTCTGTTGGTTTGAATACCCTGAATGCTTAATAAATTCTTGACTCCTGGTAGATCTTGCCCTGAAACTTGGAGTTAAAAACAAGACTCCGACCCCCATGATGCCTAGCCTCACCAGCCTAAGTAATTGTCCCAATTGTTTTACATTAAAGGAGTGATTTTTTTTTTTTTTTTAATGGAATTCTGCATTTTAAAACATTTCCCTGTGATCTACATAAACTGTAAATACTATGCTTGGGTCTGAATTCTTCATTAATTCAACTCCACAGGTCCATCTTCAACCCTATTTCTGAGTAATGATACCAGAAAGGTTGTTTTGAGTGCTGGCCCTTTAAATGCAAATGAGCCAATGATGCCCCGCCCCCTCCAGGTTGTTGACTGTACGCTCTGTCCCGTTCAACCACTTGTGCTCGTTAATACAACCAACAACTGAACATTTTCGGCAATCAACTCAAAGTTTGGACATATTTTCTGTTTTTACTACAACCACTGTTGCTGACAAACAGTTCTGTTGTACTCAGAGAAATGTTCATCGGAAGTCTTGACCTTACGTGTGCAAATGTTGTGACGTAATGAATTATGCATGTAACAAATTAAGCAGGAATTGAATCAGGTTGTAGAAATCCACTCGATTTTTTTGCCAAAATGAATATAAAGATAGTTTTGCAGCACCTGGAGGGTTCAAATTCAAACTTTTTGAACTATTAGGGTCCAAATACACAAATAAATGCACCAAAGACTAATAAGAGTGGGTTTTGCAAAATATGACCCCTTAAAGGCTAAACCTGTTGCACTGCTGCATTCACAGGCCAAATGTTCATGCCTTGAAGGTCGTTTGTGACTGAGTGCCTGCAAATGTAAAGATTTTTTGTTTTCAATTATGTCCTTCAGCGTCACTTTAGATTCAACACTGGTCTTCTCTCTTTATATTAACCTGCATTTGCTTTTGTTTTTTTTTTCATATTGCCACTTTGTAACAAATTCCGACCTCCAATATTTATGCTTGTAGTTTCCATCAAATACAAATGTTAAAGATGTCTTGTGCATAATTTTCTCATAGTCAGAGGTGTCAAAAGTATTCACATTCATTCCTCAGGTAGAAGTATAAATACTTAGGTTTAAAGACTTCTGTAGAAGCTGAACTTGAACTCAAGCTTTTTACTCAAGTAAAAGTATAAAAGTACTGGTTTCAAAACTTAAAGTGTAAAAGTAAATTTAAGGGGAAAAAATGGCATTCGGACAAAAGCTTAGGTGGTGCCACAGGGGCTTCTAGTGCACTACCCCACCTCCCCAAAAAAACTTTTTCTAAAGGCCATAATGACTATAATGTTATATTAAAATGTTAATGTAAAATATGGGGTGCACTAGGCTACCTGTTTCAGTCACATATATGCCCTTTGAAAATGAATGCATTTGAGTACAATGCAAATGTATTAAAGAACCATATATGTGTACTACTGAGCATTAACATGTGTTTCATGGAGTGGAAGGTACGATGACTAGTTGAATATAAGTATTGGAATGGTGCAAAAAGTCAGTTGCGATGGATGGCGTACAGACCAGTAGGGTGTTGGAATGTTATATTTTTATACTTCTCATCCAACCACAATCAAATTCACTCTATCTGGGTGGTGTGATTTATCTGGATAGTTTTTTTTTTAATTTGAATGATGACAAGACAGAATGAAAAAGGAGTAAGGAGGTTATTTTTCAAATGTGTGAAGAAAGTACAGATAATTGCGTGAAAATGTAAGGAGTCAAAGTAAAAAGTCGGCTGAAAAATAATTACTCCAGTAAAGTATAGATAACCAAAATTTCTACTTAAGTAAGTTAACTAAGTATTTGTACTTCGTTACTTGACACCTCTGCTCATAGTTGATACATTGGGTATTTGTGGAAACTCCCACCAGGATTTAAGTAAAGCTCTGATTTCACAGCTGATGCACCTTCATTTAAACTCCTTTCAGTGTGTTTTTTATGTCCTCTGTATTTTTACCTCCACCAGTGCTGCAAAATTAACAGCGCTTTTTGGAGAAAACAAAATTGGATTTTCTTTGTCTCGTCATGTTACTAACAGCATTAATCACACGGTATGTTCGTTGCTGCCAGTGCAAAGTGTTTGCAACTGAATTAACCTGACAGGGGATGTACTGTGCTGTAGCTCTCAGTCAGAACTCAGACTGTGGCAAGTAGTGTTCAACCTTTGTTCTCTTTGCAGAGTAGGCACATTAGTGTATTTGTTGTCGGAACATAAAGGCATTGCAAACTAATATGAGAACATTTTGTTTGCAAGCTTGCATAATATACACTGTAGTGCCTATGTGAGCTGAAATTTTTCTATTATGTTGTTGATACTCAAGACCACTTTATGGATTTCTTTTATTGACCAAGTCCTTGTTGCAGATCAGATTTGCCGACACAGAAGATGCTTAACAGTACTTAAATGCATACAGGCTTTTTTTTTAGTGTAGCATAAAGCAAATCCCCTCTTTGTATCGTCTCCCAGTCTGTTGAGATTAATGGCTAAAAGTAGTTGGCTCAGATTCAGCTTTTAAATTAAACAGTAAACACGTCTTTAAGGGATGCTCTAATCTAATTTTGCACTGCTGCTATTGACATTTCAACCATTTGCTGGCTTCCCTCCAGATAAGATTGATAATGACGAGGTAAAGCTACCGTTTCCAACAGACATCTTCATCCCTTTTTCACAGCCCCGCAAAGGGAACTGAACGCCGGTATAACATGATGAAATGCATGCTGCAACTTCCCAGCTCCGATATGCAATCTGGCATTGATGTCGGAAACATCAGAGAGGAGATGATACTTGTTGTGTTACACTTAGCCACTAGCGCTGTTAGCATTTGGAGCTGCAGGCTTTTGTGAGAACATGACTTTCAACATGTTTTGCCATTTACATTAGAAAAGCGTTACCCCTTAACTCTTTATTAATACGGAACTGATGCATTCTAGGAGGGGCGTGAGCGTCACCATAGTGCTAGCATCATTGACATGGTTAGTGTTTCACCTGTCACTGCCAGTGATGAGCTGTCAGCAAAGCCAGCCTAATAGATTTTAGATGAGATCGTGGCCTGAGGCAGTTGATGAATGTGTCATTCATGGCTGTTTATGACCTCGGCACAGCCAAGCACTGTTCAAGGTTGTCCAACCAAGGACACACAATTACATTACTCAGCTTGTATTTAGAGTCTGTGTAAAGTAATACAGAGGTTTGTCTCTAAACACATGGCACATGTTAAAAATCTCAGATAATTTAAAAAGAGTATGAACTATGTAGAGATGAAGTTCAACTGTGAAGCTGTTGTGCATCAGTTTTGTGTTCAAGGTTTGTGTGACAGTCTGAGTTGGTGTCCCACATGAGTAGCTCCTACCTGAAGATTATAATGATTTAAAAAGAAAAGAAAAAAAAACAAGATGCAGTTTGAAGCAGTTACTCTCCTTGATATTGACAAGACAGTGATGCAGATTGTTCATGTGCATAAATGGAAAAGAATATCTAACACAAAATAAATAACTGATATGGAAGCTAAACAATGCACTGCTACAAACAAAACCACCACAAAAGGTCAACCAAAAAAAAAAAATTGGTTAATTGACATCATCCATTAGACATTAGACTGCCCTGTCCAACAGTTTCTATGTTCTGTGAGATTATGCAACTGTTTTGTCAGTGGATTGTTGTGGTTTTTAGTGAGTGACGGCTTTGAAAGTGCTGTCTGACGTCAAGTTAAAGCAGTCAGCAGACACACTCCCAGCATTTCAGATCAGAGAATACTGCCTGTTTTTTCCATGATTTCCAAACCATAAAAGTAAATACTGATTTTATGAAGTCAGTCACTATTGGCTTGGCGGTTGATAGATTTTTCGATGCAGTGACAAACTAGGTAACAGAGCCGCACAATATATTGCTTGAGCATCGTCATTGCAATGTACATTCACACAGTAGTCAAATGTAGGAAGCAAATGAACTCGACGGGTACCTGACACACACTGCGCACAGCGATCCACCAATCACAATCGTTCTTAATCAGTTTGCCGAAGCAGACCACGCCCCTGCACATGGAGGGAGTCGCTGGTAACAACATTGAAAAATGAGCAACGAACAAGTGAAAATCACCGTAAATGAAGACTTGGTGCCAAAAAGAAAAGCAGCGTTAGTTATTTGGAACTATTTCGGCTACAAGAAGGAAGATACTGAAACAAGCGTTCTGTGTCACCACAACGAGAGGAAACACAACTAATTTGTTTGACCCTTTACGTCAGCACCACACAGCTATTATATCCTCCTGAGTATTTTTTCATATCGCAATGTATATCCGTATATATGTCCGTTTTTTCCACTATTGTGCAGCCCTACTTGGTAAGCATTTGTTTCTGCTATAGGAAAGGATGTGCTGACTAAAATCGAGACTTCACACAGATTATTAATTTGGTCATGCTAGCACTTGTGCACTTTTAGCATGACTGATGATGACACACTTGTTCTTTATAGTTTCAACCCAATGACGCTAATATGAAGGCAAACATGAGTAATGAGGAAGCTCTTTAGAATCATCTACAGGCTGCTTCTCACTAGTTGCATATCTGCAGACTGTGCCTTTTATAGTAAAATGTTACTTGTAAGCGTCTTTGTTTTTGTGTTGTTCAGTGGAGCAGAGGTACCATAAAAGCCACATTAATAATTTTTAATGTGCACATCATTTTGCATGACCTTACACTTGGGATGAATTGTGTTCTCCCACCTCAACAAGATATGTCCCTGAAATACACAGAGCTGATTAAATAAACACATATTTAATAATACATCTCAGAGTTCAGTATCATTTCTTATGCAGAGGGCTTAACTGCTCCCTTGCTAACTGTAGCGCAGCACAATTGCGTTACATAGTGTGTTGAATGATAATATACAGTATGTGATATTGCTAAAATGAAGTGGAGTGAGGAGTAATGTTTATTGCTGTTGGGGTTTAGGACCGCTCCAATCCAAAGGAGCATTAAATTATATTTTCATCTAGAATCTGGATTGCTTATTTAGCAATATTTGTGGCCCCAGATAGTTGTGGCAGTCATAACAGTGATGGCACTGTGGAAGGCTTTATTGAGTTCATCCTCACTAGTTTTTTCAAAGATGAATCAGGTGTGAGAACTTATGATTCAGTGCTCATTATTGTGCAATATCCACGGTGTTAAGAAGCAATGAAATGGTTTGGGTCGGGAAAATATAAACAGAATTATGATGTCCTTGTGACCATCTGTGCAGATTTATCATCTGTTGCTACTGGGTATGAATTTTGATCCTGATATATTTTGACTTGACCCTGATACATGTTACACTTGGCTGAGTAGAAAAGCACCAGTCTTGCAGCGTTATTGTGACTTTTAGTTGTTGGCTTGGACACTTTTCCGCGTCCTGTATGGCTCACTGATCTGTAACAAAGGGCTCAGTGTCACAGTGACAGCAGCTACGTGTCAGGGTGTAATAAAAGAATGTGACACAGGCCGAGCCTATAGGGTGCACAATGGCGGCAGGTGGGGCTCTGCTAATGATGGATCGAGTCGAGTGGCCTAACTGTAACTGTAACTGCTTGGCTGCCGTCCATGTTTGGACAGTCCCATTCAACCACTGGCGCAGGATGTTTTTCTAAATCTGTGTTGCCTCTTATCTGCAGTCAGACTGTAGTAAAGAGGGGTTATGTGCTTTTAGTTAGCAGCTGTTTCCTTGTAAAACTGAATTTCCTCGTGCTTTATGGTGCAACAGGAACACCCGATTAAAATTATGACTGTGGCCAGCTCCTCAGGTTTTAGTATGGCTGGAAGAAGACTGTGAGCTAGGATGTGTCACCGAAGGTAGTACTGAGTCATATGTTTCTTCTCATTCGTTCATTCACTTCATTTATTTATTTGTTTTGAGCAGAAGAAAAAATCAAGCATCTTTTGTGTACAAGGAGCGAATGGCAGAGCAAATACATTAATAAATAAAGGTGATGAAGACAAAATAGCAATTGCCATGTACACTAGTAATAAAATAAATTCAATATGTACTACTCAAAAAGGAGTGGGAAGAAGAAAACTTATTAAATCCCACCCCCATCTCACGTTTATATAACATAAACACATTACTTTTGCTTCCTTAACGATATAATAACATTTGTTTAGAGTCCTAATAATGTAAATAAGAGATAGTGAACAGACTGAAGTATAATACACATTAGGGGCGTGTATTGGCAAGAATCTGGCGATACGATACAAATCACAATACAAGGATCACGATACGATATATCCTGATATATCATGATACTGTTAAAAAGGCAATTTGTGTTTGTTTCATTTTTTCTAAATGATTATTTCCTTGAAGACTTGAATTACACCCGAAATATGCACAAATACTAAACACATTTTTATTTGACCACAACAGGATCTAATGCTATATCACAAAATTTTCCTGTGTTAAGACTTAAATTATGTTTTACAGACATTACAGTTTAAGATCCTGCTCAAATGTTCATATTCTATTAGATCATAACTAAGATCATAACATTGTTTTTATGCAATCCCAACCAAGGAATTAACGTTTGCCTCTCTCAGGCAGTAAAACGTGCTTTTAGGATGCTTCAAATAACCATTATTTAATAAAATGGTGTTAAATAATAATAAGATATAAAGAATAAAGCAAAAAGGAAACAAAAATGAACCTCTGCGATATCTGCATTTGAATAAATGCCTAAAAATATCAATACAGTACTTTTTAGTATTGATACAGTATCGTGAAATGAAATATCACAATATATTGCAGAACTGATAGTTTCTTTCTTTCTCCCTATTACACATAGTAACTATCTAAATGATGGTCTGCATAACTTAGAATATACAGGGTGGGGAAGCAAAATTTACAATGAACATTTAGTTGTTTTTTCTCAGCAGGCACTACGTCAGTTGTTTTGAAACCAAACATATATTGATGTCATAATCATACCTAACACTATTATCCATACCTTTTCAGAAACTTTTGCTCATATGAGTAATCAGGAAAGCAAACGTCAAAGAGTGTGTGATTTGCTGAATGCACTCGTCACACCAAAGGAGATTTCAAAAATAGTTGGAGTGTCCATAAAGACTGTTTATAATGGAAAGAAGAGAATGACTATGAGCAAAACTATTACGAGAAAGTCTGGAAGTGGAGGAAGCAACAAAAAACGTACCAAAGCTTTTATTAAAGCTCTCAAATCCAAAATCCTAAAGGATCCAACCAAATCCATGAGAAAAATGGAAATTGAACTTGAGGAAGACAACAAGACCGTTAGAAATGCAGTAAAATATGATTTGAAGATTTAAATTCTCATGACTTTCAATAAACTAATTGGTCATGCACTGTCTTTCAATCCCTGCCTTAAAATATTGTAAATTTTGCTTCCCCACCCTGTATTTCAACAATAATCGCATGTCAACAGTGGTAATGGGAGTGACACATACCACAGTCAGTAATTTGTCTAAGACAGAAGGGAGTTAAGTCCTATAAACAATAAACAAAATGTGTATTAAGTTGACTGTATTTTTAGAGGCATGCAAAGTTACACAGATAATAAGGCAGTTATTTGTCTGCTTATCAGAACAGCAGTTTTCCTCATAAACTTCTGTGCACATCAAAGCTGTGCTCAGTGCAGTATGCCAAGGTTTCTTATTATTTATTCTACATGTCTCCAAAAGAACTGTGCTACCTTGTTGTACACTGCAGACAAGGAGGAGTTTGTAAGCCAAGATGCAGTGCCAAATAAATTGGTGGATGCATTGTGGTTCAGTGGACAGAAAAAAAAAAAAAACAAAAAAAAAAAAACGTGGCTTAGGTGCCCTGCTTGGTGGAAATCAGGTTTTTGTTTTTGCGCTGCCGTATGAAGGCAGATAACCTTTTCACTGGACTGTATTTGTCTGTGATTGATGGCAGTTGGATGCGGTGCACAACACGAAGCCCGGTGCCTACTGATTCAGACCATCTGGGCAGGTAATGCAGCCTGTTGTCACTGCAGCAACATATCACGGTTAAGCCGCATTCAGGATGAAGCTGGTCTGTTTGCAGGTGACTGCAGTGGTGCTAATTGTCCTAACTACGCTCTGCAGACATTTTTATTATTGCATTGTTATTGCTTTTGTTGTTAATTGTTGTTGTTGTCAACTCGCTCACATAGGGATCCCCTGCCGCTGCAGTGTGGCTTGGAAAATATGCCTTATGACAACCTCAGTCGGTGCACACTGTGTTACTTATGTCCTCTGACGACCGGTCTCAATTGGTGTGTAATTAGTAACAGCAGGTTGCAGAATCTTAGGAAAATTAGTGTCTGGATGTTGGACCCACTGTTGTGAAGAACTCCTTAAATATTTGTTCTTCTGCTCTTTTCATGTCAGTTTTATTTTGATAGTAGTGCGTAGTTGTACTGTACTAGGATCAGTTACCGCTGTTTCCTGAGCTCATTATTAATATTCCAAAAAAGTGCTCAATAGAGGATGACCGCAAAGCCATTTTCCTGTTTTCCATTAGGGTAGACACTTCCATTTCCTGTATTGATGCATTCATTCTCATCTTCTCCCTGCAAAAGAAGCACAATTCATTAATTTTTTTTTTTGCCCCATGGTGATGACTTGCCACTGAAAAGGCTTAATGTGTGTCATTTTCCCACAGTCTTTCCATTTCATTTCCTCTTGAAACAGTGCTGCTCGCTTGCACTTTCAAGAAAATGTTGCAGGAAAGTCGGTGATTGCTGCCCAGATTCTTCCTTTCACAACCACAACCATTACACAGACGTGGCTGCCTTGTGTTTTCTGTGTCATCATGTCCTAATATATACTGGAAGGGAATCCTTCACAGTTAGTTATAGTGGGAGCCTTGACACCTTGCAGCATGGTTTTGACAAGCCATGCGCTACGTCATGGAAAAAAAGGAACACGTCTGCTCTCCATTATTTACATTGTTCTTTCAAGGATCTTTTAGGGGTCCCTGATATTTGTCATAAACTCCATGTTGCATGTAATCTGTAGCTGCTCAGACGCTGAGTGGTTTTGATCTAAGTCCTGATGATGTGGGCAGAATGAAATCTTATCATGCTTTTGCTTTTAGCAAGATGATATGAGCCTTCTGCCTGTCAGTTGTAATACAAACAGAACAAACTGAAGTTTATCTCTCCAACTTGGAGATGTAGAAAGCTGGTTGAGTGCCTTGTGTTCTTAAAATAAACCCACTCTGCCCTCTACTGTTCAAACTATGACATTGCATTTTTTTTAGTCGTAGATAATGTGAGACTAAGAGCAACTAATGCACTGATTTGTATGGTATTTTGTGTTTTATTGTATGAAAAGCTTCAATTAGAAAACTTTAACCCATTAAGACCCAGTGCTACTTTTGTGTTAGTTCCCAGATAATTTTTTCTCTCTATTTAACCTTTCTTATAGGATTTTTCACCATTTATCATAATACTATCTTCTCCATTTTGAGTTTTTTCAGTGAAAATCAGGTATTTTCCTATTTTTATTTTACTGATCATGTACTTTAATCATCATGCTGAGGTTACATTTGAGGCTTATCACACCAAAAACAGAGAAAACTTGAGGAAAAAGTGACTTTTTCAGCAAAGATATCAATAATTGAACGTAAAAACAAGTGTCTCCATCCAATGTTATTGATCCTACTCCACCATTTATTTACATGTACTGATAGGATTAGTGGATCAACAGGTATTAAACAGTTTACATCAGTAGGTGGTTTTGGTCACTGGTGTGTATGTGGGTCTTTATGGGTTAAACTGTATAGTTGAATGAGGTATATTTTTTCAAATCTAGCATGATTTTTTTTTCTTATATTTTTAATGTAGAAAATTTAAAAATTGCTCCAATGGAAATGGCTGCAAAAAGGCCATTTTAGAACTTATCAGTATTTGCGTATTTTTAGTCATGCTGTTGTGAATTTAGAATTTTTAATAAAATAATTGGACTATTGTGTGAGGGAAAGCACATTGAACTGAAATTATTATTCACTGCAGTGTATCTGTTTTATTATGTGTCATTACTGAGATCCAGTGTTTATAGAAGCTCCTCATTACTACTTGTTCATGTTCTTACAGTAGGTTTTATTTGCCTCAGTACCTGCAGCAGTTGAGGTTTTTTGCCTCTTGGGGGCAGCAAAAGTCTGAATAAACAATTTTATGTAAACCCAATAGCTGCTTTTTTTCCTATACTGACCTGCTCTTATTTCCCTGATGAATTAAAGTCCTGTTTATTTTCACTTCAACTCTCTCTGAAACTGGTTTAATCTTCATGGAGTTATGTGTCTCCAATAGCTAAATGCTACCTTTGTCTATGTGCTGTTTACTACATATGACCCCCTTTTACACAAACAATTCAGTCTGTTGATATAAATATATTGAGCCGCTTTTGGAGCTAATTTCTCCAGAGGATTTTAATTTAGTTTGGTCCTAATGTGCTTTAATTATCTTATATTGTGCTAAATGCTGTCTCTCATTCTTTACTAGATTAAAATGAATGGCGATCAACTGTGTTTTTATGGTATTTTTCTACCTTACCAGCGCGGCTCACATTCACACAGAGACATGGGGATTTAAACCACCAACTCTACAGTTTATAGACACCCCTTCAACCAATGCTGCTTCATTTTATCTTGTAATTTATGACACCAAGTGCAGCAGTTGCCTATAATATAGCATTCACAGTCTGATTTATATGTTGGAGAGTAATAGGAGTCAAATTGATCAACTCTCCTGTTTCAGTTGAGTCCCTGGTTCTTAATTTATCAATGCCAGGACCTTCTTTTGTCTTAAATGAAGAGGCACATTAGTTTTATTGAGCAGATGTCTCCTCTCTAGCTTGTATGTGTCAATCTGAAAGGCAGTGGAACAACACTGAGGCTTCGAATTTACATTGTAAAACAGGTTCATCTGGGAGCAGACACTCTCAAAGCGTAGTGTGAATTATGTTAAAATGAATTAATTGAATCTTTATTTTGAACATGCAGAACAGTGAAATAAATAGATATAGGGATGTCTGTAATTACTGCAACATGTCCGGAAATGAGTAGGCTGAAGCAAATGCTTATTCATCTCTACCCTAAATTTAACTCATTACAATGCAACCCACAAACTGGTAAACTGTTATTAACCCATAAAGACCCAGTACTACTTTTGTGCCAGTTCCCAAATGAATTTTTCTCTTTATTTTCACCTTTCTTAAGTGATTTGTTACCATTTATTATAATATTATGCTCTGTATTTTGTGCTTTTTCTGTGATAATCATGTATTTTCCTGTATTTAATTTACTGATCATATAGATGTTCATCCTTGAATTTCCTCCTTGGGGGATCAACAAAGTATATCTGATCTTAAAAGCTCAGAGTAAAGTTGAGAGTTATTATATCAAAATCTAGAAAAACTGAAGAAAAGTGACTTTTTTCGACAAAATCTCTCTTTAACTGAACATAAACCCAGTGTGTCTATCCGCTGTCATTGATCCAACTCCATGGGTTTTACTGGTGCATCAAGGTTGTAGAAGATGACGGTGTTTCCACGGTAACTACGGAGTCTCTGAACATCCAAATAGGTCATATCTGATGACCATGACAAGATGACAAACTGCATTTTACACCAATAATGAATGATTGATAGGATTAGTGGATAAACAGGTATTAAACAGTTTAGATCAGTAGATGTTTTGTGTCACCGATGGTCTTTACGGTTTAATTTATTTATACTGTTACGCCCCAGCCTAGGGGTTTACCAGGGCGAACAAAATGTGCTCACTTTTGTCCCCTCCCTGCTCCCAAGCACACACGTCAGTCAAAAACTAAAGTTCACAATATTTATTTTTTTAACAACTAAAGAAGGGTTAGGGGAGGGTTCGGCTAAAACAACAAACAAAAAGTCTTCCACAAGGGTCAAACTAAATTGCCTCATCCAAAATAAATGCAAGAAATAAAATACAGAAAACTAACCTTAACTCCCTTATAAAAACAGGAGAAAACGTGAAAATAAAAGAGCCATCCTCCCCAAGCAGGAAAAGGTTCCAATTACAAAAACTCTATTTACAACTATATACACTCTCAAACACACGGAGACTGACGATCACACACAGGAAACACGGTTGGAAGCTGGCAGGAGGCAAGAGAGAGAGCAAACTGGAGGGTCAGTGCCATTTTTGAAGGGGCTGGGTAATCACGCTCCACCAATCAGCAGCTTCCTACAAAAAAACAAGACACAAGACAAACACAGCACACCTACAGGACGGGGGAGAACACACACTATACAGAAAACATATACATATAAACACAAATTGACAAATTATAACCCAGGGTTATAACAATACTAATGTAACATGTATATATGTTTATATCAGTCAGTATAATAATCATATACAGTATATAATTCTACATCATAATCCACTACATACTAAATGTAAATCAACATAAATACAATATACAATCTCTTATAATTTTTAACAACATTCAATCTTCCTTATAGTTTATACTATATATATGACAATCTCAATTATAGTTTCATACAAGGTACAAAATGAATTTGTTTATATAAATATTCATTTTTTTCATTCATTTTCTGAACCCGCTTTATCCTCACTAGGGTCACGGGGGTCGCTTGGAGCCCATCCCAGCTACATAGGGGCGAAGGCAGGGTACACCCTGGACAAGTCGCCAGTTCATCGCAGGGCTGACATACAGAGACAAACAATCACTCTCACATCCACACTTATGGGCAATTCAGATTAACCAATTAACCTATCAGTGCATGTCTTTGGATGGTGGGAGGAAGCCGGAGTACCCGGAGAGAACCCACGCAGACACGGGGAGAACATGCAAACTCCACACAGAAAGGTCCCACCCCCCGTCAACTGGTGTTGGAATCAAACCCAGGACCTTCTTGCTGTGAGGCACAAGTGCTAACCACTGCACCACCACCATATATTTTATATATTATATAAATATATAAAATAGATACATGTATTCCAACACATATTAGTTCAGCTATCTATACTACATTCTACCCCACCTTAATGTGCTGCAGCTGTGTTGTTATTAGAGTTAACGTTCACCCTCTTCCCTCTTCAGCAGGTTTTTGTACATTTTTTAAAGTGATACATGTTTATACATTCTTTCAGTTCCTGAAAGAAAGAGAAATTCACAAATCCAGCCCACATATTGATATGAACGTTTCACTGTGATTCATACCTTGAGTTTAATTATTTATAAATATGGTTATTGCCTTAAAAATGTGCAATGATAATGCATTTATTGAGAATGTATGTTATGTTTACATAGTTTTCTGGATGTGTTACTTTCCACTGAAGTATTGCTCTGCTGCCACTCAGTGGACAACATGAATACTGTAGCTCTTATGTAAAACTAATGATCCTTGTGCAGAAACTGGGCCATGAATATGTAATCAAACATAAACACAAAAAATGAAAACTGTATACCATACAACTGAAATATGGATACATAAAATTACAATGATTTATTACAGCAATTATGAAGTCAGAAAAAGGGAAAAAAAGAAACTTATTAATATGCAGAAATACTCTGTCACATCATACATTCACATAAAAAGAGAAACATTGTAGTCTCTCAAAATTATGGTTTCCTGCAATGTTTACAAGTGTTTCAGACAGAATCCAAGATATTATAAAACAATATATAGCAGTTCCTCAATTACCGCAGCAGTCCAGTTCATTTTATTGTAGAAAAAACCTCAGCCTTGCTTTTCATTCTCTGAAACCTCTGACTCATCCTCTCAGGTAATTGACTATAACGTATGTCTCCTTCTAAAAACTACATTAGCTCCAAATAAAGTAAATTAAATCAAGAAAAGAGCGTCAGAAGGTATTCACAGAAAAATAAAGAAGAAAGGAACGTTTTTGGATTGCAAATCTAAGTGAATTTTATGCAGAATAAAATCTTGCTGTGGAGTTTGGTTTACATCCTTGCTCTTTGTTTTCGTCCGACATTAATGGAATGCCCTAGTACAGGGATGTCAAACATGCAGCCCTTGGGCCAACACTGGTTCACCAGAGGTTCCAATTCAGCCCAGGGGATGAATTTGATATTGTCAATCAAGGGTGTCAAAGCTATTTTAGATCCGGTTGCACATACAAACCAATGTGATCTCAAACAAAGTAATAACATAATAACTAGGTAGGGCTGTCAAAATTAATGCATTAACGTGGATTAATCCACCATCATGGTTAATCTGATTAAAAAATTTTAACGCAATCAAAGCATCTACAGCGTAGAATGACTCTGAATGTCGCTGGCAACACATTTGGGGCAATTTGTCCAAGTAGAGTTACTGTCGTGCATGTGCAAATGGGCAGTTGATCTGGTAGTGACAGGCAGCAGAACCAACACATAAAGATGGAAGATGGTAAACTGCACGTTGGTCCTCTGGATGGAAATATGAGGACAAAAAAACCCAAGATGGAACAGTCCACAGACATACAGTATTATGCACACTCTACAGGAAGAAGCTTTCTTTTCACCGAAGTAATTTCATCTTAAAATACCACATTACCACCAAGCATACATTAGTTGGGGATGGTACCAGTTATGGTTCTGTCCGGATGGTGCAAGTGATTAACCCATAAGGAACCAGTGTGACTTTTGTGTCGGTTCTCAAATGAATTTTTCTCTCTATTTAATCATTTCTACCTCACCATATAATATAATATTATCCTCTGAATTTTGCATTTTTTCCAGTGAAAATCATCTATTTTCCTATGTTTAACTCTCTCTGATCATGCAGATGCTCATAAAAGCTCAGATTAAAGTCAAATCAGAAATAACTGAAGAAAAAGTGACTTAAAAGTACAATATATCATTAACTGAACACATACCCAGTGTGTCCATCCAGTGTCGTTGATCCAACTCCATGGGTTTTACTGGTGAATCAATGTTGTAGAAGATGACGGTGTTTCCACGCTAACTACGGAGCCTCTGAATGTCCAAATGGGTCATATCTGATGTTCATGAAAAGATGACAAACTGTATTTTACACCAGTTATTTACATGTATTGATAGGATGAATGGATCAGCAGTTTAGATCAGTAGATGCTTTTGGTCGACAGTGGATCTTTGGGTGGATAAAATGCATGATTCCTTCTTCTTCTGAGGCCTGAGGAGGAGAAAAAGGTTTTATATAAGTTGATTTTTTTTTTTTTTTTATAAAAGCTGATGAACTGTTCACTTTCTGAAACATTAAGTGGCGGAAGTTCAGGTAAGCACAATACACAGCTCTTACACAAACCTTTGACTTTTTCTTTAGTTAGCGCTACCTGCCAGCTAAACCACTCTGATTCATCACCTTCTTCACTTCGGTCCCGTGGTAGTGGCTTGACTGCTTGATTTCCTTTTGTACAGCTAGTTCAGAAGACGGCAAGGGGCAACCACCCACCTATGGTTTCACCAGCGTGCATCTGAGTCACAAACACCTGCAGGCATACACAGTTCCTTGAAATGAAGTACTGTAAATGGCACTGGATTGATTAAGAGGCAAAAGGCAACTGGAGGGCTGTGTGGAACAAGATAAATTCACAGCATGAAACGATCTCTCATGATAATGGGCGGCAGTGTACACAACAGGGGTCGCATTAACTGAATATCGTGCGTCATTGTTGGTCTTTTTTTAACTATGGCTGAAAAATCCGAGGGCTCTTGTGAAAGGCTATAACTGAGGGTGATCTCATCTAATGTTAATGCAACTTGTCACTGCTAAATTGTCAGCTTTCAATGCATGGGTGGAAGACTCTAGGTGGACTATTCAACTTATATTGTTAGTTTTCAACATGTGGGGTCATCTAATAGGAAGTTTTGACAACTTCTCCTCACTTCCCTGGAGAAATTTTTACCCAGCCTTAACCCGTAAAGACCCAGTGCTACTTTTGTGGCAGTTCTACATAATTTTTTCTCTATAAGTCACCTTTTTTCATTTATCATGATGTATTATAATATTATTCTCTGTATTTTCTGTATTTTTTGCTTTTTCTTTCCCCTTTTTTTGATTTTAATGTGATTTTTTTTTTATGCCTTTGTATGCACTTTGAATTACCCTGTGTATGAATAGTGCTATACAATAAACTCACCTTGCCTTACCTTTTTTTCTTTAACAATCAGGTATTTTCTGAAATGTAATTTAGCGATCATGTAAATGTTCATAAAAGCTCAGATTAAAGTTGAGGGTTAATATATGGAGCTATTCTGGGGCCAAATGTTTTGTACATGAAAAAGTAAAATTTTAAACTGACAATTCAAGTTTTGGTTCTCTAAATAATTTATTCAGAAGAATTATCAAAGTGAATCTAAATTATATTCAACCTGAAAAAAACTTTTCATACACTTATTTTTCATTTGGATACATTGTTGTATTTTTCAAAATTCAAGATCAAAACTTGAATTTTCAGTTTGAAATTTTATTTTTTCATATTCAAAACTTATTGCCCCAGAATGGCTCCATATTATTATATAAAAAACATGAGAAAACTGAGGAAATAGTGACTTTTCTCAACAAAATATATCATTAACTGAACAGAAAACAAGTATTTCCATCTACTGTCCATTACAGTGTTTCCACATTGGCTACGGAGCCTCTGAATTTTTAAATGGGTCATATATGATGACCGTGAAAAGATGACGAACTGTATTTTACACCAATTATTTACATGTATTGATAGGATTAGTGGATCAACAGGTATTAAACATTTTATATCAGTGAATGATTTTGGTCGTCGGTAGATGTTTGGGTCTTTATGGGTTAAAATTGTCAGACGGGATGCTGGTATTTCTCTTACATAAACTATTTGTCTGTTTAGGTTCAGGTTTAGTGTCCTCTATCATTGTGGAGAGAAAAAAAAATCATTCACGTGATTTGAGTAACACACGGTTTTTCCTCTTATAAATGTATAATGTATAGATTTGTTATGTATGTCCAGGTAGCAGTAATGGGACTATATGTATGTATGTTAAAAATTATCTTAAATTATCATTAGAGTTTGTAGAATAAGGGGCTCTAAAGTTTTGCCGCAGATGCCAAAGTATTGGATTGTAGAGATATGAACCCAAGGTGAGGAAAACTAACAGCACAAGGCCTTTGACCAAAGTGTCAGAAAGTGACCAGATGGGATGAGAACCACTAGGAAACAACTTTTAGTGTCAAAGAAAGTGCTAAAAGCTAGAAGCACTGTTGTTGTTTTTTCCCACTGGACACAGCTCTAAAAAAATTAAAAGAATGGAGTTCGATGCTGAAATCAGTGTGTTTTTCTATGCGGGTGAGTTTGATTATGAGGCTTCTGAAGGTATAAAGTTATTATGGGGTGTTATTATCTTTGCTAAGTTGCTGTTTGTTGGTCTATAGTTCAGACTAGACAGCGACAGTTCGTTTGTTGGATTCCAAACAGATCTTTAGTGCAACTACTAATGACACAAACTGAACAGAAAACAGAGGTGATTTGTAGCTGTAATGTAAACTATCAGCTGAAGATGATAGGACACAGTACTAGTTAGAGCGACTGTTAAAATAAGCATAAACAAATCTTGATGATTCCACAGCTTGATACTTTTTTTCAGGATGTGGTACAGTCTGTGGATGCATAATGTTGATTTGTTGGTGGTTTTGGTCCTAAGTGCGTTCTGGTCTGAGATGTCCCTCTGCTGTTGAGAGTTTGGAATATCAATATTACTTAGAACCAGTGGTGTAGTGGTCCCTGAAGAAGTGGGTATACTCTCAATGTTTACCTTTTTTTTTAATTTTTAAAGTAGTCCAAAAAAAAAAAACACCTTGTTTTAGAAATAGTGACATGTCAGGCTACTCTATTTAGTTTACCCAAAAATCCATCAGTGGTATTTGTTCACTATTATAAAATGATCATGACTTGATCAGGAACAGTTTGTGGGTATTACTGGTCACACAAGCAGCTGCATGAATGTAAATGTATGCAACATGAGGCAAACATAGGATAACGTTAGCCTTTCATAACGTTAGCCTACTCACACAGTTTAACTATTGGTGACAAAATCTCTTCTCTTCTGAATGTGCAGTCATATGACCAGTAGTTTAAAACAGTGGCTCATTTGGAAACCACCTTAAAACTTACCTCAGAATTATGTATTCCATGAAAGTAGGTTCTCTTAATATGTTTCACTCATTTGTAAGACGTTTATTCTGCCTTTCTCGTTCGCATTTCCAATAACTGCACATCTTTCAATGAGATGTGCAGTGACCTGTCAATCAACTGGGGTGGCACTGGCACCTGAGGTGTCCAATCAAGTTCCAGAGGTGGCCAGCGCTAGTTAGCATTATTTTCCTCGGCATGACACACTCCACTCTGCCTCTGATTGGCTCATCAGTCCTCATGCCTGAAGTTAACCAATCCTATCAGTGAAGGCACAGAGTACTAGCCAATTAGAGGCAGAGTAGGGCGGGTCATGGCTTCACCATCCTAGGGGAAAAATGGGTCATTTGGCTCAGATACTACTGAATGGTGCACATCAGGGAGGATATATGTAAGGATGACTGAAAAATAATTAGGTATGCCGCCGTATACCCTGGACTAAACCTCTGCATAGAACCCTTATTTTTATTTTGGTCATTGCATTTTTTCATACTTAATTGTCATTGAAGGTGCTTTGTTGTTACTGCAGAAAAAATAAAATATCAGGTCATAATATATTCTGACATAATTTACATGACCCTGTCCATCAAAATGATGGACAGGTAGAAAATCTAACACAACGTCTGGTATGAATGTGATTTGTGAACTGTAGAGCACACACCTGACATGTGAAAGCATTTCATTTTCTAGCAGATGTTTCCTTGATACAGCATGTTGAACTTTAAATGATCAGGGTTAATTATTATTGACTTGCTGTATATGAAATGTTCTGAATTTCAACTTAATTTCAATTATAAACCACTGTCCACAGAGCTTGTGCTGCAATAGCAGTTTCATTATTAATCAGATTGCTTTTAGATTGTTTTCTTCCAGTGTTATGGAATAAGCCTCAGTGTATGTGCACATGATTTACCCCAGAGACTTCTGATTATTCTACTCTATTCTCTAGAGTGTCTAATTTAATGAAAAGTCATTACTGCTCCAACATAATTAGGCTTCCCTTTGAAAAGCCATGCTCAGCTGATTTGGGCCGATCCTAAAGCAAGGCCAACAGCTTAAGGGTTCGTACTAGTGGCTGTAGTCTTGACGCCCACTTGCATTACTACTTAACTGTGGTGCAACTTCAGTCTCAGCTCACACAAGCAGCTGCATGAATGTCAATGTATTCAACATGAGGCAAACATCAGATAATGTTAGCCTTTCATAATGTTAGCCTTTCATAACATTAGCCAACTCACATAGTTACTATTGGTGACAAAATCTGTTCTCCTCTAAATGTTAAAACTTAGCTCAGAATTATGTACTCCATGAAATTAGGATTAACTGGCTTCTCCAGCAATACAGCTGTAGTATCGCTTAAGCACAGGATGTTACTCTGCGCTTGTAGATGCAAAAATATCATTGTTTCGTTTTTGAGATTAAAGCCTCAGAGAAGTTGATGAACCTGCAGAATTTTTCAACAATATGTAGGACAAGAAGCCGTACAGTAAAAGACTTCAAAAGGTTTACTTTCACTGTACAAAACAACATTAGTGTAGGTGTGGAGGATACTGTATGTATGCATACTGAAAATAGAGTTTCCATGTGCTCATATTAAATTTGTGACGTCAACACTGAAAATGCTTGTGCATGTATTAAAAATAGACTTTGCGTTGGGGCTGGGGATTACACATTTGGGTAGTGATAGAGTAAACAACTGTATATCAAAAATTCATGTGAAGGAATGCTTCTAGGACCAAAAAAGAGTTTGTTTGAGGTGCTCTTTGGAAAAAGGGATTCATAAAGTACATACCAAACTGGAAGAAAAACTCCAAGGCATTCTCTTTAAACATTAAAATGCCTTTATTACCATGGCATAGTCATATCTAGACCTAAAAAACACTTCTTCGTGTTTCGGCTTCAAGCCTTGATCAGGAAGTCAAAAACATATATGACCATGCCATGGTAATAAAGGCATTTCAATGTTTAAAGAGAGTGCCTTGGAGTTTTTCTTCCAGTTTGGTAAACTACTGTATACATTGGGTTACGGACTGATGGATAACTTCACCTCAACCGTTTGATGAATGAATTATGAGAACCTCAGTCAAGATTTTTTTTTTTTACCTGAGTGTTTTTATTCCTCTTTAGGTATGAAAAAAAACCAATGTGATCAAATGTTTTTTAATGAACCTATTTTTTATGGAGTTACAAACATGTCCACTGAACTGGACACCATGGGTTTAATTTTTGAAGCAAAGAAACTTGTATTTAAAACGCAATAACAAACTGATAAACTGTGAGAAAACTATGAAATACATTTTTTTAATGCCACTAATCTGATGTTTTCTCACATTTTATCATACTCTAATACAAGTTATTACTGACTTCATGGAGATAATATGCAAAAAAAAAACAAACCTTTTTGTTGAAGAAAACTGTTAATTACAGTCTAATAATAACTAGCAATTAATTTACACTCACGTGTTACTGCAGATCATGTTTATCAAGAACAGCAAAGTTACAGTAATATGAATTGCAGTGTATGGGATGGTGCATAAGTGTCCACTGTGTTGGCTGATATGGAACTAAAACCCATGAATTTACATGAGAACAGCTGTAGAATAGAATGCATGCAAGGGTTAAAATGAGGCTAATTAAAACCACAGGTTTTTCAGTATTTTCTGATATTTTGTAGAGAAATGATAAATGAATTTAACATCAAAAGATGAAACTGCTTGTTTTTCACAAACCTACTTTTAGGTAGATGATTAAATACAGTACATGCATATAGTGTTTAATTCAAAGCGAATCATTATTGTCGACTTATTAAAACATATGGTAAGATCTTTAAAACTGATGTAACTGTTACTGAATCTGATTGTCAGACTATTTTTTTTTTACTTTTTTTTTTTTTTTTTTTCTTACAGTCGCCATTAGTACCTCTATGATGATGATGGTGATGATACTAATAACTGTTATTATTGTTGTTGATGTCAGCACTGTTATTACTATCACCATTATTGATAATAAGGATGACCACATGGTTCCAATCCAACTTTATTTGTAAAGCACTTTAAAGCAGCCACAGTGGACCAAAGTGCTGTACAGAAGAATAAATAAAAACAAAATAAAGAGTAAAATACAAGAATAGAGTAAAAGACATAGAACAACTGTACAAAACAAACCAACAAAAAAACAGTGCTGTGCAGAAGAATAAATAAAACCTAAATAAAAGAATAAAATACAAGAATAGATTAAAAACATAAAAAGCTGTACAATTTAAAAACAACAATGAACCAATACCAAATAAAACAACTGAATAAAAGTAATACATTTGAATGGTTGAATGTTATACACATCCAGATACACATACACCAGGATAACAACAGTATACAATCACTGGGATAATTTAAAATGGCTACAGCAATGCCATCAATCTTGTCTTTGTCTTATTTTGTCATACTGCTTTTGGTAACAGGTATCAGTAAATATTAACACCTTATATGTCATGTGTAAATATTTGCTGACACTTTTCTCTGCTTTTATCAAATGCCTTTCTGTGATCTCAAGCTGACTCTTTCATGCGCTTTATTTGATTTGCACATTTCAACAACATTTTCTGACATTTATGATATTTCTGTATCACCGCTGGTTACAAATATCAGTGTTGTAGTGTTTTGTTTTGGATTTTTTTACTGCAAATATCTGTATTGACTTGTATCGATCAATTCCAGTGATTTTTTTCAAATGGTAAAATGTGTGACAGTGTGTGCTTATTGAAGAATATGTACTCTGAATTATTTATCTTAAAAACTGTTTCATCTGGTGCACATAAAAAGCAGTGTGCATGAAGAATACTGTTGCTCAGTAATATTGTTTTGAACCAGAAGGCTTTTTTTTTTTCGAAGTGGTAGTTTCTGATACAATGCAGGAGTTGCACTGAAGTAATTTCATCCACAGCTGCTCAGACTCTTCCCGGAGAATGCAATTATAAAAGAAACTGGGTTCGCATTGGTGATCCAGAGGTCGTTGACCTTCAGAGTTGCCACAGTCTCTCCCAGCTTAGTGAGTGTTTGTTTGTTTGTGATATACTCCTGGACCGTATACCATTTGCAACCTGCCCCCCACGCCGCGATGCTGCTAAACTTTGTCTTTGCAGCCTTACCTTCGCTTGTCTGTTTGACATGAGTAGGATGCGTCAGAGCAGCTAAATACATGTGGTCGACAGGAAGCAGGTTAATGGAGTGGGCGTAAATTGGTACTTGATTGCAGTGGCTGGCTGTTCTGTTTCTGAATTGGACTGCCGTCACACAGTTCATGAAATGAATTGTGCGTAGGCGGCGCGTGGAGCGGAAGTGTTTTTCTTTCCATTTTCTCTCTTTTGATGTGTCACATCAGACTCGTGTCTCGGGTAGTTTTTCTCTCACTCTGAACAAAGATGAAATGGAAAAGACGGGTGGGGTGGGGTGGGGTAAAACATGAGTCTGACCTCCAAACCTTCTCTGTAATCCTGGTGATCTTCCTCAAAAGCCCGTCTCAGTCTGTCAAATAAGGCTGTGAGCGATCAGCTCTGAAGAGGCAATTGCCTTTCTTCATAAGTTGTATGATGGGAAAGGATATAACTTTCGCATGGGAGCAGGATTTTTTTTTTTCCTATGTGATAATGAATAGAGTCGGTGTGCAAAATGATCAGAATCTCATTACTATGTAGGTCATTTCATAATGACTACACGGAAAGGCATATCCATTACATTTTGAATTATACACTCAACAAATTAAAGGCACTTACTCATTTTTCCATATTTTTCCTTATTTTTTTCTACTTGATTTGCAATTTTTTAAAAGTTTCATTTAAGTATATAAGAAAATGTAAAATATTATCGCATAAACTATTTAAAAACTAAATGGAAAAAGCTGTAGATGTATGTACGTATCTTAATTTAGGTGGGACAGTGCACATTAATGAACACATTTATACATTCCATTTCAGTATAAACATGTAAATATGCCGGAGTTAGCATCAGTGCTAATTTTCATCCACTGTCCCCACTAGAGCTGAAACGATTAATCAACTCAAAGTGATCCAAAAAAAAATCATTCAACCACAATTCTCCTGAATCAAAGCTTTGTTTCCTTCATTTCTCTGCTGTTAAACATTGGTTCCACTGTTGCGTTTCACATGGACGCTTATTGTGATGCACAAAGAAGCTTCAATTCAGAAAAACTGCAATATACACTGAACAAAAATATAAACGCACCACTTTTGTTTTTGCTCCCATTTTTCATGAGCTGAACTCAAAGATCTAAAACTTTTTCTATGTACACAAAAGGCCTATTTCTCTCAAATATTGTTCATAAATTTGTCTAAATCTGTGTTAGTGAGCACTTCTCCTTTGTCCTTTGCTGAGATAATCCATCCACTTTACAGGTGTGGCATATCCAGATGCTGATTAGACAGCAGGATTATTGCACAGGTGTGCCTTAGGCTGGCCACAATAAAAGGCCACTCTAAAATGTGCAGTTTTACTGTATTGGGTGGTCCAGGGGGGTCAGAAAACCAGTCAGTATTTGGTGTGACCACCATTTTCCTCACACAGTCTTCTTCATGAATTCTCTGAAACAGCTTTGGAGATGGCTTATGGTAGAGAAATGAACATTCAATTCACAGGCAAAAGCTCTGGTGGAGATTCCTGAAGTCAGCATGCCAGCTGCATATTCCCTCAAAACTTGTGACATCTGTGGAATTGTGCTGTGTGATAAAACTGCACATTTTGGAGTGGCCTTTTATTGTGGCCAGCCTAAGGCACACCTGTGCAAAAATCATGCTGTCTAATCAGCATCTTGATATGCCACACCTGTGAGGTGGATGGATTATCTCAGCAAAGGAGAAGTGTTCACTAACACAAATTTAGACAGATTTGTAAACAATATTTGAGAGAAATAAACCTTGTGTGTACACAGAAAAAGTTTTAGATGTTTGAGTTCAGCTCATGAAAAATGGGAGCAAAAATAAAAGTGGTGCGTTTATATTTTTGTTCAGTGTAGTATTTCCCTTCCATCAATTCGAGTCGATTAATCGAATCATGAATTTTTGCATTCGCTTCAAACACCTAATCAATTAATCGGTTGCAGCTCTAGTCCCCACTTAAGAAATAAATAAATAAATAAATAACAGTGATCCATGCAATACAAAGTGATACAGTGGAATAAGTGCAGTACAGAGCGAGACAGTGGAATACATTACAAAACAGTACACATGTGGATATGCAGCTGAAGTAAAATCCCTCTTTTAGGTACACTCTCCTCATTTTGTCTTTCACCTATTCAGTGTTAACCTCTTCTGTGTCACATTCATTCACAATGTTTATTTGTGTCGATTTCATACAAAAAAGTCCTGCTTGCATCCAAGGTTCAGAAAATACTGCCGTAAAGACTATCATTTATCACACAGGACAGTAGACAAGAAAGCACAATACACTGGGTTTCTGTTATCACAAAATATATGCAGCTTAAGCAAATATTTCAGAGCCTTTCATTGGATAATTACTTCAGTGATTAATATGATTTGGTGGCAACTGTTTCTTTAACCCTAACTGATACAGCGAGTATAGCTTCTCATTTCTTAACCCTCACAGACGGACCTTTAGGTTATTTGTTTTTTCAAAAGCTTTTCTATAGTATCAGTCTGATTCAGGCAAACCTCACTTTAATCTGGCTGATTTTAAGTCACAATTTTACATTTGCTTTTTCTGAGAATGAAAGAAAATTCTGTAAAAATATGGTGTTTTTAATGTGATACCAACTGGGAGTTGGATGTTTTAGATTTCCAAATAAATTATTGCCTGCAACTTACAGCCATTTATTGACTCAAATGAAGATTGTAATGAGTTTTTGCATTGATTTGACACCATCATGTTACGTTATTTCTTCCCGCTCTACTTCAATACACATATTTATTCAGTGTCATGTTTGCGTGTTTGCTGTACATACATCTCTTTTATTGTGTTGTTTTCTATGTTTTAGTGTCTTTGCTTGCATCTTGTATTCTGCTGCTGTGTCTCTCTGCTTTGTCTGTTAAAGCACTTTGTAAACTCAGTTTTTAAAGGTGCTATATAAATAAAGTTGTTATTATTATCATTATTAATTTCTTCATAAGACTTCATAAGATTATCTGACTTTTTAAGGCATATTACTAAGATAAGTGATTAAAAAGTTATTGAATATTTTATCCACATTTGGTTTCTGTTTTTGAGGGTTAAACAATCATCACATTGATTGGGAGCATAAAGATTTGACTGTGTTTCAATGGAAAAAAGGTCAGGTGGTCTGATGAGTCCACATTGACCCTGTTCCAGAATGATGGAGGCATCAGGGTGAGAAGAGAGGCAGATGAAGTGATTACCCATCATGCCTAGTGCCTACAGTATAAGCCTGTGAGGGCAGTGTTTTGATCTGGGTTTAATTTTGACCATGCAAAATTCAGATTTGCACTTTCTTAAAGATAGATTCTGTTCATTTAAATGTTATTTTGTTTTTGTCTTATTTTGCTTTGTTTTGTTTTATTTTGTTTCTTTGCTTTTTCTTTGTTCAAAATAAATAAATAAATAATTCAGTCTGTCAGGTCTAGGTTAAGCAATGTTATTTCCAAAAAAATGACAAATAAATGTTGCGATTTTGCATAATCTTATTAAGATGCATGGACGTGTGTCATAAATTCAAAGGCAGCATCTGGATTTGTTTTGGCCAGGTCGTTGTATCATCATATCACAGAGTCGTACGTCAAAATCTAATTAAATGTAATTAAAAGCTGCTGGATTTATTGTCTGATGGCACCTTCTAACAGACAGAGGGATTAAAGCATTATGTTGAATTAAAGTGTCTACTGAGACCTGAGTATAAACTATTATTCATTATCTGGTGATATGAGGACATGTTTTGCAGTAAGGTGATATCTGCTTTAACAGAAGTGCATCAGAAATTCTCCTCTTCTCTCATTAACATGTTTGCAGAATGGCTTGTCAGCACTTGTATGTGGAGGAGATGTTCATCAGTACTTATATGTACCCACTTTAAATATTTGCACCCGCCGCTGCCCAGCAGAGCTCCCAGCTCTTGCTCAGTGTCCTGGACACAGCGTGGTTTTCTCATCTCGCTCCCAGCAGGAGGTGTAGTTAAAAGGCAGGAAGGAATAATGCTTATCTACTGCATGAGCTCTCTCACCTTCCTCCAGTCTCTTCCCTCCCCGTATGAGAAGAGATCTGTTGAGAAGAGCGGCAGTAGCATTCTCCACAGCATGTTACTGGCTTCTTCTGCGAGCGCTCAATTAATCTAGGTGCTCAACTGGTACAAAGTAGCTTTTGCGGCTGAAAGATCAGCGAGCAGGCTCTCACTTCAGAGCTGGAACAAGAGAAGGAGGGGGCTGCAGAGGGTGCGCGTCAAAATTCAAAACTCAACCAAGGCACGCATGTTTTACTCCCACTCCTTTGTGGTCGTCGTGCAGCCTGCTTTGCCAGCTTGAACGTAAAGAGAAGTTTGGACCGGAGTCTGGATTTTCTCTTTTCTATCATTTTTTTTCTGATGTAAAGCCCCCAGCGTCTCTTGTGCGTCTCCCCATCATCACTCTCAAGCCATCCAAGTGTGGGAGTGAAAGTGTGAGAAATCTAGCCGTACTTCCAGATCGCCAAGTGAGAAAGTCTGGAGGGCATCATGGGGGCTTTGATGGTCATCTTCTCTCTTCAGCCAAAACAAAGGCGCAAGACAACAGGTAGGCAGAAGCAAAAGTGGACATTAACTTGGATATTTATTAGGTATTTAACAACTGAGCTCATTATCAGAAAAGAAATAATATAACAGTGAAATTATTGATAACAAATACGGACAGAGACAATGTCCTGTCTGTAGTTTGTTTATTTATTTAAAAAAAAAAAAATCATCCTGCATGGATTTTCTGTGTCCTTTTTATCACCAGAAATTTCCTCAAGCTGCTGTTTTCTCTGTAGTCCCGTCTGAATTCATGCATTGCTACACTAACAGTCCATGAAATTGACTTGAATTCTATCACCTTTCTGTAAACAGTTCAGTCTGAACTCCACAAAGTTGCATGACTTTTTCCATTTGCTCTGTCCAATATTGGTTTTCCAGTGGCAGCACACGCAGCATGCCACAGCGTCAGTCGCGCCAGCTTATGTTTCGTTCCCTTCTCCCTGCAATAATATGTTGATCAGCATCACCGCCAAAG
Source organism: Sphaeramia orbicularis (assembly GCF_902148855.1). Lineage (NCBI taxonomy): Eukaryota > Metazoa > Chordata > Actinopteri > Kurtiformes > Apogonidae > Sphaeramia > Sphaeramia orbicularis. Next base: position 28,612,049 of record NC_043974.1, read on the forward strand.
CTTGTCACCATAACAAAGGATGAGGAAGTCCAGGCTTTATTAAAGAACAATGAAATATTTAGTGGGTGGGCATCGCAAGAGGAAAACTGTCAAGGGTTATATTTAGTGGTGTAGTGGGAGAGACTGAATGGATGACACTTAAAGCACTGTAAGTCATATTTCACTCTGGTATTGTGAGAAAGCTTGAAAGCAAAATGAATGAGGGACTCTTTGTAACTCTTAAGCAATAGATCAGAGAGCGGGCAGCTGTGTGCAGTGTAAGCACTTTTCCAAGGAACCTAGAAGAGAGAACATGGGATCCACACATATGCACAGACCAGCAGAGAGTAGGTCATGTACTAACATACTGCAGTGGTTCATGTTGGAAATGCATTGACAGTGACAGGCATGATTTCTCAGCGAATATCAAACTTACAAGTACATTTAAAACATGTCATGTTGGAGAAATGTAGCATATCACGGCAGTTGGTTAATGACTGTTAAAGTAATGTGGTGAATCCACAAATAATTGATCAAGTTATTAATTAGTTGAACCACAGGAAGTTAACGAGCAGCAGTTGTGGATCATATGATTAATTATTTAAACCAAAAACACTAAATATTTAGTGGTTCCAGCTTCTCAAATGTGAATATTTGCTGCTTTGGTAATGTGCAAATATACATTTAATATATTTATGAGTTGACTGATATTTGGACAAAATGATCCATCTGAAGATGTTACATATGGATCAGGGATGCTGCTTGGTAATGATTTCTTTGCATTATGCACCAAGAGAGAGTCTGCAGAATATTCAACAGTTGAACTTGTTATTAAAGATACAGCAGTTACTACTTACTTTTTCTGTAGAAACATTTTGATGTACAGCTTTGGAAATAATTACCACTGTGACAAAGTAGGGAGAAGCTAATGTTTGTCATAAGTGTGACTTTTAAAGCCATTAGGATTTTCTTGTGTGCAAAGGTGAGGCAGAAAATCGTGTGAAAGTTGATAAACAGATGTGTTAATCAATAAACTCTCTCAATAACGTGTTCACATATCAATTAATAACATCTGAAGTTGCAAAGCAGTGTAGAAATGATCAATATTCTAACCGAGTATCAAAAGGTCATGTTGAAGGCAGAAAACTGCAGAAATTCAATACCAATAATTATTAAATAATCAATTAAATTCTTTCCAAAGCTGATATAGATACAATCTGTCAAAGATCATTGGTCTTTTTGCAGTTTAGTGCGTGGATTAGGAGGAAAATGACCTGTCTTGTTCTGAAATTTAATAAATTCTTTCAGCAAAATTTGGATTTAAATCACTAAGTACTGGACACAATCTGTTGGAAAGAGTCTGCAAATTCACCGTGGGTGGACTGTTGAAGTAAAGTGTTACCAGTTGTGTTAATTATTCGCTGATCAGGGAGCTACAAAAACAAATCAATAATAAAATAATAAAAAGGAACAGTTTTGCACTGCAGCAAAACAGTTCCCCTTACATAAACTCTGTAAACTTCACACACTGTGGGGCTCTTTACATAAGGACAAATACTGAAAACACTCCGTCTGAGAGACCTCTACCACTCCACTACCCACTCTAATGCTCTCCATTAATTTTCATAGCTGCACTTATCGACGTGACGAGAGGTGATGGTCCAATAAGCACCCATAGGACCTCTGCCCTCCACCTCCTTTTCACATGCTTAGAGTGTGGTGAATGTCCCTGGGATAAGAGACGTGCCAGTGTCACCAGGTCGTCACAGACTGATGCATTTAGCCTTGTTGTGTTTTGCATCCTTTTGTGTACCCTGTTTGTGCTGCTGGGAGCTCTTCTTCAGAGAGTTTGTGTAGGAGTGGGATAGGTGCACTCAAAAGTAGAACCGCCAACAATGACTCAGCCTCGCACCTGGGAAATTTATGTTGGTGCTTTGTTTGGTGCCTTCTATTCTCTGAAAACAGCATTGAAAATGTACTTAAAGTACATCAGCAAAGTTGGAGACACACTAGTTCCCAGGTTTTCAGACAGAAATTGGTTGTTGGTGCACTTCTTATGCCACCTCACATTATTGTAGCCTTGAAGTTGTCATTGTTTTTTTGTTTTTTAGTCTTTTACATGATTTTACATTTGTTTTCAGTAGTTTTACAAGTGATTTTTTTCATTCAACCCTATAATGCCAAACATATCATATTTGATACATGAGTTTTGAAGCCCTCTACATGATCATTGTGATATTTTTTTCTTGAAAAACCTGATGTATACAATTAGATACATGCAATACATGAATAATCCACCGGGGGGGGAGGAGTTTGTTCACCAGAGGCCTTTCCAGTGACACTACAAGATTGTCAGGAAGGAGGAAAAACCAATTTTGAAAAGGAATTACCAATTCGTTAGATATGTTTGTGTTATGTTTTTGTTTGTTCAAAAATAATATTTGAGCATTAAGACCTAATGTATCAAATATGATACAAAACTGAAACTCATACATGGTCATTGATATTTGAAAAAAATGTTTTGGGTTGTTCAGAAGGACCAATAAAGGCTCCAGTTTAAAAAAAACTGGAATTTTCTGTCAATGATTTAATGTTTCAGGCTTTTTAGGGTTAAGTACAAGTTTCTTGGCTTCAAAAATTAAATGCATGGTGTCCAGCTGAGTGGACATTTTTGTAACTCCATAAAAAATAGGTTCATTCAAAATGTTTTGATCATATGCCTAAAGAGGAATAAAAACACTTGGGTAAAAAAAATCTTGATTAAGGTTCTCATAATTCATGCATCAAAGATCAATGATTTAATGGTTTGGCTTTACAGGTAGAAATGACTATTAAATAACTATTATTTTTCATTTAGCTTTAGTGTTTAGTTTTAGTTGTTGATTGAGTCTTAGCTGAAAAGAGAAGCATAAAAGAATGCTTGAATAATTAAAAAGCAATTTTCTCTCAAGAGTACAGGAGGAAAACAAAGCTGATTTTGCCTGCATTCTGTGAGGCATTGTTCATTGCAGCTCTTATTTCATTTTCGAGTTTCTGAAAGCGCTGCTATCAAATCCTCGTGACATTAACACAAGAGGCGATGGAGATGTCCAGTGTAGTTCTTGTTGCTGGCCACGTCTCTTTCCAGACCTTCTGGTGTTTACAGAACCAAATGGAGACTCCGGCCGACCACAGGGAGAGCAGCTGTCATATTTAGGGGTAGCCATACCACCGATCAACAGGCCCACCTATAGCCAAATTTAACTGCACGACAAACAAGCTATTTTCCACTGAAAACGCAAACCCATGATATTTCTATTCTCTAGAGAAGCCAGGTTGCGAAAACATACCGTATGCCTTTGAATTTACCTCATTAAATGTCATCAACTCATCTGTGACATGCAGAATTTTTCACACATCTACTCATCTTATTAGGAAGTGTGAACGGACATCATGTGTCAAAGATTGGTGACAACATTCAGGCACATGCTTCCTTAGTATTCTCTGTTCATCTCACCACAGGTACAAGACTATTGAGCCATTTCACAGCATTAAATAGAAGCTAATGAGTACTCTAAGGGCACCTAAGCCCAGTGGTCATTTATAAAGGGAACATCGTTTTCAACACTTGTATTATGAATCTGTATCAGCTGATGTAGACGAAGAGCTGCACCAGTGGAAAACCAGTCTGCTTCCATTGAACATGTTCCTAATGACTTACCTATAGATGAATGTGTAGCCTCCCAGTGGAAATTATCTCATAAGGAAATGGGATTCTTCTTCGTCCCACTGTAGGTCTCATTCAGCAGAATGATGTATGAAAAGACTTCTCTGATATGCAAATATGTGAAGAATTCCCTCACACAATGAAATAAGGAAGGGTCACCTATGCACTGAGCCCGCCGGGGTCCTTCTTTTTTTAATGTCAGCAACATGTAATCTCAGACCTTTTCAAAGTCACTGTGTCATTATACAGTATTGGGTTTTCAGTTCTCTAAATTAGCATTTAAATTGAAAAGCAAAGTCATATCAGTTGGCTTTTGGGCTCTGAGTTTCCATCTTGGCATGGCACTCAATGCAGCAGTTCCTTCTGTGAAATTAATCACTGTGTTCCCACCGGCCACAGTGACTAGTATTAAGAGGGCTCACTTAGGACTGGATTAATGACCGGCATCCTGCAGCTCTAAAAAGCTCTGCGGGTGCACAAATGTGGGCTTAGCCGAGTGGAGATGGTGATGTAGCTCCCAGTGGGTCGTCACAGCTCAGACTGACATCTGTAGAGCAGCTACTGATACTCAGACTCACCCCGGGGTCGTTTCATTTCCTTAGAACATGTTCATTTCATTCCTCATAATCCATTGTCACAGAGATTTGAGGGTTACGCTTCACGGTTTCGTAATTGCTTCATCATAATTAAATCAGTATAAGTTGATCATTTTAGTCTAAGAACATTGTAAAAATCTGTGAGTTTATCTTACATTTTTGTAAGATATGAATAATTTAGGGCTTAGTCGAGCTTATGTGGTGTTTAATCCACTTGTCTGAGCTCTCTTCACTTGATCCATCCCTTTAACGTGTGCATTTGTCCGTATTTCCAGTAGATGGCAGCAAATTCGCACAAACAACATACCTGCAATGCTCTAAAGTAGTGCATTTTGAAGACTCGGAATTGTATTAATTACTTACTTTACTGAAAAATGCATTTAGCGTTTTCCATTAACTCAGACTATAAAAATGTGCATTCTTCTGATTAAAACCTGTCATCTGAAGTTTCAGTATTTAGTGCAAGAAAACATCTGTAAACACAGACATAATAGTGATAATTAAAGCATCATAGCAGTTAGATTTAGTGTTGTATGTATGAGGAAGATTTCACTGAACTGCCTTTTTTATTGTTTCTATTTAAATTAACCTGTTTATTGTGATTGCATCTTGGTGTTTTATATGAGGTTATGTTCCCTGTCGAAGGAAATGTCTTGCACAATAAATTTGACTGCAAACTAATTGCACCACAATCCATTGCTGGGAGTTTAACAAGACCCAAATCACATTAATTTGCAATTAACTATATTGTTGGAAGGTTACAGGCCACAGGGGCCGCCTTGTGTAATTTCACCAAACAAATGGAAGACATTAATTTGTTTTAACGCCTCATTGCAGCATTGTACTTTGTCCAGAGATGGGAATTCAATTGTAACCTAATTTTAGTAAACATGAGGAAGTAGTTCCATCCTTTAGTCCTGTTTGTTCATTTGTGTTAAGAGGAGTTTGTACCTACAGGCCCAGAATTGGAGGGGAATCCCTTAAGCATAAAGTAGGGATGACTCTGTGATGTACCTTTTCCTTTAAAGTATTTGTGGAATTTCAGGGTTTTTTTTTTTTTTTTTTTGCTGTTTCTGCTGCTTTTATGTGTCAGATGGATGTATAGTCGTAATATCGTGAAGCTTCACAAATGCAAAATACTGCACAAAGCTGGTGGTACTTGTAGATATATCTGACATAATGTAAGAATGTCTTTGCAAGTTGCACTGTATAAGGTTTAAGTTTATTCAGTCATCTTCCATAATACAATACATGCAGTCAGTGAGGTTGATTTGAAGTCAACCGACTGAATTCTGTTGAGACTGAACAGGCTTAAGCAGAAGCTAAATGCTTATATATGCCTCGCCTACGTTCAAATCCAAATCAGTTTTAGGATGCCAGTCAATACATTAAAAATCATTCTTGCTTGTATCCCTTGAAAATATCTTTACAAACCAATGTTTTGAAAACCATTAATGAATTGCACATCTTTAAATGTATATTTATGTCATTTCATAATTTAACTCCAATAACAGGAATACATCTTCTTTTTATACATTTAACAGCTTTTTGTACAATAATAATAATAATAATAATAATAATACAGCAGTTTTATATAGCACTTTTCCAAGTACTCAAAGACGCTTAAACATAAAGACACCTCTGAAATCACCCCTGCTTTCCCGAATCGAAAAGAACTTTTGAACAGAGTCCGGGACAGACCTTTGTTTGGCTCGGAACATTATTTGCACAGTTTTGTAATAAAACAAGTCATTGAATTTCATAGCATGGGAATTTAATATCATCAAAGTTAACGTTGTATAAGTTGTTACTGACATAACGTGTTAACACTGTATATGTGTATATGCGTATTTGTCAGTTTGCAGGTGCTGAAAGACATTTTTCAGTCACTTGCAGCAGAGTTTTCCCTCACATTTTTAATGAACACACCACAATGCTCTGTTGGCAATTACTTTCCTAACCAATCACGCCCTGATTGATACAGCATACTGTGTGCTGATGACATGCGCCAACCTTGATTATTTTCATTACCATTAGCCAAGAGCTTTGATTGCGCCCTATGCAATGTACTGAGGTGATTGGAGAGCAGGTGCTGGAAAGTGGAGGATGTCTAGTGTTTAGATCGGGTCATGTTCTGACATTAAGCCACTCCAGCGTTGAAAAAGTACATTTGTAGGTATAATTTAGAGCTTATCCCTTTGAGTATGAATGCACTGATTCAGCTTGTTCAGAATGCACTGAATTGTTTATTTTTAAAACTGTTGTTGCTGTGGTACAGGGGTCTTCAGCCTATGGCTCCTGGGCCAAATGTGTCTCTTTAGCCTCTCCCTATGGCTCCCCTTGTCAAAAAACATAAGGAGCATTTTGAAATGAACTGAATAAACCATTACTTTTTAACATTGTTAGAGGCCTAAATCAATTCCAACATTGTCCTTTGCAAAAATGTGCAGGCTGTGCACAGAATAAAATATTTTTTTGACAGCAAATAAACCAAAATGTATGTCACACTACATTATTTTCTTGCCAAATTTCATACAAGATACTCAATTTGCATTTGTTAGTAGTTTGGCTGTTTAAAAGTCAGCCTACATACATGAAAGTTGAGCTTTTTATCCATTACATAATGTAATTTTGTTTGGTAGTGTACATTATTAAAAAAAAATTGTACAAATCTTGAGTGTTTTCTTTATTGTAGTTCTATATTTTCACAAATGCACCAAACATTGCATTATTGTACTGGCAATACAAAGTTGAATAACAAACTAATCACAAATAGGCTACAGAAGGACAGCCACCTCATGGTAAAAAATAGATGGGTTTAAAAATATTTTGATGGCTCCAGTTGCATTTTTTCTTCTTTTTCGAGTCAAAAAGTTAAAAATGATTGAATAGCTCCTACATGCAGACCCTGTGTTGTTAAGTGTTGAAGGACTTTTATTTTGTGAGAATTGAATTTACAGATGACTTTCCAAGTTGATATATAGTGATGGATTAGGGATTATATCATACATTACAGATACCTGTGGAACAGGGCTGTCATCACTGTTATTTGATCCTGCTGTTTGGGTCAATATCAGACTGATATTCAATATCTATATTGAGTGAGTGCATCCTTATTTCTTATCCTGCAAAACTCAAGAAAGCAAAGAAAGCCTGGTACCTTGGAAGCACATTTTTCATTAGAAATATAACCTAATTTTAAGAAAATATAGCCTGAATAAGATATTATCGCTGAGTAATGAGCTTAAAATATTGGTTTGCATAATATCCCAGCAGATGAACTAGATTGTTTTCCATATTGTAAAGCTGAGACCATTTATGTATATTAAATCTCTCTTAGATAACTCTGTTTGCAGTACTTTTAATAAGCACAACTTTTTCAACCTAGCCTTTATCACATTAGCATCGTTATGATCTTTTCAGTTTTATCCCTGTTTTAAGCAAAACTGATTTATCCCATTAGTATAATTTGGCTAAATACCAGACAATTTGGTTATATAATGCTTTCTAGTAGGCTTTTGTTGCAGTGTATGTATCATCTTTTCACCTTTCCAACCCCAGGTTCTCTAGACACTTCCTACACAGTTTCCTATCCTGTCCTGTCATGTCTAAAGAAATCACACACACACACTATTGGGACCCTCAAGCTATATTTGGACCTCACTCAGCTGCCGCAAATAAAGAAAAGTAACTGATAGTGGGCCAAATGAGCTGCCCAATAACATGCACAGCACAGAGGTTGTTTCCATGGTAAACGGCTGTCCGAACGGTTTCCTTTTGAGCCGACGGTCTGTGAAGATGAATGTGGGATCGGTTCCATCCCACAGAGGTTGTGTAAGGGACCTTATCTGTGAGGCAGCTTTTAATTAGAAACTGCATTGTCACTTTTTCTTGATAAGCACGCGAAGAGTGTCTTGGAAGGGCGATCTTCCAGTGCTTTTGTTCTCAGCTGTGGGATACTGCCAGAAAACACACACACAAAGAATATTATCATCTTTTTCCCCTCTTTGGCTCATTTTGAGAATTTAGATGAGCTTCTTTGTTCTGTTTTTTGGTAGCTAAATGTCACAGGTTATACGGCCATTTTAAAAACACATTCAGATCACACTGCAGGCCATGAAATATGAGTTTTTGTAGCTACAAGATTGGGCTGGTTTTTATGAGCAAAAAATGGTACTGATATAAAATTGTAATATCAGGCCACACAGTCACCCCAATAATGCCAGATCTTTGTTTCTTACAATTTAAAGCAGATTTTTGAATTTGGTATGAATTCAACCAATAGTTTTGCTGCTAGAGCAGTGTTTTTCAACCTTGGGGTTGGGACCCCACGTGGGGTCACCTGGAATTCAAATGGGGTCGCCTGAAATTTCTAGTAATTGATAAAAAATAAAAACTTACTAATAAAAAATATAAGGTGAGTTGAGCGAAACAATCCCAATACATAAAAGACATGACAAACTGTGAAGCTGAAACTGAAGCACTGTGGTACTGTTTATCTTTCAAATGTTCATTGTGGTCGGTTTCAGATGCTGCAGCTCTTTCATAATTCATAGTTTGAGTTCTTGTTTGTTCTGTATAAATTGTCAGCCTTGTAAATACAAACTGGACTGACTGTACATATCCTGACCAAGGAAAATAAAATTCTCACTTTGTGCAGTAATCTAGTCTAATCTCCTTCCATAATAATATGCATTATATAGACTAAATGTCGTCTAAAATAAACGCTTATTTGCAACAGCATAGCAAACTATTACATGATCAAAAACAAATTAATTTTAGCCAAAAAATGTCTCCGTTTTGAATGTCTGGGGTTGCCAGAAATTTGTGATGTTAAAATGGGGTCATGAGCCAAAAAAGGTTGGGAACCACTGTGCTAGAGTGTTAACAAAGAAACAAAATGAACCAAACAGAATATCCCTTGCCTCCCCTTCAGGGGGTGGGGTAATAATACAGACAATAACACAGGCATATCATCTAGATTCAACAAATGTCGTTAAGTTAACAGTTAAAAAAGACGTGTAGAATCTGACTGAAATCATCCTTTAAGGTAAAAAAAATCATTTTCAAAGAATCATCAGGGCTCAATGACAAACAATGTTAGATGTTTATTGTTGTTCCTCATGGTGTCTGTGATGAGCAGACATTCTACACTGCAAGGCCTGATGAGTAGATTTAGTTTTAGTTGTAATATATCTGGAGAAGTTTTGGAAAGAACAACCAGAACTGTGATGATGCTAAAGTGACGTGGTTATGGTCACTTATACACAAGTTGAAACAAAGTAAAAGACGTCTTCAGTACGACTTGTGGACTAATATGAGGGTCAAAGTTCAAAAGTCCAAAAATATGAATAAATAATTTGAATATAAGAACCTTAATGCAAACATCAGCCAGTTTAGATTTTTTTTTTTTTTTATTCAGTCATGGGAAAGTGGAAATAACAAAAGGCGAAGAAAAACAGGTGTAATGAATACAGATTGAAATGTGAAAGGGTTAAAGTAGTGTTGGGGAGGGGAATGGTGTAGGGGTGGGGGGGATAGAAGGAAGGCAGCAGCGAAGACTTCTCTTTACTGGTACATTGCACTAGTATCTGCTACTCTTTTACTCCCCCTTCTTTTTTACTTTCCTGTCTTGCCATTGTTCTCCTTCACTTCATTCTCTTCTACAGTCACGGAAAATATTATTAGACAATCAAAAGTCATCAAAAACAATAGTTATGCAATCAAGTACTAACTCCTGTGAGCATCATGTGACTTAAACAGACAGAAAAGAAAACATGGAATGATTAAAAGCACTGTTTTTGTCAGTACAATGCCATAGCTATTGATGTAAGAACTGAAGTGATTTTGCTTATTATCAAGAAAACCATGGAAAATGGATAGATATCAGCTCTGAAATTAAACTCTTATGAGCAATTTTTTTGTTATCATTATATTTGTCCAGACAAATGTACCTTTAGTTGTACCAGGCATTAAAATAAACAAGAAATTGAAGAAAACAAGGATCGTCTAATATTTTTTTCCTTTGATGCCTCCTCCTCATCCCCTATGTCCTTCATCCTCTTTATTCTCATTTTCCTCTTTGTCTTTGATTTCCCTCACAATCTTCTCCTCATCGTCCATCTTCTCCTGGTTCTTAGTGAGGACAGTGAGCTCCTGAAAAGACAAAACAGTTTGTAGTTTTCCATGTGTAACCCTTAATACCGATGCTACATCAAAAAGCGATTGAAATCCATTATTATTGTCATTACTGTGCAGTAAAATGAGCGTACCTGAGGCTGGCTGTGACTGCAATAGAGGACTTTGATGTTCTCCTTCATCTTGTTTAGCTCAGAAATTGATGTCCACTAACCACTGCCCTACCATGAAAAACATACTGTAATAATTATTATTCCCATCATTATTCTATCTATAAGGTTATATTGAAATAACAATGATGAAGGGTATTTTGTAGTTTTGACATTTACATAGAATCCAATAGGTCAATGAAAAGTCACTCAGAAATACTGGCAGACACTTACAGAGTTTAGATTTTCTGAAACATATTTTGTTCATGTTTGCTGTGATATTATATTATTGTTATTGAATGTGTGTGAAATAAATCTATCTATCTATCTATCTATCTATCTATCTATCTATCTATCTATCTATCTATCTATCTATCTATCTATCTATCTATCTATCTATCTATCTATCTATCTATCTATCTATCTATCTATCTATCTATCTATCTATCTATCTATCTATCTATCATTTTGTTTTCGTTGAAAACAAACATTACCATTCATATAGATATTATCTATTACAGCCCTTTTCGTATTTCTTATTTTATACATACAAAAGTGTAAAAAAAAACAACAACAACATATGAACATGGTGCTTACAGTTTTGGTATTTCTCACTTAAAAACAATCATAGTGTTACAGTACCTCTGGGTTCTTTAAACATTACAAATGTTTATGCAGAAAAAACATAAAACAAAGAATAAATACGAGGAGATTATTTAAAAAAAAGAGGACATTTTAAAAGAATTATACAAATTCTGGGTGGCTAGAGGATACAGACTTCATCCATTTGTCCCAAATATGATAAAATTGATCCATCTGTATTCTGATAGAGTAAGTCAATTTTTCCATTTTGAATATTTGCAGATGATGGTGTTCCAATCTTCTATTGTTAGTGGAGTTGGGTTTAACCACCTTCTTGTCATAGATTTCTCGCTGGCTGCTAAAAGCGCCTGTAATAATTTTGTATCCTCCCTCCGTTCTAGTACAGCGACATCACCAAGATATAGATTTACAAACTTATAGGTAATATGAACCTTAAAGACCGATATTATTTTCATTTTCATTTTATTTTATTTATTTATTTAGACAGGGACAATGCACAATATACATTAACCTTAAAAAGGAGAGATGTCATGTGCCAGGTTCTAGCACTAGTGCTAATGCTAATTAGCTAATTAAAGTCCTGTGGATACCACTCCGATATTGGTGCATCTTGGGTCAGTCCCAGAACACATGCTAATGATTAGCCTCCTTTGGTCCACACTGTCTCCAATAGGGGTGTGTATTGGCAAGAATGGGGCGTTACGATACAAATCACAATACCAGGATCACGATATGATATATCGCGATATATCAGGATAGTGTTAGAGTCAATTTTTTATTAGTTTCTTTTTTTAAATGATTATTTCCTTGAAGAATTGAATTACACCTGAAATATGCACAAATACTAAACACATTTTTATTAGATCACAACAGGATCTAAAGCTATATCACAACATTTTCCTGTGTTAAGACTAAAATTATGTTTTACAGACATTACAGTTTAAGATCCTGTTCAAATGTTCATAACTAACATCATAACATTATTTTTGTGCAATCCCAACAAAGGAACTAACATTATTTAAAAAGAGTGTTAAATAATAATAAATAAAATATAAACAAAAAACTCAAATGAACTTCCACAATATCTGCATTTGAATAAATACCTAAAAATATCGATACAGTACTTTCTAATATAGATACGGTATTGTGAAATGAAATATCACAACATATCGCAGAACCAATATTTTCTTACACCCCTAAGTCTCCATCACTCAGAAGGGACAGTTCTGTATTTACCCTGATGAGGTGTCTTAAAATATCTACCAACAACATATGATTTTTATGCTTAATTATGAATGTGTGTGGTGTCCAGTGTTTGAACAGTAATCTCCGCTGAATGAATCCTGTTGAGTTGGTGTTTCCTTTGTCTGCATCAGCCACCTGCCGCTGACCGCAGGTGCATTTCCACTTCCAACCTCCGAGTCCTTTCTTCCTGCGTCTTGTCTTTCTCTGCCTGACCTCTCCCTTGTCATCTCTCCCTTAAGGTTTCATGCTTTATTTTGAGGCTGGTTGATGGTAAGGTCACACACCCGGGGTTATGTCTTCAGCTGACATTTTACACTGATTAGTCCGCCCACAGCTTTCTTTGTTGAATCAAAACTCAATCCGCTCCCATTATTAGTTCTTTAACAGAGGACATGTTGAAAAGGTGTAAAACTAGTCCACATCAGAGATTCAGGGGGGGCATCTGTCGGTGGATATGATATTTTGAGAACAGTTGCTGTAATTTTCTGTTATTATTTAGATATAAGTCAGTGTATGTGACAAGCTAGGCACTCTTAAAATGATATGGAGGGATATCATATCTGTTCACTTTCCCTCTCTTTCATTTCCTCTGATTTTTAGGAACTTTACAACAACTGCATCATAAGAGCTATAGTTTCTATTTTTGAATGGTTTTTTTTTTTTTCCATTTTATTTGTTGTAGTTTCATTTCATAATAGTTAAATAACTGTTCATATTATTCCACTGAGACAATGTTATGGGTCTGATCAAGTGGTAACATGTGGAAACATTTTGTCATGTAAGCATGTCATCTCTGTCATGTAAGCAGAGTAACTTATATGCATGTATTATACATATTTGAGTAGGTGTTTATAAGCACTTTAACATTATGTGTAACAAAATTTGGGAAGATAAAATTTTTAGGTGAAAAATGTCAAATGACTTGAAATGGACATCATTTTTTTAAGCTTTACACAAACATTCAAAACATGCAGTTCTCGACAGATATTGATATGAAGTAGGACAAAACCTTTTAGATATTATGTTCAACTACGCTGAAAAGAAATTTTGAGTAAAATATTGAAAAGTCCCTGTGTTATTTACATGAAAATGTGGTAACACATGGACAGGTTGCCATAGTAACACGTGAACAACTCTTTACCATTGTATGCATCACCCAAAATGTATCAAATGATCATTACTTTCTGAAAGTTTCAAATATCTGAATTATAAGTAACTTGAAAATTAAAAATTGGTATTTTGTGGTAACTTGTGGACAGGGCCTTTTAAAAGCAACTCACAAATGTTCAAACTTAGAAATATCAATAATATTCACAAAAGAATGAAAATCTAATAGTTGAAACTTAACAATAATCTATATGATCAACAGACTGAATACATTTTCAAATTTTTTAGCTATTATTTTTAGTGTCAAATTTGAGCTATGATGTAAACAGTACAATCGCTGAAATCGCTTGTAATTTTTTTAAATATGAGTGGTATTTCAAAAAGTTACAGTTCCATAAAATTGAAATCTTTAAAACATTAGCCCACTAGATAAATATGTGCAAAATTACTTTTTCATCGGACCCTTATGTATTTGAATGATTTTTCCTAACCTAAAATAACTAAAAATGATTGTGAAAAGTGGTATTTCAGATGTTTTAAGATGTGAATAACTCTTTATTTGCACATGTATTCCCAATCCAAATAATAAATCATGTTATACAGAACTACTGCAAAGAGCTGATTCTTGGTTCGCTCATCTAACATTCATTGCTAATCAACATTCAATAAGATAATATGTAAATCTGTAATATTTACTGCCTCCAAAACATATAATTCAGCCATGATGAGACCTACAATTAGATCTGATATTATGTAACCTCTAATCAATTTTTGTTAGAGACAAGTATCCCTTGTGCCCTAATCAGCACTCATGCTTCACAGTTTATTATATTATAGAGCGGAAATTCTGAGCTGATAGGGATATGATGACATTTTCTGTTTTTTTTTTTTGTCAATTATTCCTTTTGTGCTCAGAAAACAAAGAAATCAGATGTCTTAGAATCAGATATAAATAATATAAACTTATGGAACAAACTTTTATATAACACTGGTCTTGCATAGTCAGACACACTATGTTTACTCTGTGCCAGAGCTGAAGAGAGGTCTGGCACAATTCACTATCCACCTGGAAAAGGGTGAAAACTCTCTGTTCGGTTTGGCTGGTTTGCATTTCTTTAAAACAATCACACTCATTTTGTTTGGCTCCAAGAGCTGGATTCATCAGGGCCTTTGCAAAATAATGACAAAATCCAGGATAAAATGTGTTTGTTGGAACATTTGCATGTGCAGAAGTCAGCTGAGGTATTAGAATGACAAAATTCAAGCAAAAGAAAATAACATAAAGAAATCTGTTTTAATCAAAACGTTCCATTTTGTAGTTACAGGTCAGAATATGTAACATGTATCTCATTCTGTCATATTTATTACACGAGCACCATATTGCAAATGTTTGATTTAATTGTGATTATTTTTCATATTATGTAATAATCTTCTCTATTTGCCTCTGTAATAATGGTTGCTGACACAAACAGAAATACACTTTCTTCTAGACCCATAAAGAATGGGTTTTGCCCACTAATTGCACTGGGTATTGCACAGGGATTGCATGATGATGATTTGCAAACACAATCCATAATGCTTTACACACAAATACAATTTACTTGTGTTTTTCGGTCTCATGTTGTCTAATGTTTCTCCAAATTGCAGCACACATATTGGTCTATGATAAAAACCTGCAGTGATAATGAGCTGAAATGTACATTCAATCCACTTAAATGTTCATGAAAACAGTATCTAATTAAGGTAATTAAAGCAGAGCTCAGACATGTATGGGTTGGTTTAGTGCCGTGACTGTTAAAATAATGTTACATGTTATTGAATATCTGGTATTTCACCAAAAAATTGGGCAATGGTTACTGCCACAGTACTGTGGCATGAAATGTGGGTTTCAAAAGGAATCAAATGTTAGCATTTGGACTAGAGCCAATCATGGATACTGTTCTATGAACTCATTAACCTCTTGTTGCCACAGTACTGTGGTGATATATGGCGTATACTTCATTGCATTCTTTTGTGCATTTTGCAACCACAGTACTGTGGAAATTGAAGAAATGACAAAATACTCATAGCATATAGTATAGAATAGGAATGTTTGTTCTAAATGCTCTATATTTAGTTTTATGGTGTTCTTTGCTCTGTGCAGTCAGTGAGATTGAGGCAGGAGAAGGTGGGCGGAGCTACATGGTAGATGCAGCAGTATGGCATGTGACTTCTCAGTTCTGTGTCAATTCAGTGTATTGAGTGCTGTGCTCCAAAAAAATGTTACTTCGACCAGGAATCGAACTTGAGTCTTCCATATTGCAGTTGGAAACATTCCCTACTGAGCAAAATCTCCAATGTCTTCAAATCTGACCTATTTGCCTCGGTACTTTTCGGGATGTAACAAGTTACTACATGATATAACGAGGTCGCTGATTGGCTCTGTGGTAATAGACAAACTCATATTTCGTGCCACAGTATTGTGTCAGTAGCCACTTCGAAAAAATTTGTACTAATGCTCTGTTTCATGTCACGGCTGGATGTTTGTTGTGACATCTCCAAACTCTAGTGCACTCTAGTACTCCAGCTGTAACTTCACTTAACAGCAGATCAGTCATTAATGTTATATGTTCTGCATTTGGACTATAAACATATATGTACAAGGAGTCTGATCTGCAGTGCCTGAAACTCAAATAGCACCCATTCTGACCTGATCCCTTCAATATACAACTCCAGATTTCACTTTATAACCAAAACCATTAATTCAATATCATTCAAGTCTCACAATGTCAAAGATCTTTAGATCCAGAAAGAGACAGTAAGTCACAAGTGAGTTTGTACAGAGTTAACACCAGTTTTCTGCAGGTGTTAATTGCTCCAGTCAAACTTCATGAAGCAATTTGGGCTGGTCTTTTGTGAATTAGTTGATTTTGCTAATGAGGCTTGTTTGCACAGACAGGAGCACATGCATACATACACACACATGATCCAGGCACCACACTGACACAGTCTGCCTGTCAGAATTCCACCCTTTGCAGGTACTTTGTGAATCACATGTTATATTTTTACTCATTCTCATTCTGGTTATGCACACACTGTGCAGACTCTTCCAAAAAACAGGTCTAAAATTCCATGAACTGCCACGGTCATGTTTTATTGATGAAAGGCAAACAGAAAGGTTATTATATTTTATATGTTTAAAATTCTTTTCTAGTGCATATATCTTCTGCTTCATAAGATGTGTGTATAATTAATATACTATTAAACTGAGACTACAGTGGTGACAAAGTAAGCACAGTGTTTGTTTTTTTACTTTATTTATAGAATCTTTCAACATTTAACAAATATAACACTTGTAATTTCAAGTATTGTGGTCATAATACAAATGCCAGACATGATAAACAAACAAAACCCACAGGAAAAAGAAAATTTAAAAAAAGGCAATACAAACAAAACATGCATAACAAGACAGTAAAGACAGTGCATTCTGGTACATTTAAGGAAAGACAATAAATAAATAATTAAACAAACAGGTCAGTCACAATATAAACCACTAAACTGTATTGACAGTTCCAGACCATGTGACATATTCACATAGTAGAAAAGAGACTCCCATATTTTGTTAAATTTAAGCACAGTATTTTTAATTGCAATTATTTGTATGACAGTTAATCATCAGCTGAAATTTCAATACTGTGATGGTTCTACTTGTAGATAATAAAGGGATGAGAACAGACTGACAATGAAATAGTCACTCAATAGTAGGATTATTCCAGCAGAGTAAATACGATGTGCCAGACTAATTCAACACATCAGATAAACATCACTGCCATTGCAGAAATGTCATCTTATTTGTATTAAAGCCAATGTACCGATGCTCAGTCAATAAAACTATGTGTCCCTAGAAAATACTGTATATTGCAACTACACTTTGGTCTACAGGTTGAACAATACATGATTTTTAAAGGCTGTTGTAAATGACTATTTCTAACAAATAACCCATAAAGACCCTGAAATATTTTTGTGGTGATATCCAAATAAATGTTTCTCTACACTTAACCATTACCAAGTACTTTATCACCATATACTATGATATTATCTATTGCATTTTTGCAGTGTAAATACTGTATTTTCCTGTGTTTTATGTACGTTCAGAGGTTAATATTATCAAAACAGACAATTAAAACATGACGTTTTCAGCAAAATATATAATTAATTCACCGTAAGAACAAGCATCTACAACCACTGTCATTGTCAAACTACATGGGTTTTACTGTTGAACCAATGTTACTGAAGATAATAATAGACTTTCCATGTTCTCTACAGAGACTATGGGATGCTGTTATAAAGCTGAGAAATTGCATTTTACCTGAATTACAGTTGTGGAAAAAAAATATTAAACCACCCTTGTTTTCTTGAATTTCTTGTTCATTTTAATGCCTGGTACAACTAAAGTTACATTTATTTGGACAAATATAATGATAACAACAAAAATAGCTCATAAGAGTTTAATTTCAGAGCTGATATCTATCCATTTTCCATGGTTTTCTAGATAATAACCAAAATCACTTATTTGCTATGGCATTGTACTGCCAAAAACAGTGCTTATCAGCATTCTGTGTTTTCTTTTCTGTCTGTTTTAGTCACATGATACACACAGGAGTTAGTACTTGATTGCCTAACTATTGTTTTTGATGACGTTTGATGGTCTAATAATGTTTTTCTTCAACTGTACAGGGTGGGGAAGCAAAATTTACAATGAACATTTAGTTGTTTTTTCTCAGCAGGCACTACGTCAATTGTTTTGAAACCAAACATATATTGATGTCATAATCATACCTAACACTATTATCCATACCTTTTCAGAAACTTTTGCCCATATGAGTAATCAGGAAAGCAAACGTCAAAGAGTGTGTGATTTGCTGAATGCACTCGTCACACCAAAGGAGATTTCAAAAATAGTTGGAGTGTCCATAAAGACTGTTTATAATGTAAAGAAGAGAATGACTATGAGCAAAACTATTACCAGAAAGTCTGGAAGATACTATTAAAGAAGAATGGGAGAAGTTGTCACCTGAATATTTGAGGAACACTTGCGCAAGTTTCAGGAAGCGTGTGAAGGCAGTTACTGAGAAAGAAGGAGGACACATAGAATAAAAACATTTTCTATTATGTCAATTTTCTTGTGGCAAATAAATTCTCATGACTTTCAATAAACTAATTGGTCATACACTGTCTTTCAGTCCCTGCCTCAAAATATTGTAAATTTTGCTTCCCCACTCTGTATATCACTGTATTGATAGGATTAGTGGATCAAAAGTTGTTAAACATTGTAGATCAGCAGATGCTTTGGGGTCTTTGAGGGTTAATCAGCCAATATCACACTTGTGCTCCAATGAAAAAGTCCTATTTTTAACTGAAAACTTGAACTGTTGAAGTTTTTTGTATCTAAATAATAAATAAATACATAAATCTAGAACTGAACATCTAACCACATGTCAAAAAACTTGCTGATTTTTTTTTTTTTTAACTGATTCATCCATCTTTCTACATTAGACTCAGCAAAAGAGAGGATAATTGGTGTTTGTTTCTTGTTTCTATTGCAGCAACTAGTGGTTCTGCACCTTGTTCCTCTTTCCCGAATGCTTCTCCTTTTCAGCACGTCTGTCTTTTCTCGCTCCCATCAGGTTCATCCTTCCTGCCTTTCCTCTTTTTTTTTTCCACTCTCTTCTCACACCCCCTCATCTCCCCTCCTCACTACTCCATCTCCCCCTCCCCCTCCTCCTTCTCCTTCCTCTCTCTTCCCCACTCCCCTCCCACTCTGACTTGTGCCGGTCTCTCATCAGAGCCAGAGATGCAGGGCTCTTAAGTTGAGTTAAATGGCCTGCAGACAGTGGTGTAGGGTGCGCTGAGCTCTGGGTGTTCGGCCATGGGTAGCCTGTGACCCCCACCCCCCCTCCAACAAGATGACTATGAACTTGGAGGGACTGGAGATGATCGCTGTGCTGGTGGTTGTTGTCCTCTTTGTTAAGGTCTTGGAGCAGTTTGGCTTATTAGAAACCAGCTATTATGGTAAGGAAACTCTTTACATGTTATGCTTTTAGCACTTGTTGAGTGTGCTGGGGTCTTTGTACCACCGTGTACTCAAGATGTATGTACTAGACAGTACAGAACATTTGCACCTTGTACTCGCTAAAGCTGCTGTCAAATGCAAAATATGATGCTTTATTTATGGAGACAAGCTTGTTTTGGCAGCTACTGTCTGTTTTTAAGGGACGTTTTACAGCTTTTGCAGTGTCCATCAGTCTTGTTTAATATATTTTGCATAACTCAACTTGACTTTGCTGCTAATTAGCTCAACACACACACTGACTCATGTTCTGTGTTGAGCAAATGTTGTAAACTCCTTTCAGACTTGTTTATGTTTAGCATTTTGACTCATCGATTTGATGCTTACTATATTAAATCTGCATTGAATTGGATGCTTGAAAGTGCATCGTCTGTTGTTGCTGGCTAAGTTTTTTTTTAATCAAATAAGAGTGGGACAGTTAATCTCTGAATATAATCTTGAGGCAACTGCAAAACTGACTAGTGTGAAACCGGTGAGAGCTCTAGACTGCCCGGATGGTATTTGCTTTTCTCTGGTTAGCTTGGAATGAAGAGGCTCAAAACAAAATGAGGTAATATTTTTGGCTGAAGATAAAGTTCTCCACAGTTTAAATGAAAAAGTTGGTGCATGTGAATGTAAATGGCACGCTCTATTGTTTGCATTCACTGTAAAAACTGCCTCTGCCTTTTTGATTAAACTTTGTTAAACTGTGCACCCCTCTCTGCTTTCTGACGCTGGTTAATGTGTACCTTGTCAGGGAACAATAGAAGCAGTGCCCACTGGAGATTAGATTCACACTTTCTTTCCAAAGTGTGAATCTAATATTCTGCCTTTCTGGCACTGAAGACCACCTGTTATTTATATGCTCTTCTTAGTAGACAGTCAGCCAAGCTGTTTGCCTTATGGCAGGGTTTTCATAAGTAAAAGACAAACAAACATCTTCAGACCTCTTCCAAGCCACTAGAGAAAATAACAGTGATAGTGTTGTTTCATTTACAGCTCTGGAAATGTGTGCCTTTTACTTTTATTTACTGTGAGGGCAATAAAATACAAGTCTAAACTGAATGATATACCATGCATATAAATAGACTTTTTGTTGCAAATTTGACTCATACTTTTACCTTTTTTTTAGTTTTATTTGGTCTCCCTGTTTGTTTTGGATTTGGAATGTTGGTTTTCTTTGCCTGAGTTTTGCAATTATTTTTTTTCCTTTTTTTTTTTTATCCTGAATACTGTTAGTTGAGCTTGTATTTTATTTTCGTGTTTGTTTTAGTGTTTTAAAAGGAAACCTTTGATTCATAGAAGCTGAAAAAGGTTGCAATCACAGTGCAAAACAAGGGGGAAACAAAAACAAGTCAATTTTTTCCTGCAATTTTATGTAATTTCCGCAATCATTCCAATATATTTTAATTTTTGTAGTGTAGAAAATTAAAAATTTCTTTTGTTTTCATTAACAAAATAGTTTTTCTACTTCAAGTTTCACCTCTTGTTAACTCTAACCCTGTTGAGAATTCTTTACTACACCAAGAATATTTATGTAACAACACATCAGAAAAAAGATCTTCATTAAGTTCTTAATTGGCTTTAAAAACTTGGTGATTGATGTGTGGTATTTGGGGATTTTTCAGACTAATTTTTTCCTCAGCTCTGTGCCTGGAAGTCCATTATAATGACCATTTTGATTAAACGTGTGCTGTTTGATGGGGATATATGTCATGTGCTTATTAGGACATGAATTAATGACTAATTATTTAGACCTGAAATGTGGAAGGGCTGTCAGAACAGAGGAGGAAAGGGTTAGTAATTAGGACAGATAGCAGTAATTAAAGGTTGTAGTGAATTAGTGAACTTTGGCTTTTATTGAATATTGTTGAAATATCTCACTATCTGTTAGATCTATTGTTAGAAGCAAAATCCATCTTTCTGCCTTTATTGAAATCATTTGTCAGCCAACAGGTTTCAGAATTATAGTAAAATCTGTTTGATCAGTGGTCTACTGTCGCTCAAACTATATGATTATTTGTACAGCCTCTTAAATTTGAGTATTGTGTTTGAAATGGTACAGCTACTCATTACTCTGTGGTACTCTACCACTTGATGGCTTCGGGTTAAAAATAGACTTGCAACACAGCCGGACGTAAATGGCTCTTTTCATTCTGGGTTCTTGTGTTTCGTGGTGTGCCACTGAGTGACAGTGGTGTGCCACGGAGATGTGACGGCTCACCAGAGCAGGCTTTGATAAGGCAGTTTTGGAGAATGATTTCCCAGCTGAAAGTGGACTTTGTTAGAAGTGATCTGAAACGTGGCAGCGTGACTACACATGCACATCGCAGCTTGTCGTTTCAGTGCACCAAACACAAATAGAGAGGGGTAGGTCCTGAATAGTATTTTTTTGTGCCTGTTCATGCCTTTCTTTGTAATTCTGGTTATATTGCTCTGATATTTCACCTAAACCACAGAACAGGTTTATTTAGGCCAGTCCCATACATCCCATAATCATTCTATTGTATTTGTTTGAGCTAAAACCGCAATTATCATCTCCAGTCAGGTGTATCAACTGGTAGAAATGTCATATTTCATCACTTTCTGCATCATTTTGCACTGTTTGAGAATTGACTTGCACTCATTCCTCCTTTGTCCAACAGTTTAATGGCACATGAGTGGACCATCTCTGTCTGTTTGAGGCATTTAACTCTGGCCCAATCCCAATTCACCCCCTACCCCTCCCCCTTGGCCCTTGCACTTGGCACTACCCCTTGAAACGGAGTTGTAAGGGTTAGGGGTTGAAATATTCCCCTATGAAATGAGACAACCCTTTGAGACTTGTTACGTCATCGATGCCGCTATAAACAGATGCAACAACTTTGTTTCCGAAAGTATTCACCATGGCGTCGGCAGCTGTGACCACCTCTGTTGCATGGGCTTTGGTCATCTTTTTGCACCTACCAACCGCAAACCACAGAAATGCGGTCTGTAACAAATTGAAATGGCATTAAACGGACAACCAAATGATTAAGTTATTTCCGAAGAAAATACATACATTTGTGTGTTTCTTTCATCACACTGCTGCACTTTTTTTTGCTGTGTTTACCTCTATCTTGCTGATGATTCAAACAGAATTATGGGAGATTTCTCATACCCCTCCGTTTGTAGTGTGGTCCTGGAAAATCTCCATTTCAGCCTGCCCCAGTGCAGCTGTGGCTACATGTGTAGTTTACCACCACCAGAGTGTGAATGTGTGAGTTAATGAAAAATGGATCCACTGTACACACTTTGAGTATGCGTTCATAGAAAAGTGCTCTATAAATCTAATCCATTATAATAATAATAATAACAACTACAACAATAATAATAATAATAATAATAATAATAATAATAATTATTATTATTATTATTATTATTATTATTATCATTATTATTATTATTTCAAGGGCCAAACAGTCCTCCCCCTTGGCCCTTCCCATCCGACTCATTGAGAATCAGGACGCCCCTAACCCTTCATGCGAACACGCAAAATGGAGGGGTAAGGGGTGAATTGGGATTGGGCCTCTGTCTTTATTGGCATTCTTTCTTTATTTCATCAAGTCTTTACAGTTATTTATCTGCCTTGTGCAATTCTTGTCTACAAAGCCTTAAACACAAACAGAATGTAATATTTTATTTATGTCTTCCAGTGTTCAGTGCTCATCTTCATTAGATGTGCTGTATATTTATTGCTCTGGCATAAAATTAACAAAAAAAGACAATTAAATCATTAATTCTAATCCTTTGTGCGATAGTTAATCACCAAACTAAAACTGTATTATTCTTTCTGATAACTCTTAAAATGACACACATTGTAATCACTGCATTTTGAATTTAGGCTGCAGCAGTGTGTAGGTATAAAAGAATGTATTTAGTTTTAGGAAAAGAATGTGATTAAGGCTAAAATAAGAGAGTTGTGTAACAATTATTGTCATGGTTACATTAACAAACTCCAGATTATAGTTCCTAAAAACAATAAAGTCAATCATGAGTTTGGGCTGAAATTCCCATTGTTTGTTGCTCTTAAAGAGAACTTGTCCTTGTCCTTCATTCGGTATCCTCATGGAAACACAGTTCATTGTACATGACACACAGTTCCCCTGTGGCTCAGCTCAACCATCTGGTCCCTATACTTGATGTGATGTTTGCATATCTTAAGACATGTCTATGACACGTCATCCAGCCCTTGTTGTCACTCTTGCTTGACTACTGCTGCATTCCAAAGTGCTGGGAGGTGGAATATATCTCACTTGGAGTTAAATACATCACATCTCAAAGTATTCCAGACAGTCCGTGTTGAACATAAACAACAAATATGGAGGAGCGCAGATCTAAGCTCCCATTTGTTTTGTTACTGAAGAGGCATTTTGACTGTCGACCGCACAAATGAGATGGAAGAGGCGAAATGATGAGCAGATGAGCTAATTATACATTGTGAAGTTTTGTTTCATTGCATACTAGTACACTGTGTGCCACCATTGTTGTGTTGATGTCACGTAGTTTGTGTACTTTGATCTGGCACCATTTTGCACCTAGGACCTCTGGCTTTGACAGGCATTCCAATGTATTTTATCTAGTTGGATGTCGGAAACTTCCCACCTCCCAGCACTTTGGAATGCAGCATGAGTCCCACCTGATGAGACTGTGGTGTGTTTAGGGACCCTTCTATACATATGTGTGCTTACTAAGTATGTTTTCCTCATGCGGTCTGTTGGGAGATTAGGCTGTTTAACATGTCTTCTTTTTATATATATATATATATATATATATATATATATATATATTATGAGAATGAAGATGAATAAATTTGCTTCGTTCAAATTGCAACCCATCCTGAGCCACTGACCTCTTCTGCTAATTTATTCTTCAAACTAAATTTACTTAATATTTTTGATATTAATATCTACCAAAGGGTCAAAACACAATAATGTCCCGTCAGAGAGCAGACTTTAATTGATTGCCATTCCAACATTTATTTCAATATAAAGTAGCTCCTTTTTTTGGATAATCCCTTATGGTCCAACTAAAGCAAAAATGAATTTAAAAGTAAAAAGGTGGGTCATTTAGGAACACTAATCTGTCAGATTGTCTCTAAAATGTCTTGTCAGAGAGGTTTCGGAAACCATGTTTTGACCCCAAATTTGTATTTTTATGGATAAAATTCAGTGTAATCAAAGTACCTTGTCTTAGCATTTCATTTTGTATTTTGCAACCAGTGCTGCAGTTCATAGATACAATACTCGTCAAAATCAAAATTTTCATTTGCCTAAATGTGTCACATCTAGAGCTCAGCTTTGTATTAGAAACAGAGAATGTAAATTGTGGAGCCAATTTTCCCATGTTCTTGGAAATAGCACGTCGGAGATATCCTTTAGGAAATATTTAAGAAAATCAATTATGATATCGCATTGAGATATACATACACATATACACATACACACATACAGTTTACTCTCGTTATACCGCCAACTTCCGTTCACGGCCAAATTGGCGGTATAGCGAAAATGGCGTTACAACGGGTTGCGTCCATAATGTGCATGTCTTTACTATATGATGTCTATGCTGCCTCCGTTAACCCGTTCTAATTGCGTTTCTAAATAAATCTTGATTCTGTTATGTTGTAAGGCAGGGATCGGCAACCTTTAACACTCAAAGAGCCATTTCGACCCGGTTTCCACGGAAAAGACAACACTGGGAGCCGCACCTCGGAGGTGCCACGGCGGTGCACCTCGGAGGTGCCGCGCCGCGACGCTGGCGGTATAACGGTCGGGAAATCAATGGTATAAGTGTTGTTTGTGCATGGAACTGGGCTGGCGGATGGCGATAAGCGGAAATGGCGGTATAACGGCGGGCGGTTTAACGAGAGTAGACTGTATATTTATTTATTTATTTATTTATTTATTTATAATAATGTACATACTTGTAGATCTTTATAACACCCAGTGATACCCAAATTCTGAATGTGTATGGACTATGGAAGTCTCATACTTTTTATAATGTTTATGTATTTATAAGGTGGAGGCTTTAAAACCTCTCCATGCACTTTTACTGTTTTATTATGTCTTTTATCAGTGTTATGTATGTGCAAAATAAATCAAATCAATAAATAAATATACATATTTATAACTGATTGTGACTAAAAAACCTACTTGTTGTGGAGAAACAAGTCTAAACTTAAAGAAAGTGCTAACTTTCTGCAAGGATTACAGTATGTGGCAGTGGTTGGAGCTGTGAGGATGTGTTTTCCCTATGCTACCAGATAATTTTAACTAAAGATGAACTCTACCTTTAGTGGGCGAGCTACTCCCCTATATCCTTCTAATGAATGTGCAAAGTTCATTTTTCATTAAACACTGAATTGCAATGCCATTCCTTCACTCCAGACTTCCAGCTTGAGAGATTCTGAAAAAAGCTTAAGCATCTTTTCAGTAATATTCTGTGTTTCTGTTAATAGCGGTATGCAGATGGCCTGGTTACATTGAGTGAATGATGTGGTGACAGTTTGCTTTGTAATGTATGAGGATGTTTATGCATATGGCTGTTTTAGCACATGTGATTACAGATAACATACTGATGCTGAAAGAAACAGCGCTGAGAGTCTTGGGGGCAGCTGCTATGAGGAGGCTCTTAGACATGTTTTTGTGGTTTCATGTCGTCAATGACTTCTGTCGCTTTTATTGATAAATAAAACAACACATTACAGTAGTGTTGTGGGCCTGTCAGAGAGGCTGTCAAGTGGTATAAGAGGATATATTTTATAATATTCAGAGCATGTGCATGAATAGTGCATCTCATGAGAATGAGCTTAGCAGTGTCAGAAAAAAGTGCCTTTTATGTGTGTGTGTGTGTGTGTGTGTGTGTGTGTGTGTGTGTGTGTGTGTGTGTGCACGCGCGCAGATATTCTTTCTTTTTGGATTACATGTGACAGTTAGTAGATGTGCCAGCAGAGGGAACCAGAGCCTACTATCAGCATCCGATCCCTTCAGGCAATTACAAAAAGATAATGAATAAATAAATAACGGTTTGTATTGCATTTCCATGTCAGGTACACCAAAACAATACTTCATCCAAGAGTCTTGGCTTAAACCAAAGTATTTAATATCATAGACCTTTTCAGCATTTATTCAGCATCCACACACTTCAGTCACTACTACTACTGGTGCTTCTACTACTTCTAATAATAATGATCGTAACTTTGTTTTATTTTTCATTACCCAGAAATCTGCAAAACACAGGGTAATCAGGCTTTTGTTGTGCAAATGTATCGCAGAAACGCATATATTCAATGAAGAAATGAGCTATATTTAAGTTAATGACAACAAAATCTCAATTTTGGTAACAATTATCATGTAAATCACAGTGAATAGATGGATATAATTAAACAACAAAATATTAAAAAGTACTTTGAAATTTTATGATTCTAGTATTTATTTATTTATTTACAGGACAGTGTGTATTGGCATTAGTTGCAAAGAACAAGATGCATACACCAGCTTTAGCAGAGCAGCTAATTTCCGTCTGTTGTCCTGGACAAACGACCAACATAATAAAACATCACATAGATTACAAAGTGCTAATATAATGGAAGAAAAACTGCTCAACATGACAGATATAGGAAAATATGCTCAGACTGAACGGTTCTAAATTGCAAGACGTCTGTTGTAATTATTTCCTAAGCCGTATATGTAATAGGATGTGCAGAAACTAGTCTGAACCTGAAAGCAGCACAGAGTCTAAAAGATCATAAATGCATGGTTTTTGGTAAATATTTCAAAGTGCATCTTGCTCTACCCTAAGATTCCTGTGTTTACAGGTTAAGAATGATGGTCCTTACCAGTGGCTGCTTTCTGCCTCTGCCCATCTTTTTTAAGTAAGGACTGGCTCGTTAATTAATTAGTTGGTATACACATTTGAGCCTTTGTTTTTGTGTTTTAATATGACTAAAAACTGCAAAATAAAATATAAAAAAACAAAAACAAAAAAAGGATTATAGTCCTTGACTCCTTTACAGGAAGTTAGAGCCCATTTGGAAGTTTTTAATCACATATTACACATATTATGCTGCAGTTTGCACTTACACAGCCATTATTGTCTAAGAAGTCGAGATGAAAGATTGAAAGAAGGGAAAGGTATGTAAATGTAATGTCAAATGTACTATTTTGAGATGTTTGTACATTCATAGTTGCATGTAAAACCTGTGTTTTGATTTAATGTTTGTTCCGTATTCCCTCTTTACGTTGTGCTCCTTTTTCTTGGAAATTTGATTTAATATTCTAATTTGTAATAATAGGCTATAACCTTAGACCCATATTTCAAGGATATTGTTGTGCCCCTGACTTCAGCATCAGTAAAAGTTGTTTTTACATGCATTAGTTTTACTCTTTCATCAATCAAAGTAATGATAATGGAGCTGGTACTGAGCGATGTTCATAATCTTCCAGTAAACTGCTGTTATTTGTTTTAGGCTCTCTCTGCAGACAAGTGCAGATAGTCTTCTGCTTTTAAAAATGCTCGAGTTGAAGCAAACGCAACATTAACACTGTTAGATCTCTCTTTGTTTTGTTGGTGTTTACATGTGGCATTAGATTTTATGGAAAACAGGGCTTGGTTTCCAGGTGGTGGATGAACAGTTTCCACCGAATGCAGCAGCTTTGACGTTGCTCCAGTATTAAAACAACTTAACCTTAAACTGTGAACTTTAATAGACAGTATTAAACATTTCCTTCCTGCTCCAGTAACTTTCTAGATTCAGGATGTTTGCCTTATATGTTTTTTTCTCCTGCTGTAGAAATGCCTCGTGCCTGTGTTAGATTTATAGTGCAAATATTTGGCAACTTCTACAAGGAGTTTTATGCAGAAAAGAGCTTAAAAACTGGTACCTATCTGTCTCTTCACACTCTGAGGATTATTCTTTAATTCCCTGATAGTTATTTTAGGCAATGCTGGAGGAGGAGGAGGAGGAAAACTGAGGATGAAGAGAGGTAACTTTAAAATTCCTATATTTATATAGACTTAAGTTTGAAGAACTCGGCAGTGGATAGATGTTAAGGCAGCAGGTTGACAAGCAATTTATATTTCCCGACTCAGAATTAGATTGATTTATTTGACGTGGACATAACAATAGTATGGGAACTGCAACATACAATATGGTTAAATGTCCATGGAGCGCTCTTTATAAAAGACAAAAAACAATGTAATACAGTTCATGACTTAATAAAAACAATCTATAAGGAAATCTAAAGAGCCACAATGAAATAGTTGTAATTTGCGTGACTTTTTTCCCTTTTTTGGATAACTTACTGACTTTAGTATTCTGGAGTGTTCCATTCAAATTTGTAATTTCTATTTGTCTTCATATTTTATTTCTACTTATGTTCAAAATAAAGTTTATCATTGTCAAATATCACATGTGAGAACAGTGTTGTTTCTGTTTATCCATAAGCCTCTATTAACCCTCAAAAACCTAAACAACCGCAGACTAAAATCATCTCCTGATCTAAGATGTTAAATAACTTTGAGCCAATGAACGTATTAATATCTTTCAATAATTCTTTTAAAATGCAGTTTCTCATATTTTCATGGTCATCATATATGACCCATTTTAACATGGAAAGGCTTTGTCGTGAGCACAGAAACATCATCTTCTGCAACATTTATTCACCAGAAAGCCCATGTAGTTTGATAAATGACAGTGAATGGTGACACTTTTTTTTATATTCAGTTAATGAGATATTTGGCTGAAATGTCACTTGTGTGATAAACTTTGAATTTAGTCTGAGCTGCATGATTTACCGATCTACATGATCAGCAAATTAAACATAGGAAAATACTTGTTCTTTCACAGAAAAAAAAAGCAAAATACAGAGGATAATATATAATAAATGGTGATAAATCACTTTGGAAAAGCTAAGTAAAACGGAGAAAATCATTTGGAAGTTGCTGCAAAAATAGTCATCGTTCTTTAAGTGATAAAACCATTAAAACTGTGTTGTTTTTAACTCAACTTGTAGCAGTTTCTTTAACAGAAAAGGCTGATAGTCCTAATGGGATTTTTAACCCACAAAGACCCAAACAGGGACTGGTGACTAAAACCATCTACTGATCTAAACTGTTTATTACCTGGTGATCCACTAATTCTATCAATACATGTAAACAATTGGTTTAAACCGCAGTTTGTCATCTTTTCATGGTCATCAGATATGACCCATTTGGACATTCCGAGGCTCCATAGTTACCATGGGAACACCGTCATCTTCTACAACATTGATTCACCAGTAAAACCCATGGAGTTGGATCAATGACAGTGGATAGAGACACTGGATTTATGTTCAATTAATGATATATTTAGTCGAAAACGACACATTTTCTTCATTTTTCTCTGTTTATGATATTTTGACAAACTTTTACCTTAACTTTCATGAACATCGACATGATTCATAAATTAAATATGGGAAAATACTAGATTTTCATTTAAAAAATTGCAAAATACAGAGGACAATATTGTAATAAACCATAATAAATTATTTATAAATAATAAATATATGAATAATAATATATAAATATATATAATATATAAATAATTTGTTAATTTTCGCAATGAGTTTGGTGTTCAGTAATTCAGATTTATTTAAAAAGGTATTACTGTTATATGTTCACAAAAAAAACCTCAAAACAGTTAATTTCTCACATACACACACACACACACACACACACACACACACACACACACACACACACACACTCTCCTTCTTCCAATGTCAGATTAATTAATTGGTCACAGCTTTTTGTAGTTCCAAATTATTGTCATTAACTCATAAAGACCCAGTGCTGCTTTTGTGGCAGTTTCCAATTGAAGTTTTCTCTATTCTTGACCTTTCTTGAGTGACTTATCACCATTTATTTTAATATTATGCTCTGTGTTTAGCATTTTCAAGTGAAAATCTGGTATTTTCCTATATTTAATGTGTTGACTATTCAGATTTTCATTAAAGCTCAGATTAAAGTTTAGGGTTATTACATCCAAAACAGATAAAGCTGAAGTAAAAGATAGTTTTTTCTGCAAAACATATTTTTAACTTAACATAAAATAAGTGTGCCCATCCACTGTCATTGATTAAACTCCATGGGCTTTACTGGTGAATCAATGTTGCAGAAGATGACGGTGTTTTCATGGTAACTACGGAGCCTCTGAACATCCAAATGGGTCATATCTGATGACCATGAAAAGATGACAAACTTTATTTTACACCAATTATTTACATGAATTGATAGGATTAATTGCTCAACAGTTAATTACCATTTTGTATCAGTGAATGATTTTGGTCGCTAGTGGATGTTTGGGTCTTTATGGGTTAAATCAACTATTGGTTGATCTTTAATATTGATTTTCAGCCCAGATGTGAATTTATCTGACAGCATTAAAATGCACATAAGCCAAATCATTTTCTGCTGTTTTTGTTTTTCTCTCTGCTCCTTTTGTACAAAATTGTCACACATAATTTTGCCACCTCCCAATATAACACTGACAAAAATATGGTGCTATTTAACGTTGCGAACATTCCCGAGATCTGTGAGTGTAAAGATCCTGTTTTTTCACAATGAAAATGTTACAAGAGTAAATCCCCAACGCATATTCCACAACGTTCTGCATGTATAATGCTGAACTTGTGATGCTTATGAAATTATCTTGTCATTTGTAGAGCATAATTTGCTTTGTATTCTGAGTTTCTCAGAAAAGCCAGTAAAACTGTGCTCTATGCTCCTGCCTGCCCTTCTCCTAAGTAATCTGCTTTATACATTAGTGAATAAAACATCTCCAGTTAATTATTTTTCTTTCCTTTAAATACTGTTATGACAACAGATGAATTGAAAGGTAGTCTGTATTGAATGGCAGTGTATTCAGAATGGAATGCCAATGAAAAGGTATGGGACCACTTTTTTCATTACATTCTTTTTCATTCAGTGCATTGAAAATACTTTTTTTTCCTTTTTATAATTCAGTCAATCAATCAAAGTTATTTATATAGCACTTTACAACAACATGAAGAAGACCAACGTGCTTTATATCTAAAAGCATGATTAAATTATAAGATAAAAACAGTTTAGTCAAATACCATAAATATTAGGGATGCACCCATATCTCTTTTTCCAGGCCGAGTACAAGTACAAGTACTTACATTTGAGTACTTGCCAATACCGTGTACCGATGTGAGTACTTAATAATACCATTACAGTTCTTAGTTACTTTTGAAAATGTGCTTTATTGTCATTGTCATTCGTCTGACTGTAACAAAGTGCTGTTACTGACATTTAATGCCTTAGAATGAGCATTTCTCAATGAATCCACCAGAGGGCGCCACTCTTAATTAACCATACTGGACAAATACCACGAGGAAAGAAAAGTTTTTTGAGAAGAAGAAAGTCAGTAATAACAAACATGGAGACGACAGAGGTAACACTAATGCGGATACCAATTTTGATATTGATGAGGGTAGTTGTCATAAATATGTCAGTAGTTTTTCACTAACTCACACAGTCGCTCTTTAAAAAGATCCTCTACCTCCACGGTTCCTGGTGGTATTCTCCGTCTGGGTATGCATCCACGAGCGCCTGGAAAACAGACAGAATTACGTACGGAATGTAGGCAGAGGACAGACAGAACGCTCCGTCCGTATCTGTCTGTGTCTTTAACGTAACTTGCAGTCAGCGTTACTTTTGTCACCATTGTTTATTTTGAAAAATCTCCTCACTGCTGACTCCTCTGCCGCATACCTGCTGCACTTAACTGTGAACGTCACACTGCTGTAAGTGGTATTGGTGCAGTTGTATCTGAGTACTTTTATAAGTACAACTGCACACGCTGAGTATCGAATCAATACCCGATACTGGTATCGGCATCTGTGCATCCCTAATAAATATGCATAAAACAATAAGACACAACACACAGTGACAAAAAAGACCACCACAGATTAAAACCTAATAGTGTCTCAGAGCTAAGGGTTAAAAGCCAGTCTAAGGAGGTGTGTCTTTAACCTGGACCTAATTACAAATAAAGATACAATAAATTATTATGGCTGCCCCATAACATGTACTGTAGTTAATTTTAGACTCAAAAGGGCAAGAAAGGTAAACGTCAATTCCATTTTCAGTTTTCAGTGGGTTCTTTTTACTGAGCCTTTCTGCTAAAAGATGAGAGATAATTTACAACATTATTCACACACAAAAAAAAAGATATGCCTGTTTGTTTTAAGTCCATATTTTAGCCATGTTTTGGTTCTTTCTCAGCAGTGCTAGTAACTCTGTCATCGATTCAAAGCTTAACAGAGCTTTAACATCTGTGTTATCATTAAGCTTGGACACTGATAATATTGGCAGCGCAGCATATCACACCTCTGTTTCCCTCCTGTTGATAGAACATAAGCACTCACACTTGTGTAGCTCCTTTCACACAGTTCTTCCAACACTTTCTTCTCCACATTCACAATCCCTTGAAGACATAACCAGCTGTATTGATTTGTTCTCGGTGTTGGTTTCTTGCTAATGAACTATACTCGTCATATCTCATCGTCTGGACAGAGGCTCCAGCCGTCCTGCACTCCGGCTCTTACTTTATGCGCCCTTGTCCTTTTTTTTTTTTTTATTGTTCCTGCTAATGCATATTCTCTGCTGACCTTTCTACTTGCAGCTTTGACTGGCACTTTGCTGTTGACAGATAGCACGTTGTAAATCAGTAAACACTACAAAAGGGGGCAGTGTTCTGCTCTTTGGCCCTACATGTTGTCCACAGTGAGCTGTCAGATATCCACGACAGCCCTAATATGTCCAAGACACGGGAGACAGGTCAATGTTATCAGCCCATGCACACTGCCCTAAGCTTTGCAGTACTGTCCATTTCCAGACAATGCCATTGACTTTTCCCCTT
Source organism: Sphaeramia orbicularis (assembly GCF_902148855.1). Lineage (NCBI taxonomy): Eukaryota > Metazoa > Chordata > Actinopteri > Kurtiformes > Apogonidae > Sphaeramia > Sphaeramia orbicularis. The sequence continues at coordinate 28,645,605 of NC_043974.1, forward strand.
TTACGACTGAGCTAATGGTCTGGAATGATTTGAGGTCTTGATAATTATCTAGGTGGTCCTGATGTGAGGAAAAATCCCACATGAATGACATGAGGGTGAAGAACAGGGATGAGCAACTCAACCAAAATATCATATGACAATCTTTTAAAGGTTGAATCACAGTAAATTACAACCAAACTATAGCAAGATTTCCTTTATTTTTCACTGGTTTCTGGAGGCATATGCTCTCTGTGGTTTTTACTGTCACCTGGCTTGAAACTCTAGAAAATATGATTAAAATATTCACAGTATTTTAAATGGAATTATGCATTTTAAAATATTTCTCTGTGGTCTACATAAACTGTAAATGCTATCCTGGGGTCTGAATTCTTCATTAATTCAACTCCACAGGTTCATCTTCAACCCTATTTCTGAGTAATGACACCAGAAAGGTCGTTTTGAGCGCTGGCCCTTTAAATGCAAATGAGCCACTTCATGCCCCACCCCTTCCAGGTTGTCAACTGTGCTGCTCTGTCCCGTTCAACCAGCAGCTGAACATTTTAGGGAATCGGCTTGAAGTTCGGACATATTTTCAGTTTTTACTACAACTGCTGCTGCTGACAAACAATTATGGCGTACTTGGAGAAATGTTCGTCGGAAGTCTTGACCTTATTTGTGCAAATGTCAAGATGCAACTAGTTATAGATGTTACAAATTAAGAAGGAATTAAAACAGGTTGTAGAAATCCACTTGATTTTTGCCAAAATAAATATAAAGATTTCTTCACAGCACCTGGCGGGTTCAAATTCAAACTTTGTGAGCTTTTAGGGTCCCTAAATACATAAATAAATGTACCAAAGACTAAGAAAAATGGGTTTAGCAAAATATGACCCCTTTAAGTTAATATTTTCCTGTATATACAGCTGTAGTGTTTCCATTTAAATGTATTACACAGATTGCCGCAGCCTAATTTGTCCTCCAGAGTTTTATAATGAATCAGAAATGTTTTTATACGCTAGTATAACTCTAAAGCATCTGTGCAAATCATAATCACTACAAGTCAGAGTTCAGAATCTCCCAAAGCTCATGGACATTTGGTATTTCTTCATAATTATTTCTGCAGTAAAACAGCACATTAAGTTAATGTGGATGTATTTTCTCAGAAAATGAACAGATGTGGTAAAATATAATGTAAAACGATTAAGAACAACACAACTGCTGCAACAAATAAAAATATGTATCACTATCAGTATGACTATTAAGGCATTATATATGATTTAATACAATATTAAATGTAATTTTTCTAAATCTATATTGTTAACACAATGCTTGGATGTATTATTATTATTATTATTATTATTATTATTATTATTATTATGCCATGTAAGACAGTCTAAGCCTTACTGTTCCAGCTCAACGTTGTCACAGTAGAGCAGTCTCGAAAAACTAGTAAAGAGCAATCGTAAAAGCATAATTCAATAAGGGAAGCAGGCTTAATGTCAAATCTTACAAGGTCAAAAAGTCCAAGGCTTTAGTGCTTTCATCAGTTTTAAATATATACTATATTGTTGCGCAGATTGTTGGACCCATAATCCTGCATCATGATACAGGACATGATGACAATAAAAAAAAAAAAAACAAAGCAGGAGATAAAGTGTAAAACTATTAATATCTTGAGGAGCACATGTAGAAAGCCACTGAAGCCAACAGATCACTCTTCTTCTCCTTCTAAAATGTCATTATATTTAACTGACTGTTACTATGATCATGAAGGTTGTACTTTTATGTCATAGTCAGTAGATGTAACAAAGAAAATAAAACTTCCAGCTTCACCTGTTTTTATGGATCTGTTCCACATTTTAACGACTTTATCCTTGTCCTACTCTAACTTTCGACTAAGTTTCATGAGAATCACTCCAGTATTTTTTTTTTTTTTTTTTTTCATAACTCTACTGGCTAACTAAGACTAAGGCCCAATCCCAGTTCACCCTTTACCCCTCCTCCTTGGCCCTTGCACTTGACACTACCCCTTGAAATGGAGCTGTAAGGGGTAGGGAGGGGTTGAAACATTACTCTATGAAATGGGCCAACCCTTCGAGACCTGTTATGTCATCAGCAGTAATCGATGCCACTATTAACAGATGCAAAAACTTTGTTTCTGAAAGTATTCCCCATGCCATCAGTAGATGTAACCGTCTCTGTTGCATGGGCTTTGGTCATATTTTTACGGCTATCAACTAATAACTGCAGAAATGCTATCTATAACAGATTGAAACGGCATTTCGTGATCGATCAAATTATTAAGTTGTTTATGAAGAAAATACGTACATTTATGTGTTTCTTTCATCACACTGCTGCACTTTTTGGCTGTGTTTACCTCCAACTTACCAATGATTCGAACAGTTATGGAAACTTTCTCCTACCCCTCCAGTTTATAGTATGGTCTTAGCCCTTCCTCTCCGTCTAATCGGGAATCGGGACAACACTACCCCTTTGGTGTACACGCAAAATGGAGGGTTAGGGGTAGGGGGGAGGGCCAAGTGGTGAATTGGGATTCCGCCTAAGTAATCATAAGAAAAAGCAAAATAGGTTAGAATTGGGGGGCAAAAAGTGTCTGGCCTAAATAAGCCTCAATGGCCTTATGACCTTATTAAATTTCAGGTGTATGACAACAGCTGGAACCGTTCTTATGGATCTGTCCTCCACATTTTAAGGACTTTAACCATGTCCTTAACCTCTAACTTTTAACCAAGTTTCATGAGAATCACTGCAGTAGTTTTTGGTTTTTTTTTTCATAACTTTTCTGGCTATCTAAGACTAAGTAATTATAATCAGTGTTAACCCTTTCATGCAGGAATTATGAGAACCATAGTCAAGATTTTTTTTTTTTTTGAGTGTTTTTATTCCTCCTTAGGCATGAAAAAAAAACAATGTGATTGAGTTACTTGTTTTCTGTGGAATTAGAAAAATGTTCATGCTTTTAATTTTTGAAGTAAAGAAATGTGTTTAAAACACAATATCAGAAAGTGATATGAAAACAATGACATAAAAACATTTTTAATGCTGCTTATCTGATGTCTTCTCACATTTTAACATATTCTAATGCTAGTAAGTACTTACTTCATGGAGATAATATGCAAAAAAAAAAAAAAAAAAACTTTTTGTCTAACAAATAATTGATTTACACTCAAACATGTTACTGCAGATCAACTTTATCAAGAATAGCACAGTTACAGTAATTGTATGAATGTAAGTGTATGGGATGGTGCATAAGCATCACTGTGTTGGCTGATATGAAACTAAAACAACAAAACCCATAAATATACAAGAGAACAGCTGGAGAATAACAGTCCACTGTAGTGACCTGCTTGAAAGGGTTAAGAAAAAGCATATGAAGTTAGAATCAGAGGTCAAAAAGTGTCCTACATAAGCCTCTGTGGCCTTATGACCTTATTAAATTTGAGCTATAAGACCAGCTCTGTGACACCGTTAGCAGATCTTCAGTGGGCAGCTTTAAACCTTCTAAAAACTTAATGACTGGGGAATCAGTCTCTAAGTTAAGCTGAAACCAATAAGAGAGCTGGCATCGTCCTTGTCCGTCCCTTTGATTAGTCGTGTTGATTGTGTTTGCGTAGCGGGGCTTGGGTTGGAAATTGCACATTAAATCAATGCCTACACACACCTGGCAGAGTGTGTTATCCACAAAATGTCCACAATGTCCCCAGTATCAGTCACCCAGCGGCTCTTCATGGCCGACTGCACATGCTGCTGCTTCGCTGAGGGTTGTCCTGGTTCACAGCTCTTAATTGCCCCCCCCCCCCCCCCCCCCCCCCCCCCTTCAGGTACCGCTTCAGTAAATATGACAGCTATGTTTTAATGTACCTTGGAAAATACAACCCAAACAATAATAGCACTTTGCATGCCTGAGCAAATCACTGCAGGTGTCGCCTAATTAGATCACCCACTTGTACCTGAAGCCGATCCGTAAACGATGGGATGATCGCATCTATGCCTGTCCGCCGATCAGCCCCGCTTTGATTGATGATGGTTACACTGAATTCAGTTTGCCTTCCGCTTCTTCATGTGCCTCGAGCAGGATAAACCTTGTCCAATACTTAATGGAGATTTTGTTCTCGGTTTGTTTAGTGAGTGCACTCTGTCGCTGCTAGGGGAACTAATAAAAGTCCAGAGGTTGGTGGGAAAAAAAAGGGAACTTCAGCACCTGCAGTCTTTCATTGGGGTTTATTGCTCTAAACTAGGGGTGTCAAACTCTTTTTTTTTTTTTTGTAACTTAAAAGTTTTGTTTGTTTTTTTTTCTTTTTAACTTGTCTTGTTCAGCATCATAACAACAGAATGGTAGTCTGGCTGCCTTTTGGTGATGAATAAATTTGCTCTGCTAAAGGAAACTTCCTAAAGTATATGAGGCTCCCCTTGATATTCTACTGTCTTTATTATGAGTTTCGTTGAACCACATTTCAATGCTGGACCTGACATGGGGGGGGGGCAAGAAAGAAGAAGGTGGCGAAGACCCTCACAAGAAAATATCAACAATACAAACTATAACAACCATGGTGATAATTATAATGGTAACAATAACTAGTAAACTAGGCAAAAGAGCAAGAAAAAAAAAAATTACAATAATAAAATACATAAGACCTATTAAATGAGGAATATAGGAAAAGAAAGCGTGAACAGAATATCATGTTCTGTAACTTAAATCTTTATTGAGTTTAATGTAGAATTATAACCGTAACCAAAAAAAAAAAAAAAAGAAACAGACAAAAACAAACAAAAAAGGCCCCCCAAAAAACAAAAGAAACAAAAAACCAACACCAAGAACAGACAAATGAGAGCACAAATGAGTACAAAAGAAAACAATGTGCCCGGGTAACAACAATCAGTCTATTGATTTTATGTAAATATAGTCCATTTATTCCACTTTTTATCAAGTTGTGGTTCTTGCAGTCTCAGTCTGTGTGTTAATTTTTCCATTAGAAATATTTCTTCAGTTGTGGATATCCACTGGTCCTTTGATGGAATGGTTTCCTTTCCCCCAGTTCCTTGTTACAGTTTTTTTTTTTTGCAGCTATTAAGAGTATTTTAACCAAGTATTTGTCCTTTTTAAGAATGTTAGTGTCCTGAAAGTTAAAAAGATATACAACATCAGGAATCAGTGGAATTGGATAACCCAACACATGGTACAGTTTGTCCCCTGTCATCTTCCAGAACACAGTAATATATGGACATTTCCAAAATATGTGAATGGTCTACATCGACTTCACCACATTCACATCAAACTCATTTTAGTTTAGGGGCCACATTAAGCCAAATTTGATCTGAAGTGGGACGGACCAGTGAAATAATAACATAATAATATAGAAATAATGTCAACTCCAAACTTTCCTGTATGTTTTAGAGCAAAAAAAAAAGGAAAATTATACAATGAAAAGTTTACATCTACCAACTATCTTTTAAAACAATGTGAATAACATGAACAAACTGAAATTTCTCAAGAAAACAAAGTGCAATTTTAACAATATTATGACTCAGTTTATCATTTACACATGTAAATTACAACTTACAGATCACACTGGATCAACAAATACACAAAACATTTAATAACAGGCCGAATATTGGTAAACTTGCACTTCAGACGTTTGAAAATGTTCATATTTGTTCAGGTTATTCACGTTTTTGTGTAAATACAATAAAATGACATGAAAATGTTTTAAAAATGTGGAGTTGTGAGTATTAATAGGTTATTATGATAGTATTTTACTGATCCAACCCACTTGAAATTAAATTGGTCTGTATGTGGAACCTGAACTAAAATGATTAATATCTTCAGTGTAATTTTTGCATTTCACAAATTTATCCCACGGGCCAGACTGGACCCTTTGGTGGGCCAGATTTAGCCCCCGGGCCGCATGTTTGAGACCTCTACTCTAAACTGTTTACCTAATAGTCAGAGAAGCTGTGAAGACATTTATTCTCATCAACTAACTCTGATTTAACATTTTCATGCTTAAACTGACATCTTTTTTACTCTTATTCATGTCTATTTTTCACCTAAGACAGATTCATTGACCTCTGCTGCTGTGTTGGCTCATGTCTGGCCAGAAAAAGCAGTGATAAGATCCGTCCCTTGTGGATACTGAAGGAAAGAGGCAGGTCAGGTGGCAGTGATGAGTGAGAAAAATAAGTAATCTTTTCCATAATCATCGTCTGTCGGTCCACAGAGGCAGATGAACAAAGAGGCTACAGGTTTGTCACTCAGACTTATCCTGTTCATTCGGCAGATAAGGGATTTAACTGAGACACGGTGACACGACAGACCTGGGAACAGCATGACATTTCAGACTCAGACCGGTTAGAGCTGATGCCCTGCAGAGGTTACAGAGGACAGACGGCGTCTTTGTGAGAGCCTTTGGTGAAGGCACGGTGACATGTTGTGATTTGTGACTCATAGTCTCACAACATCCATCAAAAGTCCCCCCCCAAAGTACTTCCTATCTATTAAATCTTCAATTTTTCTAATTATAAACACATTCCCATCATTCAGTTCTACATGCAAATATCAAGTACCATGAAAATACTGTCTAATTAGTCAAGCTATTTTGTGGGTTTAAAGGCGTCATATTTTGCTTAACCCACTTTTGGTACACTTTTGTACATTTATTTATGTATTTAAGGACCCTACACTGCAAAAGATCAAAATCTTACCAAGTGTATTTTTCTCATTTCTAGTCAAAATATCTCATCACACTTAAAATAAGACATAATCACCTAAAGAGGAATTTGTGAGATATAAGAACTTATTTTCAGACAATAAATCTTGAAAACCTTATTTCAAGAAATCTTACCAAGATCATTTTCACTTGTTCCATTGGCAGATTTTTTTTTCTTAATTCAAGATTTTTTTGCTTAATTCAAACAAAAAAAAATCTGCCAGTGGAACAAGTGAAATTTATCCTGGTAAGATTTCTTGAAATAAAATTTTCAAGATCTATTGTCTAAAAATAAGTTCTTATGTCTCACTTACAAGTTACTCTTGAGGCGATTATGTCTTATTTTAAGTGTGATGAGATATTTTGACTAGAAATGAGAAAAATACACTTGGTAAGATTTTGATTTTAGCAGTGTAATAGTTCATAAAGTGTGAATTTGAACCCTCCAGGTGCTGCAAAGCTATCTTTATATTCACTCCAGCAAAATCGAGTGGATTTCTACAACCTGTTTCAATTCCTGCTTAATTTGTTATGTTTTATAACTAGTTACGTCACGACATTTGCACATAAAAGATCAAGACTTCCGGCGATAATTGTTTATCAGCAGTTGTCGTAAAAACTGAAAATATGTCCAAACTTTGAGCCGATTACCTAAAACGTTCAGTTGTTGGTTGTATTAACGAGCACTCGTGGCTGAACGGGACAGAAAGCATGGTCAAAACAACCTTTCTGGTGTCATTACTCAGAAACAGGGTTGAAGATGGACTTGTGGAGTTGAATTAATGAAGAATTCAGACCCAAACATAGCATTTACGGTTTATGTAGACCACAGGGAAATGTATTAAAATGCTTAATTCCATTTAAAAAAAGCAAAATATCACTCCTTTTGGTGTGGAATCTTTTTGGAGCCTGGGTTTGTTTTGTCCATCCTGGGCCTTTTAGTCAAGAGGAAAATAACTATAAAAACACAGCTGGTGTTGTTAATGCGCCTTATCATTGGATACCACCCACTCCAAAATGGAAAAAAGAAAAGGAAAATCTCTTTGGAGCTACTGTAGAAACTGTCTGTAGATACAAATGGCTCATTCTAAGGTAATGAAAACATAATGATACATTAGTGAAATCCTGATTGTGAATATGCAGTTACATCTTATATAAACAGACATACCAGAATGCTGTAGAAGGATGATTTTTTTTTTTAATATAAATTAAATAGATGCCTCTTTCCAATCTAATATAAGTTTTTGGGTTTTGTATTTAGTTTTAGTGTTATTAAAGTTATTTGTCTGAGTTACACATAGCCACAATGATCAGTTCTTTTACTTTAACTCAATTTTGTAAGGTGAACTGAGAACAATTGGCCTCTCCCCTCAATAAAGGTTGCAAGTACAGTATATATTTGCTTCATCAGTGTAAATATAAGCCTTTCTTGTCAGGAAGTTGCAGCCTGAAATGTACAGTCACGGAGAAAATTATTGGACCACCCTTGTTTTCTTAAATTTCTTGTTCATTTTAATGCTTTGTACAACTAAAGGTACATTTGTTTGGACAAATATAATGAAAACAAATAAAATAGCTCATAAGAGTTTAATTTCAGAGCTGATATCTATCAATTTTCCATGGTTTTCTTGATAATAACCAAAATCACGTCAGTTCTTACATCAATAGCTATGGCATTGTACTGACAAAAACAGTGCTTTTAGGCATTCCATGTTTTCTTTTCTGTCTGTTTTAGTCACATGATACACACAGGAGTTAGTACTTGATTGAATAACCAAGGTTTTTGATGACTCTTGAAGGTCTAATAATTTTTTCTGCAATTTTTTTTTTTTTTTTTTTTTCTGTATTTACATTTTTTCTGTAGGTCAACTCCATAGTGGCTAGCACTTCCACTTTACAACTACATGAGGGCTCTGGGTTGGATTCTCAGTTGGTGTTGAGTTTACTTGTTCTCTCTGGTTTCCTTCACCATTAAAAACAGGCCCATGTAGGTTAATTCTCCTGTCAGTGCCAATGGCCATGGTACTGATGAAGATCTGGAGTTTGTCCCTGCTGCTAATGTGTGCTATGTTCTACTGCTGGGTACTATGTGTGTATATTAGGATGGGTAAAATGCAGATAATGAAGGGGATGTGGGGATAACAAAGTGAGTTAATGTTTAGCATAAGGTTTTGGATTCATGAAATCCAGCTAAATAATTAAAGTATACTAAAACTAAGGAGATGTGTTAATTAATTCCTCTAATGGTTTTTAGAACTAGATCCTTTTCAAGCCTTGTTGAAACAGCACTTATCTCCATTTTCTGTAGTGTAAGCAGATGAGACTGTAACTCCCCTTGGACGGGACACTAGTCCATCACAGTAAACATGGGTTCTGGTTTACGGAGCCCAGTCGTCTGGAGCAAATAGGGTGAAGTGTCTCGCTCAAGGACATTGCACAGTGTCTGCAGGACTAAACTCCAGACTTTCGGTTCATTGTATTTCATCTCTTCACTCTTGGTCTCTTGATGATTTTGTATTTCAGTGGGAGCAAGAATAAATTAAGCTATAAAAAGATATCACTCCTACAATTTGAGGCAAATATTTAAGGGAATTAAGTGTTTATAACACTTGATCTGTCCACTGTTATTCCTGCCTGCCTGTCAGCAGGATTATGCACAAACTATTGCACCAATTTTAATGAAACTTGGTGGAATCGTACAGCGTGGGCCAAGGACGAACCCATTCAATTTTGGACCAGATCCATAAAAACCAGTGAAGCCTGTATTTTCTTAGCACTTTTTCTAACATTGTGAGATGGGGCTTTTGATTGAATTA